>NC_138769.1:77664632-78142132 GCF_965119305.1 Pelophylax lessonae | reverse complement strand
GAGCCGCTGGTCACACGCGCTGGTGTGGGCTCGTGGGCGAACGACGTACCCCTACGTCACTTTGCCTGTAAGGGGGCTGACTGCCGCAGTATATAGTTGTGCGGCGGTCGGCAAGTGGTTAAAGTGCACCAAACACCACTTTCCATTGATTAAAGTGCATTCACCTACACATTTTCACATCGTTATTACAATTTGTTAATAAGCACCTTCCCATTATGTTTGGGTGGTCAACAAGGAGAGGCAGATGTTACCATGGCACTGTGAGGGGGCCAGCAGTGTCCACAGGCAAAGGTGGACGTGGTTAGTCCTCAAGCAGGGCATCGTTTCCTCTGTTTAGTGATGTTGCCCATGCTTTCCAGCCACAGCATGCAGAGGAGGTGGTGGACTGGCTTACTAAACCATCCTCATCCTCCTTCACTCAAGCAGAGACTAGTGCGCAGTCCACTGCAGCTGCTAGAGTGGCTAAATCTACCTCCTTGTCCACAGCTATTCCTGCCAAAGCCTCAGCATCAGGCATGGAGGAGTCAGCTAAGTTATTTGAACACAGCGTCAGCCACTTGCTCTTTGACGATGCACAGTCATTTCCTAAATAGGTACCCAGGGTTGGAATATCTGCTAAAGCTGGCCAGAAGAGTATGTAGCCATTTCAGGTGGTCATACACAGCCAGTGCTCGGATGGCTGAAATTCAGCGGGAATTGCACCTGCCCGTAAACCGCCTGATTTGTGACATGCTCACCAAGTGGAACTTAATTTTGGCAATGTTGCAGTGGCTGCACATGCAGCAGAGGGCCGTCAACGAGTGCCTGTGTGAGTACGGCACAACAACAGCCTCACGCCAATGGCTGCTGATAAAGGATGCATGCACTGTACTATCACCATTTGAGGCCACAAGGATGGTGAGCTGTAAAAATGCATACATCAGTAACACAATCCCTGTTTTGTTACTGCTGAAGCACACAGACATTGTGGACAGGTCACTCGAGGCAGAGCAGTGGGAGGAGGAGGAGGAGGAGGACTTCCTTTCCTCTTAAAGCCCGCTTTATGCAGGCAGCATTCTTCTTATGCCACAGAAAAGAGGGAAGAGGAGGATTCTGGCAGTTTTGGAGGCATTGAAGCAGAGAAAGACATACGTCAACCCTTAACATATGGTTTTCCATCCCCAGAACCATTGGGAGTAGTACGTGGCTGGGAGGAGGCAGTTCCAGATACTGTAATCCTCAGTGACCCCCAGGAGTCTGCTTCTCATGCCTTCACAAACTTGCGGTGCATGGGCTCCCTCATGCTTCAAAGCCTGGGAAAGGACCCAAGAATATGTGGCATCAAGGAGAAGGATTACTATTGGTTGGCAACCATACTTGACCACCGTTACAAGGGAAAAGTCTCAGAACTCATCTTGTCCCCACAGAGGGTGCAGAAGAATACATTTCTTGAGGACACTTTAAAGAGGAGTTTATCAAATGCTTTTCCTGACTCTGGTAGGTTACAGTGTTGTGGAAAATGTAGTTTTGAGGCTTCTGTTGGTCAAGAGGAGAGGTGGAGAAGGGAGTAATGCATTTAATTATTTTCTTAGTCCTCGCCGCCCAGGGCTCTGAGATTCTGCATCCCATCAGCAGCGTCTGCATCATATTGTGGATGATCATCCAGGGGCGAAAATAGAGATGGAGAGCTTTCCAGTTGACAATCCACTGGGTTACTGGGTCATGAGAATAGACCACTGGCCAGAACTTGTCAAGTATGCAATTGAGCTGCTGGGCTGCCCTGCATCCATTGTGCTTTTCAAATGGGCATTCAGTGCTGCTGGAGGTTTTGTTACTGATAGTAGAACGCGTCTGTCCGCAGACTCTGTGGATCATCTGCCATTTATTAAAATTAATTACTCCTGGATTACCAGCAGCTATGAAGCCCCTGATGCTGATGTTACTGATTAAGGGTTTTTGGGATGTGGAATCTCTGCAAGACTTCTAGGCTAGCTAGTGTTGTGGGTGTTGATTTCATCTTAAATAATTTTTTTGGTGTAGGTTTCATGGGCACAATTAACACCCAAAGACCAATTTTTTGACAGCAAGGCCACTTCTTCTTTTCATCAAGAGTACCTCTATAGGGTTACGGTGTGAAGGCACCACAGACACCCAAAAACCATTTTTTCTGCACCTGTTTGACAAGTGCATATCATTTCAATTTTTGACAGCAAGGAAATTATTGCTTTCTTTAAAAGCACCTTCGACATCCAAAGACCAATTTTTCCACACCTGTTACTTCTATCCAAAGTCTGCAGAAGAGACACCAGAATTTTCCCAAAAAATCTCTAATTTTTTTTTCCAGTTCACTACATTGTGGCCTCATCATACAGACTGGCTCTCCAAACCACTGTTTACAAAGAAAATGAAAGTTTGCAGGGGAAATGTCATTTTATTTATTTCTGCAGCAGCTTCTATACACAGTACAGATTTGCCAGGTAAACTAAGGGGACCACCAGACACTATAGTGAAAGGAATTGTTCATTTTTATTGTTATTTCTCATTTTGATGCTTTCACTTTAAGCATCAGTAAATGTCTGCTCATTTAAAAATTATGTTTTTTTACAAACTATTTTTTCATTGATACATGTCCTCCTGGGCAATATCCAGACCCTCATAACCATTGTATTTCCAATTACTTGCATATAAACCTTCAAAATGGGCACTTTTGATTTTTCCAGTTCGGGTGTCCCATAGACTTCAAAGGGGTTTGTTATTTGGTTCCAAACTTTGGCGATGTTCGAAAGTTTCTGGTGCGAACCGAACAGGGGGTCGTTTGGCCCCTCTCTAATCTTAAGGCAGACTTCTGAGAAAATCAGTAAGCCAGTCACACACACACATTTTTTCTGCACCTGTTTGACAAGTGCATATCATTTCAATTTTTGAAAGCAAGGAAATTATTGCTTTCTTTAAAAGCACCTTAGACATCCAAAGACCAATTTTTCCGCACCTGTTACTTCTATCCAAAGTCTGCAGAAGAGACACCAGAATTTTCCCAAAAAATCTCTAATCTTTTTTTCCAGTTCACTACATTGTGGCCTCATCATACAGACTGGCTCTCCAAACCACTGTTTACAAAGAAAATGAAAGTTTGCAGGGAAAATGTCATTTTATTTATTTCTGCAGCAGCTTCTATACACAGTACAGATTTGCCAGGTAAACTAAGGGGACCACCAGACACTATAGTGAAAGGAATTGTTCATTTTTATTGTTATTTCTCATTTTGATGCTTTCACTTTAAGCATCAGTAAATGTCTGCTCATTTAAAAATTATGTTTTTTTACAAACTATTTTTTCATTGATACATGTCCTCCTGGGCAATATCCAGACCCTCATAACCATTGTATGTCCAATTACTTGCATATAAACCTTCAAAATGGGCACTTTTGATTTTTCCAGTTCGGGTGTCCCATAGACTTCAAAGGGGTTTGTTATTTGGTTCCAAACTTTGGCGATGTTCGAAAGTTTCTGGTGCGAACCGAACAGGGGGTCGTTTGGCCCCTCTCTAATCTTAAGGCAGACTTCTGAGAAAATCAGTAAGCCAATCACACACACAGGAATTTACATTTTCAGGGGGCGTTCTGTACGCCATCATGCCTGTATGTTTCCAATGATGCACACAGTGTAGGGAGACACAACTCCCTGCATGCAACATTGGCTTCATACAATGCTGCAAGAGAAAGGAGCTAGACATAAGCAAGGATTAAAAGACAAAGAAGCTGCATACTCAGTAAGTGATTAAATCAGCTGCTGAAAGTGCTTAAAAAGTGAAGGGGTTTATTATCCCTTTAAAGTGGTTCTAAAGGCTGAAGGTTTTTTACATTAAAGTGATTGTAAACAATCACTTTGTAAAACAACTCATTCAGTTAAAATTAGAAATGAAAGGCAAAACATTTTGTATAAATATAAAAAAACATTATAAATACCTTTTTTCATTTTTTTTTATAAATAATCACATACCCTCTGTTCTCAGCTGCATAAGAGCTGGGGGGAGGAGGAACAGCAGTACACTGAGCTGGCCAGTGAATGGCTGTACAGAGGGGGCATTTCAGGACAAGTCTTATCACTAAAGAAGTTTAGGCTGATTTCCCAACACATCTAGAGAACTGACCACGGTGTGCTCTCCTGCTTAGTGTGTTCAGTTTTAAATAGGAAAACAGAGGGACTGTCAGGAACACCAGGGATTTCACACAAAGGAAGCAATACAGAGAGAACAGGACACCTTCACACAAACGTACATGGTACAGCAGGCACATATCAGGAATATGAATTATTGAGGTAAAAAACCTTTTGAGTGAAGCCCTCCCCCCAGTCTCTTCTGATACTTGCATGAGCCCAATCTCGATCCAGTGATGTGCATGAGAGCAGAGGCTCTCTCAGTTCTCTCCCTCCCCATAGTCTCAGACTTAGAAGCAGTAATCAGTGGCAGTCAGTGAGGATGGAGCGGGAGGGTGGGGCCGACCCCACAGAGTCAGCTTGGGAGCAGCCAGCATGAGTGCGCCCATAGCAAGCAGCTTACTATGGTGGGCACTTGGCGAGGTTAAAGAGCCAGGACAGCCGGTGGGGGACCCCAGAAGAGGATCCCTGGCTGCTGTGTGCAAAACCACTGCACAGAGCAGGTAAGTATAACATGCTTGTTATTTAAGAAAAATAAAGGTTTACAATCGCTTTAAGGCACAAAAACAGCATTTGAAAAAAGTCCAAATAAAAAAATAAAACTTACCGGATTTGAAAGTAAAAGAGCTCTGCAATGCTTCTTCTTTCAGTTAATGAGATGATTGTAATCTTAAAGAAAAAAATAATTCAATATATAAATATATTAAAATATTAAACACCGTAAACAGAAGCTGACATTACAAGATGTCTCCCCATGCTGGAAAATATCTACAACCAAGCTCAGAACTGACCAGACCTATCACCATATAATAACCGGCTACATGTCATGGCAACAGGCTGACCCCAGTGATTTCCAAGACCTATTTTATGTCTATTATTTCAACAGTTATTAGATGTCCTTTTACAAGCCTAATAAAATATCTTTGAATTCCTTTTTTTTCCATGTCTGTAAATGTTCTCATTTATCTAGGTCAGAGTATGACCAGTAGTGATAAAGCCAACATTTAATGCCCCATGATACCACCACTCATGAGAAATCCAGTCATTATGGAATATGTAAAAACTGATTTAAAAAAAAAATTAGAAAATGACTACTAGGTATTGCTTTATTCTACAATTTTTCTTCTTAACCATGTGGCGACCCCCCTTTAGCAGATATACTATTACAGGGCGGCCACTGTGCGTAGGATCGCATGTATATACGTGGTCCTGCACTTTTGGGTGTGAATGTGTTGAGTATACACAATCATTCAGTACAGAGCTAGAACGGCAGTTTATCCGCCACAATATCACAGTCCCGCTATACATCGCTGTTCACCGCCATTACTAGTAACAAAAATAAAAAAAAAAAAAAAATTCTTTAAAAATATCCCATAATTTGAAGACGCTATAACATTTGTGTAGACCAATCAATATACGCTTATTGGGATTTTGTTTACCAAAAATATGTAGCAGAATGCAAATTGGCCTAAATTTATGAAAAATTAGATTTTTTACATTTTTTTTGTTGGATGTGTTTTATAGCAGAAAGTATAAAATTATGTTTTTTTTTTTTTAAAATTGCCAATCGTTTTTTTATTTATAGCAGAAAAAAACACAGTGGTGATCAAATACCACCAAAAGAATGCTTGGGGGGGGGACAAATATTTTCTTTGCCTACAGTGTCACTCGACCACACAATTGTCAGTTAAAGTAATACAGTGCCATATTGCAAAAAATGGCCTGGCCATGAAGGGGGGTAAATCTAACGGAACTGAAGTGGAAGCGTTGGACTACTAACAAATGAAAGCCAAAACATTTTTTTTATAATAAAGTAGAAAGCCATGTATAATACAAACCAACTAAATACAATGGCCTTTATGTAGGTCACAAAAAGATGTCTGCATAATACACAAAATGTTAGCACCCAGAAACCACTTTCGAGTAGTCAACTTTAACCTCCCAAATGTGATCCTGATTTTTGTTTTCTTTTTTTTAAATCATTATTCTCAACAATAAACTGAATACAAATAAAGAGCTTTTATCATATAAATATTATAGTCTAACTGCATTGTTAGTGTTTAACATATACATTTATTTTCTGTGTACTTGCCTTAAATTATATTTTTCTCTACATTAACAAAACAATAGGGATAGAAAAAGATGGGGCTTTGCGGGCCAGTGGGAGTAGAAGGATCAGACAAGGAACCGGTTGTAAAACCAAAATTACATTTTATTTGTATAAAGAACAATAAAACCAAGCATGGACTACCATGCATATGTGATAACAAAGGACTGACATGACATACAGTAATAAAATCAAACAATTAACGTCACTAATAGTAGAGAAACATGTCCCCAAAAGGGATTGTAACCAAAAAGCAGAGCCTGTATAAGGTGGAAAATGGGTCTCAAGCTGGATTCGGTCACGGTAGGTCCCCAGCAAGCCGACGCGTTTCGCTCAAGGCTTCCTCAGGGCCTGAGAGACCATAACAGACCGATGTTTTCCTTCTTGATAGTGACTTGTACTAGGCGACAAAGCTGTAGCGATACTAATGCTGCTTGGAACAATATTGCTTCCGTATTTATCATAACAGACATCAAAGATATATTTCTTGCATAGGATCCAATGTATTAAGTCCCAGATTGTGTCACCAGGGGCAGGGCTTCTATGGCCATCCCCACTGTAGGCTTTTTGGGGTGGGTCCCGACTCACAAGGTGAAGGTCCTCTCCCTGATATATTCGCCCTTATATATATATTCGCTCCTAGATATAATGAATCTAGTATTGTATTACATAGCTTGAATAGGACGGGCAGCACCTTTCTTTCTGTGGTTCAAAAATATGGTGTATATTTCCCCAGCTTAAGGGTCCTTGGTGGCGACACAACTGACCTCTCCTCAGTCTAAGGTAGACTCCAGGCAGGAAAGGGAAACATGCATGTATTTCAATTATATGGACAATACAGTCCTGGGCTGTATAAGCCCTCTATGTCTGGTTCACTAGCAGCCTGCCTATTGTATATCTACATTACCTTACATTAGGTAACAAATATTATTTACACGTGCCCTTCAAAAGGTTTTACCCCCTTCATGGCCAGGCCATTTTTTTCTATTTAGCACTGTGCTACTGGCTACTGGGGGTTATGCAACACTGTACCCAAATGAAATTTACAGTATATCATTTTTTTTCACATAAATAGAACATTCTTTTGGTGGTATTTGATCAACACCACTGGGTTTTTTGTTCTATATAAATGGAAAAAGATTGAAAAGTTTGAAAAAAAAAAAAACAATATTTAATATCTTCAACATTTTCTGTTATACAACATATCCAAAATCAAATGTCTTTAGACATTTAGGACATAATGTATTTTGCTACATGTCTTTGGTAAAAAAATAAATCCTGATAAGTGTACATTGATTGGTTTGTGTGAAAGTTAAAGTGGCTACAAACTATGATAAATAGAACATATTTAAACATCGATGTACTGACTAATTTCTTTAGGCCCTTAATATGCATGTAAAGTACAAGTACTCCCCCAAAGACCCCTTTCAGAAAGTAGACAGCCTGATGTATTTAGTAAGAGGCATGGATATTTTTTTGAAGTTGCAATTTTTTGCCACAAATTTTTGGAAAATTAAGAAATAAATACATTTTTTTTTTTTTACATACTGTCACCAGTGCAGTACGTCATCATATGATTGGTGTGGTGGTAATCAAGGATACTGACTGGTGACTGTTTATAAAATAAATAAATAAAATATATTTTTTTTAAGTTTATTTATTTTTCTCTATTTTTTTTTTTTTTAAACTTTGATTGTTGTTACAGTGATGACAATGTAACAGCAATGTTTTCAACTGTCATAAATGGGATACATTCATAACAGCTATTACAGTGATTACTGTTGTTGGCTACAGCTAATCACATGGTACAAGGTGCTGTGATTGGCCAGGTACCATGTGATAGCTGTGGCCCAATCTCAGCATTACTCTATAGCAGTGATGGCAAACCTTGGCACCCCAGATGTTTTGGAACTAAATTTCCCATGATGCTCAGGCTTTCTGCAGTGTAGTTGAGCATCATGGAAAATGTAGTTTGAAAACATCTGGGGTGCCAAGGTTTGCCATCGCTGCTCCAGAGGAATCACAGCTGTTATTAATGACATTTTTTTATAACAGTTGCGATCACATGATATCCTGGCTGCTCAAAACAGCCGGTTACTGCAACCTAAAATCTGCTGTGTCTACTATGAAGAAATAAAATGAAATTATTCAAAACTAAACTCCAGTAAAAAATAAAAACAATAAAAACCCATTAAAAGCTAAAATAAAAAAACACTCTCACTGCAACATCCACCTTCAATCTGGAGCTGCCCCCCCCCCCATAGTACTTTTTTGCCACCAGAGTTTTCCAGTTTGAATGATGATTAACATCATTCAACTCACCTTCTTTGAGCTCTGGCTGTCATAGACCAGCCCTCAGTCTGCAACTTCATAGAGAAACAGAACAATAATAAACTTTCTGCTTTCTCCCCTATCAGCTGCCCTTTGTCAACACATGAACTGATTGCCTGTATGTGAACTGATTGGCTTTATGTGAACTGATTGGTTATATGTGAACTGATTGGCTTCATGTGAACTGATTGGCTGTATGTGGATTGATTGGCTTTATGTAAACTGATTGGCTGTATGTGGATTGATTGGCTGTATGTGAACTGATTGTCTGTATGTGAATTGATTAGCTGTATGTGAACTGATTGGCTGTTTGTGAACTGATTGGCTGTATGTGAAATGATTGGCTTTCTTTAAACTGATTGGCTGTATGTGAACTGATTGGCTTTATGTGAACTGATTGGCTGTATGTGAACTGATTGGCTTTATGTGAACTGATTGGCTGTATGTGAACTGATTTGCTTTATGTGAACTGATTGGCTTTATGTGAACTGATTGGCTGTATGTGGATTGATTGGCTGTATGTGAACTGATTGGCTGTATGTGAACTGATTGGCTTTATGTGAACTGATTGGCTGTATGTGAACATATTTGCTTTATGTGAACTGATTGGCTGTATGTGAACTGATTGGCTGTATGTGAACCGATTGGCTGTATGTGAACTGATTGAGTGTATGTGAACTGATTGGCTTTATGTAAGCTGATTGTCTTTATGTGAACTGATTGGCTGTATGTGAACTGATTGGCTGTATGTGGATTGATTGGCTGTATGTGAACTGATTGGCTGTATGTGAATTGATTGGCTGTATGTGAACTGATTGGCTTTCTGTAAACTGATTGGCTGTATGTGAACTGATTGGCTTTATTTGAACTAATTGGCTTTATGTGAACTGATTGGCTGTATGTGAACTGATTTGCTATATGTGAACTGATTGGCTGTATGTGAACTGATTGGCTTTCTGTAAACTGATTGGCTGTATGTGAACTGATTGGCTTTCTGTAAACTGATTGGCTGTATGTGAACTGATTGGCTGTATGTGGATTGATTGGCTGTATGTGAACTGATTGGCTGTATGTGGATTGATTGGCTGTATGTGAACTGATTGGCTGTATGTGAACTGATTGTCTGTATGTGAATTGATTGGCTGTATGTGAACTGCTTGGCTTTCTGTTAACTGATTGGCTGTATGTGAACGGATTGGCTGTATGTGAACTGATTGGCTTTATGTGAATTGATTGGCTTTATGTGAACTGATTGGCTTTATGTGAATTGATTGGCTGTATGTGAACTGATGGGCTGTATGTGAACTGATTGGCTTTATGTGAACTGATTGGCTGTATGTGAACTGATTGGCTGTATGTGAACCGATGGGCTGTATGTGAACTGATGGGCTGTATGTGAACTGATTGGCTGTATGTGAACTGATAGGATGTATGTGCTGCTTCTCCCTTTACCACTCTGACCTCTGCTGTACAGGGCCTGCATTCGATTCTTACCAGGTCAAATGTAGGTACATACTCTGCTTACTTAAAAAAAATAAATGCAATGATGTATTAATAAATACAAAACTGCAATAAACTGTGCCTATAGTTCAGCTTCAATGTAACTAATTTAGCTACTGTGGAGTGATGCACTGTCATGTCACAGAGCTGGCATTATGTACATAGCCCGTATATTATTACTCAGCCCTGTAGATGTCACTGTTCCCCTGCAGAGTTTAGCATTAGAAGATATTGCGGTGGTACTAGGCCGCCTGCGTCTGGGCTGTCTAGCCATGGCCTTTGAAGAGAAAATGTATTCGAAATCACGGCTTTCTTACTGTCTGGAACTTGGGGATTAGGTTAGGACTCTGGCCTCAATGATCCACTTGTCACTGATCCTCTATTTTGCCTCTATGGGAACTGACATATTTTTAAAATGCAAAAGTAGTCCATGCTACAGCTTGTAATAAAATGTTAAAGGATTCCCTGACTCCTCTTAAAGAAAATGTGTAGTATTTTCCATGCATTTTTTTCTCTACATAACATGTAGCTTGATGTAAATAAAGTTATAAATGTGTGTAATCTTTACAAATGGTACATACAGTAAATATTTTATTTGTAATTATATATTTAATTGGGGACAGAGCCAGATTCTTATTATATACACAGCTCAGCTTCCTGCTTTGCAGTGCAGCACAATGGATGTGAATTATGGCTTGTCCTTATACTAGTGCAGGGATCTCCAAACTACGGCACTCCAGCTGTTGTGGAACTACACATCCTATGAGGCATTGTAAAACTCTTAGATTAACAGACATGGCTAGGCATGATGGGAATTGTAGTTCCTGAACAACTGGAGGGCCATAGTTTGGAGACCCCTTCACTAGTGTGAAGCCGGCCATAGATGTATCGAATCACAGCCTGTTCAGCAGGGACTGGCCAAGATGGATTCATCTATGGGCAGGCTGATTGTACCCAAGTCGATCCATTGATGCCTGTTGGATTTTTTACATTTGATTACTGTTGGCGGCTACAGCCATTGTGTTCTGCTGGCTGGGAAGTCTCCATGCAGAACACAATAGCACTGCAGGAGGGATTTCCCCATCAACACTGACTGTGTTACTGGAGGAATCAAGCATTTTTTTTGCTTCCACTCCTTGTGGAAAGAAAGGAAATCATATTATCTATGGTTTGCCTGGGTCTGCGGGCTCACCAAAAACAATGCTCTCCATATGTGGCTGATATCTCTATAATAGTTAGGCAGTTTGGTAAAACTGTTGTATGGCGAATCTTTCCTGCAGGGCAGTGGCGTCATGCTATCAACCTCAACCAATGAAACAATGCTTTGCATTCATTCAGAAAATGTAAAACATTCTCTAATTGGTGCCTCTGCCGAGCAGATGACCCCCCTGTGTTCAGAATGCAGCATGGCAGCCACACAGCAAGAAACCCGGAAGCAAGTGGAGATCACTGGATTAGCAGCGGGTACTTAAAGTGATTGTAAAGTCTTGTTTAAAAAAAAAATAACAAACATGTTATACTTACCTGCTCTGTGAAGTGGTTTTGCACAGAGTGGCCCAGATCCTCCTCTTCTCAGGTCCCTCTTCACTGCTCCTGGCCCCTCCCTCCTGTCAAGTGCCCCCAGAGCAAGCAGCTTGCTATGGGGGTACCTAGGCCAAGCTGCAGCTCCATGTATCCATTCAGACACGGAGCTGCGGTTCGGTCCCGCCCTCTCTCTCTCCTGATTGGCTAACTGACTTTGATTGAGAGCAGTGGGAGCCAATGGCATTGCTGCTGTGTCTCAGCCAATCAGGAGGGACGAGGGACTCGTGAATATCACTGGATAGAGAGGTGGCTCTAGTAAGTATTAGGGGGCTGCTGCCCACAGAAGGCTTTTTATCTTACTGCATAGAATGCATTAAGATAAAATAAAAACTTCTGCCTTTACAATCCCTTTAAGTGATTTCCAGCTAGGTATGGTATATGCATAGTTACATTGGTCCAAGCTGCACCAGTGTAAGTATGTATAAAATATCCATACCTGAAATTCTTCTCTAATTCAGGAGATTTAATTTAAATAATACCTGGTGATCTTACCTGGGTCTTTGTTCATAAATTGCCTATTATAGAGTGACAACACTCTTTTCCTGTCTCCCAACTGTGTTGTCACCCTCCCACACAGGTTTCCTATGTACTGTAGACTACAAGTGTTTCAACACGTTACCTAGGCATAATTTGCTGTTGTCACCATCCAGAAACCCACCCAGTCGATTGCCACACTGCTATAGTTGGAGTACATGCATGAAGACAGAAAGTGGCTGCAATTAGGTTGCAGAAGGCCAGCAGCCATAGGTGTGCGCAGCCTATCGCATTAGGGTGTGCCCCCCAAAACTCAAACACACATGTCTTTCTCTGCAGCCTCAGCTGCACAGGACAGTGAATGAATGGGAAGTGTTCTGTGCTCAGCTGCTTTATGTTCATTCGCAGCAGCTGGGGGGAGAGGAGGGAATCCAGCAGCACTACGGGAAAGACGGGGAAAGACCAGGCAGTAGGAGGAATGGGCACTGCATGTAGTGATTAGGGTGTGCCCAAGCACACCTGGCACACCCCCTGCGCATGCCCATGTCAGATGCATTGAGTTTTAACAAGGTATAAAAAAATTTTAAACAAGTATTATATTAAACAAAAAATGCAGTTGTATATGATACAGTACTTTAACAAACTAAATGTCATTCAATTAAGCTTCTTAGCCCCTTGCCAACTGGGTACTGCAAAAATGGGGTCACAGGAATAGTGGGGGGCTTTATACTCCCAGTAACTACACATATGAGTCCACAGTAGCCTGAGGTTGTGGCTTAGAGCACGCTCACTGCGATCCTAGCACTCTGATGAAGCTGTCACTAAAACCTCAAAAGACAGGCTGCTGATCAGGAGCCAGCGGGACAGGCTCCTGATCATGTGACCATTGAGAAAGCCAATCACAGTGGTCATATGATAGAGAAGCCGTACCACCTTCCTTGCTTTAAAGGATAAGTTCACCGTTTTTAGGGTGGAACATGTTCCCAAAGCTGCAGCCACTCCCCTGATCAACCCCTGTGATAGCAGTATGGGGAGAAGTTCGGTTTTTGTTGGCTCCGCCCACCCGGCCGCATCATTCATACACAGAGCTCTACGTATGAATGCATCTACAGGTCCTGACATCCTTCCCGGAATCTGCTGATCGCTGATGCAATGCTTTACGGGCTTCAAAAAAATAAATAAAAATAAAAGAACATTTTTTTGCAGGTAAAAAATTAGCACTTATTTATTTTTTGGAACCGGTAAAGCATTGCACCAGTGATCAGCAGATGTTGGGAAGGATGTCAGGACTTGAAGATTCATTCATGCATTTATTATTAATTAAATTATTTTTAAATCAAACTCATCCTTTGAAGCCCACCTAAAGGGCAGATGAGGAAAAACTGCAAGTGGATCATGTCAAGATAGCAAGTCTCCATATTCTGGGCTATGTTTCTTGCCTAAAGTGGCATTTAAGATGGAACACATAGATCAATGGTGCTAGGTGGACCTATGTGCATTATTCTACAAACCTTTTAGTACAACAATTTTAAACTGTGTACTAAGCCTTGACTAAAATTTAAATTTACCACTATTGAAAAAATTATTTAAAAAAAAAGCTTATTAATCTTTTAGATTGTAAGCTGTAACTGACAGGGCCATCTGATTCCTACTGTATTAAACTGTATTCTAATTGTGCTGTCTGCCCTTATGTTGTAAAGCGCTGCGTAAACTGTTGGCGCTATATAAATCCTGTATTTTAACAATAATAATAATAATAATACTTAAAACCATAAAAATAAAATAAAATGAAATAAATGCATTTTCAAAAGAGATTGATGAGAATTGCTGCAATTACATTTTAGATACAGCATTTTATCTTGTGGTGGGCCCTGTACATGGCCCAGGAGTCACTACCAGAGCATGAATCAGGGGCATCCTTAGAGATCAATAGCCATGACTAATTAGCCTGTTTATCTTTAGCTTTTATGGTCATGCAGTATGAACTAGAACAATGGTATAACTATTGCTATGTCACACAGGCCATAGATCACAATTTTTTTTTCTGTTGATAAAAGAGCTACTGTAACTTCAAGTTTTAAATATATTTTGGGGTTGATTTACTAAATGCAAATAGGCAGTTTGCTTTGCAAGAGCATTTTCCCTTAGCCTCTGGAATTAGTTGAAGCTCTGCTGCCTTCCATCACCCAATTGCCTTGTAAAGTTAACAGCCTATTTGCTTTCAGTAAATCAGCCCCATGTCACCACTTTTAACTTATACATTTCATCAGTAGCTTTGAAAAGGCAAGCTTCTTACTCCCCATTAGCTCCTCTGCTTATTAAAACGTTTCTATTTTATGTAGTGAAATTCAGCAACCCCACTGTAAACTTCCAATGCTTTATTACTTAAAAGTCCATAGCATCACACAGCAACAAGAGTGCTAACAAGTTCTGGCTAAAGAGCTTTATTCATGGCAATGATTACGTTTTTTAAGCCAGAATGCATCATTGTTCTTGTTAATGTATGATGCTATTGGCTTTTAATTAATAAAACATTGGAAGTTTACAGTCGGGCTGTGGCATTTCACTGCATTTGGATGGACTTTTGGGTGTACAAGGGCCCAGCCGCAGAGTCAAAGACCTACCGGCCATGTTGACATTAAAATAGAGCTTATCTCTCTTTAATCAATCTTTTCACATATCATCACTGCTTTGAAAAATACAAGCATCATATTCCCCATGAGCTAAATGTCCTATTTTACGGAATTACTGGTAGAACTACACTCTTCCCAACTTGACACTTCCAGGTTTGTTAGATGCCTGCATCTCCCCAATGGCTACACCACAGCCTCACAATATGTATACTGAAGTTGTGTGCAAGGGGTGCGGGGACTCTTTTGTGACATAGCAGATGGTGAGGGAGCAACAACAGGGGGATACAGGCATCCAATACATTGGGAAACGTGAGACTGGAAAGATGCTAGTGGCCTAGAACAAATAGGAAATTTAGATAATCGTGAGGATCTCTAAAATCCTCATTGACTTTCTATCAACTGAATTAGATTAACAGTTAGTTATAAAATATTCCAGTATCCAAATTAGTTATGAAACAGTCCAGTAGTCATTACAGAAGTATATGTAATCGTATAAGACAAGCTGGAAATTTAGGAGTTGCAGGGAGCTTTAATGGTGCCCCTTAGCAGGTAACGTAGACTCACATGGGAGTTGATCTTCACCAGAGCTTCTGATGGTAGAGATGGACTGGGAACCCTAGTAGTCCCAGTATACTTGCTGCAAACGGACACTAGGTGGCAGCCCTCAGGATCCCCTCACCAAGGGGATGGCTGGAATGCCTAGGCAGGCAGCATGCTAGACCCAAATCAGGTCTGAGCAGAGAGGTCTAGGCAGGCAGCAAGCAAGAGATAAGTTAGGTCATGCCAGGTTGGCAACAAGTAGGCAAATGTTATAGATCTTTAGCTCTTAGGTAGCTAGTGCTAACACATAGCACCCGCCACTTCCAAGGCTGAAACTTAATTATCCTTTTGTTCACAAATACTGGGAACTTAAGATGCCCTAGTAGGGATTCTATGAGCACCCTTGGAAGTCCTAGATGGGATTCTGAGAACAGGAGTTCTAGAAGTCCTGCCAGGGAGCCTTCCAGGAGCACCGTAACACGAGCACAGGGAACTCTGGGAGGAAAAATTCATGGGTACCCTGCTTATATAGATGTATAATTCTTTGCCAGGTTCAATACCTAATATGGTAAACAACATCACCCTCATGGTGGTAATTTTTTATGTCCAAAACCAAAGGTAACTTCTGGTTCCATGTGACAATGAGACAAAGGTTTCCTGCTCCTGGATTTTTTTTATTTACAGCACTGACAATCTTTATAGCCTAACAAGCCTCTTCCAATAGACTGGTAGCAGCTGGAAATCACAGTCTCTCCTGGTATGCCTGCATTAAATGCAGCAAATACCAGTCCGTCACTGAGTACTCTCAAGTACAGTAAACTGGCAACCTCAGTTCCAGGAAGTCCATCCAGACAATAATTATCGTAATCTTTTCATCCTTAAAGTAGAAAACATTAAACAAGCAATTACTGCATCACTCATATTATCTAATTATAATTGGTAATCAAGTGGTTTACCGCTGCGGCATGAAAGAACAAGCCTTTCCCACTGGGATTTGAACCCACAACCCTGGTGTCACACAGATGTTTCATGCAGCACTAAAGCTGAAGTTCGCTGAGCAGATTCTGAACTTGGAAACTGCAAATTAACTATAAACATGATTCATAATGAACATTATTTTTTATTAGAACTTTTGTAATTTTTCTGTACTTTACAGTTGTAATAAAAGAATCACTGGTTTGAGGCAAATGCATATTCAGTATACTTCATTTACTTTAGATCAGACTTTTTCTTTCATGTCTCCCCACCCTAACCGTTCACATCTGAACATCTCAAAAGCAGGGAGAATGAAAGTTGAACTGCTTTCAAAGGAGCGTATAACAGAAAAAGTTCAAATAGCTGTTTTTACATGCTGTAACTATAAATATAATACAGTATATTAGTTGCAGTGTTGTTATAGTGGCCATACACAGTGCGCTAATACTGAATGTCCAATTCGACAAAACAATCAAACTGGACATCAATTGATTGAACCACAAATGGCATGGGCGAGCGATGCTCGACAGATAGTGACGGTTTCCATCCACCCCAGTCGATCAGTTGTGGTGGAAAAAAATTGATTATGCTCACCCCTCATTTCCCTATCTACTTGATGTATTTGTTGGCTGTTTTACTGACTAAGCACAGTCTTCTTTTATCTTTGAAAGCAATAAAAAGATCAAAGTAAAAAAATATTTTTATAATTGATCATGCGGTTTTTGATTGATGCTGTTTTTCGTGGCCCTACATGTAGATAGATCATAATTGCTTCACAAGGGCGTGAAAAACAACATTGATCAACTCCGTATGATCAATTCTTTTCCGCCACAATTGATGGACTTTGAGTGAAAGCATCACTATATGTTGCTCACCTCTAGGCCATACCATTTTTGTCTCTCTTGATTGTTTAATCAAATCAGAATTTGATTGTTAACGTTCAAGATATTGATGAAACCAATATGTAAACCTTTTAGGGTTCAGACTCACATGCTCACAGGGGCACCATGTTTAACATTTGAGTTCTCTTTTAGGAACATGTTACACTGGTATTTAGCGTGTACATGTAACATATTTCTAAGCACCCGCTTAGCACCCCCCCCCATGACAGCGTATAGCAGTTCTTCTCCCCCACATCGCTGTCAGATTTAAAATGGCCATGGCTGCCTGGGGTTCCATGTCATTCATATACATAAATCTGTGAATAAATAAACTACAAGTCCTGTCCTCCACCATGGCAGTTGGTCTTGTAGTTCTTGATGGACTTTGATTGAGTGCAGTAATCAGCACACTTGTAGTCCATTGTCACTTCCTCCAGCTCTTTAACCAATGCTAGCCATACACTATACGAAAAATCTTTCAAACTAATTTTTGAAAAACGAACACTCGGCCGCGAGAGCAGACGATCGTGCCATCATGTATTGTAAGCCACGGGCCTTGGTCAGGATGGCATCTCTGTCCTTGTAATTAAGCAATTTAAAGATGAAAGTGCGGGGCAGTGCTCCAGGAGGGAGGGGGCGCATGGGGACTCGATGCGCTCTTTTTACTGAGAACATAGGAGTAAAAGAGTCCTGGCCAAAAGTTTCCAGCAGCCATTTTTCAATAAATGTAACAGGGTTCTTCCCCTCGGCCCGCTCTGGAATGCCAATAGCCCTCACATTGTTGCGTCTCATACGATTCTCAAGGTCCTCCAACCTGGCCGCCTGCTGAGCAGCCAGGAGCGCAGTATTTTTAACCTCCCTCTGAAGGGGGGGGAAATCATCCTCAATGGAGCTGACCCTGCCTTCCACAGCCGCAGTACGTTCCCTGAGCTTCTGCATGTCGTGTCTTATAAAAGTGATTTCAGACTTAACTCCTTTCAGATCCACAGTGAGAGCCGCAATAGAGGTGTTGCAGGTTGTAACTGCGGCCATTATGTCCCTCAGGGTGGGCTCAGCATCAAGCACGGGGGAGGGAGACTGGGGGTTACCTGCATTGTCCCAGGCAGAGAGTTGTGCAGAGATGTCCCCCAGCGGGGCTGTGTCATCGGCATCCGACTGCGGGGGAGAGGAGGCAGCAAGAGTGGTCGCCACACTAGGAGTAGATTTCGTGGCAGGCTTTGAGAAGAGCTTCTGGGCAGCTTCTTTATAGGAAGGCTTCTGAGTGCCTCGCTGTGGCTGGGCGCCATCTTGGGCCTGGCGGTCCGGAGCATGGCGGCCTGTCGTCTGCCGAGATGACATGGTGCAGTGAGCAGGATGACTCATCGGGTAGTCCAGGTGCTCCGGGGGTCACAGAGGCGTGGGTGCCGAGTAAAATGCAGGCCGATCGGGCATCCAGAAGGATGATAATACAGGATGTTTGGCGGAGCGGGAGCTACACACGTCCAGCTACATCCGCTGCTCGGCCACGCCCCCGTGCCATCATGTATTGACCAAATTTTGATCAATAAATCATTCAATGGACATAAATGAATGAATTTGTTAATAAATGTTAATTTGTCATATATGTGCCTAGTTCAAACAGTTTGGGCAAGAAACACATTAACCACTTGCCGACCGCATACTGTATATATACGGCGGCAGAGTGACAACTACAGGCAAAAGCACGTATCGGGGTACGTTGCTCACCTGGTGGCAGCTAGGGGGCGAGCGCGCACCACCTGCGGCGTGCTCCCGCCCCCCATCGTCAGCGGGGAAGCCGATGCGTGTGTCAAGCGGCTCCGATTGCCGCCTGACACCTGCGATCACTCCCCGCTGAGAGAGAAGGACGGTTGGCAGTTGAAAACACAGTTGACCGTTCTTCTCCCTGAAATTATCACAGAGCTCATGTGACCCTTCTATATAGGATCATATGTCTCTATGGTCATCTCAGAAACCACGCCCCCCCACAGTTAGAATCACTCCCCTAGGGTCACATTTAACCCCTTGATCACCTATACTGTTAACCTCTTCCCTGCCAATGTCATGGTTATAGTAACTGTGCATATTTTTAGCACTGATTACTGTAGTAATGTCACTGGTACCTCCAAAAGTGTCAAAAATGTCAGTTAGGGGTCCAATCTGTCCGTCGCAATGTCACAGTCCCACAAAAAATTGCAGATCGCCACATTACTAGTAAAAAACAAAACAATAAAAATGAGATAAATCTTTCCCGTAGTTAGTAGACGCGATAACTTTTGCGCAAACCATTTAAAAGACGCTTATTGCGTTTTTTTACCGTAGCAGAAAACAAATTGGCCTAAAATGTTAAACAATTTTTGATTTTCAAATTTTTTTTTGAGAATGTCATAGCAGAATGTGAAAAATATATATATTTTTTTCAAAATTGTCAATCTTTTTTCGTTTATAGCGCAAAAAATAAAAATCGTATAGGTTATCAAATACCACCAAAAGAAAGCTCTATTTGTGGGTAAAAAAGGACATCAATTTTATTTGGGTTCAGCGTTGCACGACCACGCAATTGTCCATTAAAGTAATGCAGTGCCGAATCGCAAAATAGGGCCTGGTCATTAAAGGGGAAAATCCTTCTGGTCTTAAAGTGGTTAACCTTCCAATGTATTGTTCATTCGGCAGAATTTTCCAAACTACTCCTTCGATTTTTCAGCTCTGAAAAGTTAAAACCGATTTTCTATTTGTGCCCATTAACTGGACGAAAAACAAACGAACGGACCAAATGACAGATTTTCAAATGATTTTTCGGCTAGTGTCTGTTTGGCCAGCATAAGAGTCTGTACAGAGGTAGGGGCATCGAGCTGAAGGAAGAGCCTGCATTGCACCTAAAATCTACTGATTGTGGGTGGGTGGTTGGGTGCAGGCTGTGGGGAAAAAATTGGTAAATGCACATTTTTTAAATGTGTGCAAAAATATGTGCATTTATTTTATTTTCCTAAAGGTGATCCTTTGGAGGGGCTTCTATTACTCTGCTGATGTATGCTTTCCACATCAGCAGAGCACACGCAGTATGAATCTGTGTCTGGCCAGTTCTGAATGGTGCTGTGCCAGTCACGTGACTAACAAAAAAAAAAAAAACAGCTTCGGAAGAGCATTTCAAATTAAATTTTAAATATCAGGACACTGTTTTACAGCTCCCTACACATCTTTATTGAACATCAATTGTATATTTTTTTGCATTAATATGGTGTAGGCGGAGTCAAATATGATTGATGCTAGCTTTTATTTGTTCAGATGGCATCTGCATCCAAGGCTCTTTTTTTTACTTACAGGTATTAAAAATTACATTTGATATATTTAAAACTGATTTATATTAAAGCTAAGTTTTTTTGTGAGTTTCTTACTGAATGAAATCAATCAGCATACTATAGCCCGCCCCCATAACATTTAGCAATTGGTGGACATGGAGGAGGAGGAAGGGCAGTGTCATTTACCACTGTTTATACGCCTACATGTGTGCCTCTATAGTCACATAGGCAGCACAGATAAGAAAAAAAAAAGGAGGAAATGAACAACTTAGAAGGAAACTGAAACTGGAGCATGCTCAGTAGATGACAACAGCTGGACTATGTAACAAAATAGAGGGGAAGGGACCATGCGCCACCAGTAAAGTAAATGAAAATGATGGTGAAAAAAATGATCAAAAAATGTTTTAAAAAATATGTTAAAGAAAAAAGCTGCCAATTTTTGTAGTGTCCCCACATACCATTGACCGGAAGTGACGTCACACAGCCCCTCCCGACGCATTGCGTCACTCAAACATGTGACTTTCTCAAATCCCTTGAGAAAGGCACTTGTTTGAATGACGCAATGTGTTGGGAGGAGCCGGGTGACGTCACTTCCGGTCTACAGCCATGACCGGAAGTTCGCTTTCTGTACACCGCTACTGCGGGGACCGAGGAGTTTGCTGTGTTACATCCTATCTGCAACCTCATTGTAAGCTATACTATTGTCTTTAATACTTATTATTTGATATACTGCACCATGAAGCCCTTTTCCTACTTTATCCTTATATGAGGAAATATCAAGGAAGATCTTTCATCTATATTTTGGGCTAGTGATTTATTACATCTGACCAGCTGTCATATTACTATCACTGGAGCTATGCGGAGAAGTTTGTTTTTTTATTTACAACGTTTGATTTATTCATTCCTGAGGTGAGCAGCCATTGCACCCGAAGTTGAATACCTTGGTTTGGAAATGTTCACATCGGTGGCATGTTTGGATTGAAGTTTTTATCACGTTTTTATATCACCATTGTCTGATATTTTCCTACACTTGCACATGGACTTTTTATGAATTTTATATATTTATTGTCTCACAGTTTTCTATCATTTGCACTTGCACTTTATATGGACTCTTTATTTATGGAGTTATCCATCGCCTTTTGGCCCTACGTTATTTGATTTCTGCACATTATATTTGATCCATTTATATTCATTGATTTTGAATGGATTTTTATTTAGTTTAGTGAGATATATTTATTTGGAATCAGCGCCGATTTATTCACATTATTTATTTCAACAGCTGGGCTATACAATCTCAGGCTGTAGTGGAGACAATCAGGTATATTTCACTCTACACATAATTAATGCTGTAGTGGCTATGTGAGTATGAACACTCTGTTATATAGCATGTAATGAGATGCTTTCATAGTCTGATTTCAGTTTTTTAGGCGGATCTGATCGGATACCCCATTCAGCCCTATGGAGCAGCGGATGTCAGCGGTGACATGTCCGCTGACACCCGCTGCCATCCGAATCCGATCCTGCCCGTGAAATCCGGACGGAGGGAAACCCTATTTTCCATCCGTCCTGGGGATCGGATCGGATGGGATCGGATGAGAGCAGACAGGCGGTCCGCTCACCTCCGATTCCCCATAGAGATCAGCGGGGCTCTGACACCTCCCTCTCCGCACACAGTGCGGAGACGGAGCTGTCATCCGCCGGCTCAGTGGGGATCGGCGGAGCGATCCCCGCTAAGCAGAGCACGGTCCACAACGGAATGCGGACCGTGTGAAAGAGCCCTAAGTCTATGTTGTGTCTTTTTATCAATCAGTGTTGCGCTCTAGTGGGCGAGTTACATGACATGACTGACATAATAAAGAACATTATGGGATGCTTGCATTCCCATAACATTTTTTGCATACTCAGCATCTACATGCACGTGACACCCCTCCAGTATCACTACTCCATTACAGCCTACCAGTCCCTACAAGTTGCGGCTGCATACGTTTTCTTTTCTTTTTTGGTTAAATAAAGTCTACACTTACTTTTGTATACACTGTACAGAGTCCACAATCCATATAGCCACACAATACACATTACTGTGCTAGGAGTCTCACAAAAATAAACCTAAACAGTTATTGAAAAATTAACACAAAAGACAAAGGGGTTGATTACTAAAGGCAGATAGACTGTGCACTTTTCAAAGTGAAGTTGCACTCTGCAAGTGCAGTTGCTCCAGAGCTTAGTAAATGAGGTAAAGCTTCACTTTGCAAAGAATACGGATTCACATGCAAGGAAAATTAAAAAAAAAAACATAATTTTTGCTTGAACGTGACTGAATGGTGGAAGTCAGCAGAGCTACTGCTCATTTACTAAGCTCTGGAGCAAGTTCACTTTCAGAGTGCAACTGCACTTTGCAAAGTGCACATTCTATTTGCCCTTAGTAAATTAACCCCAAAGAGCTAGAAAAGAAAAAAGGACTGGTGTCAGTGGGGGCCAGAGGGTTGTGCACAAGATCCATAAAGACATGGGTGAGTGAGTTTGGGGTGAAGGAACTTAAATGGCCTGCACAGAGTCCTGACCTCAACCCGATAGAACACCTTTGGGATGAACTAGAGTCTTCTCGTCCACATCGGTGCCTGACCTCACATATGCACTTTTGGAAAAATGTTCAAACATTCCCATAGACACACTTCTAAACCTTGTGAATAGCCTTCCGAGAAGAGTTGAAGCTGTTATAACTGCAAAGGGTGGGCCGACCCAATATTGAACCCTTCAGACTAAAGGGTCATACATAGTGTTGAGCGAACACGGACTGTATTATTCGTGTTCGTACCGAATAATTGGATTTTTTGTACCCGAACACGGACACGGACACTTTACTGTATGTTCGGGTAAAAATCCGTGTTCGGTCGTTTTATTTCCGGGTTTTGCATGCTTTGGCGCTCTTTTCATGGCGGGCTTTCAACAGCCAATCAACAATCGTTTAACTGGTGTGCCTTAAGCCATCCCAGCCATGCCTGCGAATGTCTCAGTAGCTGTGATTGGCCGTCTGAAGCATGTGACCAAGTCTTTATAAGTTCGAGGCAGCCGCAGCGGCGTCATTATGCTGCTTAGATTCAGGGACAGAGCACACATCAACGTGCTGGCTGCTGATTAGGGAAAGATAGGCAGGAAAAAACCATTTGTGTCCGGATAGAATTGAGGGACAGGTCGGAGTGTTTAGGCAGGGCGAGTTGTAGGCATTTTAGGGATAGAGTCTGCTGAATTATAGGGTCAGTGTCTTCTACAAACTACAATCGATATTGCTGTGTGGGGGGTGGGGTCTGCACTCAATCCTGATCTACGATCTCTTCTCAATCCTGTTAGGGACAGAGTCTGCTGAATTTTAGGGAAACTGTGTTCTACAAACTACAATCGATATTGCTGTGTGGTGTGGGATTGGAGATAGGCAGGTGTCAGTGATCCACATCCATTTTTCTGTGTGTGAGCTGCAGTGAACACAATCTTTTTGGGCTGCAGTGAACACAATCTTTTTGGGCTGCAGTGAACACAATCTTTTTGGGCTGCAGTGAACACAATCTTTTTGGGCTGCAGTGAACACAATCTTTTTGGGGTGCAGTGAACAAAATCTTTTTGGGGTGCAGTGAACACAATCCTTTTTGGTGTGCAGTGAACACAATCTTTGTGGGGTGCAGTGAACAAAATCCTTTGTGGGGTGCAGTGAACACAATCTTTTTGGGGTGCAGTGAACAAAATCTTTTTGGGGTGCAGTGAACAACATCCTTTTTGGGGTGCAGTGAACACAATCTTTTTGGGGTGCAGTGAACAAAATCCTTTGTGGGGTGCAGTGAACACAATCTTTTTGGGGTGCAGTGAACACAATCTTTTTGGGGTGGAGTGAACAACATCCTTTTTGGGGTGCAGTGAACAAAATCCTTTTTGGGGTGCAGTGAACAAAATCATTTTTGGGGTGCAGTGAACACAATCTTTTTGGGGTGCAGTGAACACAATCTTTGTGGGGTGCAGTGAACACAATCTTTTTGGGGTGGAGTGAACAACATCCTTTTTGGGGTGCAGTGAACAACATCCTTTTTGGGGTGCAGTGAACACAATCTTTTTGGGGTGCAGTGAACACAATCTTTGTGGGGTACAGTGAACAGAATCTTTGTGGGGTGCAGTGAACACAATCTTTGGGGGGTACAGTGAACACAATCTTTGTGAGGTGCAGTGAACACAATCTTTGTGGGGTGCAGTGAACACAATCATTGTGGGGTGCAGTGAACTCAATCTTTGTGGGGTACAGTGAACACAATCTCATACTTCTGAAGGTTTGAGGGTGCTGCCTGTTCCATACTCCCCCTACTCCTCATCTAGCCTTTTAGGGGTACAAACAATAGTAATTGGGGCCTAGTGTGGTTGTGTACGTGTGATATACATACACTTTTTTGGGATCATATTTTCTATTCCGCTATTTAATCAAAAACCTTTGGGGATCAGTTAAATTGGGGGATAGTCTGTGTTGGTACGTGTGAGAGAGATCCACCTTTCCAAGTTGTTGGGGTTCATCTCATACTTCTGAAGGTTTGAGGGTGCTGCCTGTTCCATACTCCCCCTACTCCTAGCCTTTTAGGGGTACAAACAATAGTAATTGGGGCCTAGTGTGGTTGTGTACGTGTGATATACATACACTTTTTTGGGATCATATTTTCTATTCCGCTATTTAATCAAAAACCTTTGGGGATCAGTTAAATTGGGGGATAGTCTGTGTTGGTACGTGTGAGAGAGATCCACCTTTCCAAGTTGTTGGGGTTCATCTCATACTTCTGAAGGTTTGAGGGTGCTGCCTGTTCCATACTCCCCCTACTCCTAGCCTTTTAGGGGTACAAACAATAGTAATTGGGGCCTAGTGTGGTTGTGTACGTGTGATATACATACACTTTTTTGGGATCATATTTTCTATTCCGCTATTTAATCAAAAACCTTTGGGGATCAGTTAAATTGGGGGATAGTCTGTGTTGGTACGTGTGAGAGAGATCCACCTTTCCAAGTTGTTGGGGTTCATCTCATACTTCTGAAGGTTTGAGGGTGCTGCCTGTTCCATACTCCCCCTACTCCTAGCCTTTTAGGGGTACAAACAATAGTAATTGGGGCCTAGTGTGGTTGTGTACGTGTGATATACATACACTTTTTTGGGATCATATTTTCTATTCCGCTATTTAATCAAAAACCTTTGGGGATCAGTTAAATTGGGGGATAGTCTGTGTTGGTACGTGTGAGAGAGATCCACCTTTCCAAGTTGTTGGGGTTCATCTCATACTTCTGAAGGTTTGAGGGTGCTGCCTGTTCCATACTCCCCCTACTCCTAGCCTTTTAGGGGTACAAACAATAGTAATTGGGGCCTAGTGTGGTTGTGTACGTGTGATATACATACACTTTTTTGGGATCATATTTTCTATTCCGCTATTTAATCAAAAACCTTTGGGGATCAGTTAAATTGGGGGATAGTCTGTGTTGGTACGTGTGAGAGAGATCCACCTTTCCAAGTTGTTGGGGTTCATCTCATACTTCTGAAGGTTTGAGGGTGCTGCCTGTTCCATACTCCCCCTACTCCTAGCCTTTTAGGGGTACAAACAATAGTAATTGGGGCCTAGTGTGGTTGTGTACGTGTGATATACATACACTTTTTTGGGATCATATTTTCTATTCCGCTATTTAATCAAAAACCTTTGGGGATCAGTTAAATTGGGGGATAGTCTGTGTTGGTACGTGTGAGAGAGATCCACCTTTCCAAGTTGTTGGGGTTCATCTCATACTTCTGAAGGTTTGAGGGTGCTGCCTGTTCCATACTCCCCCTACTCCTAGCCTTTTAGGGGTACAAACAATAGTAATTGGGGCCTAGTGTGGTTGTGTACGTGTGATATACATACACTTTTTTTGGATCATATTTTCTATTCTGCTATTTAATCAAAAACCTTTGGGGATCAGTTAAATTGGGGGATAGTCTGTGTTGGTACGTGTGAGAGAGATCCACCTTTCCAAGTTGTTGGGGTTCATCTCATACTTCTGAAGGTTTGAGGGTGCTGCCTGTTCCATACTCCCCCTACTCCTCATCTAGCCTTTTAGGGGTACAAACAATAGTAATTGGGGCCCAGTGTGGTTGTGTACGTGTGATATACATACACTTTTTTGGGATCATATTTTCTATTCCGCTATTTAATCAAAAACCTTTGGGGATCAGTTAAATTGGGGGATAGTCTGTGTCGGTACGTGTGAGAGAGATCCACCTTTCCAAGTTGTTGGGGTTCATCTCATACTTCTGAAGGTTTGAGGGTGCTGCCTGTTCCATACCCCCCCTACTCCTCATCTAGCCTTTTAGGGGTACAAACAATAGTAATTGGGGCCTAGTGTGGTTGTGTACGTGTGATATACATACACTTTTTTTGGATCATATTTTCTATTCCGCTATTTAATCAAAAACCTTTGGGGATCAGTTAAATTGGGGGATAGTCTGTGTCGGTACGTGTGAGAGAGATCCACCTTTCCAAGTTGTTGGGGTTCATCTCATACTTCTGAAGGTTTGAGGGTGCTGCCTGTTCCATACCCCCCCTACTCCTCATCTAGCCTTTTAGGGGTACAAACAATAGTAATTGGGGCCTAGTGTGGTTGTGTACGTGCGAGATACATACACTTTTTTTGATCATATTTCCTATTCCGCTATTCAATAAAAACCTTTGAGGATCAATTGAATTGCGGGATAGTCTGTGTCGGTACGTGTGAGAGAGATCCACCTTTCCAAGTTGTTGGGGTTCATCTCATACTTCTGAAGGTTTGAGGGTGCTGCCTGTTCCATACTCCCCCTACTCCTCATCTAGCCTTTTAGGGGTACAAACAATAGTAATTGGGGCCCAGTGTGGTTGTGTACGTGTGATATACATACACTTTTTTTGGATCATATTTTCTATTCCGCTATTTAATTTAACTGGGCCTCCATGCGAGACCTGTGTGCCTTGTTGCGCTGTTTTGAGTACTCCACCAACATGGCCAGTGGCAATGACGCCGTTCTCAGCTTAACTATCCCACTTCTATGCCTCCTTGAAAAAACAATTCGGGCGATGATGGAAGAGGATGTGGCACAGGATGAGGAGGAGGAGGAGGATGAATAGGTAACATTTCCAAGGCTTTCAGGGCAGTCATTCGCAAGGGGCTCCGAGGGTGGGTTCCTGCACACGCAAACGCCAGGGACGCAATTGTCCAGCAGGGGCACAGTTCTGGAGGATGAGGAGGATGAGGAGGAGGAGGAGCTGGAGGAGGAGATGGAACCATGTTCACAGCAGGGTGGCACCCAGGCCAGCTCATGGCCATCACTGGTGCGTGGCTGGGGGGATACAGAGGACACGGACGATACACCTCCCACAGAGGACAGCCTTTCGTTGCCTCTGGGCAGCCTGGCACACATGAGCGATTACATGCTGCAGTGTCTCCACAACAACCGCCGAGTTGCCCACATTCTAACTTGTGCTGATTACTGGGTGGCCACGCTGCTGGATCCCCGTTACAAGGACAACGTACCGTCCTTAATTCACTCACTGGAGCGCGATCGCAAGATGCGCGAGTACAAGCGCACGCTGGTAGACGCCATGCTGCTGGCATTCCCATCTGACAGCGGGGCCACAGTGGAAGCACAAGGCAGAGGAGGAGGAGGAGGAGGTCGCCAACGCAACCAGGGCACCGCCAGCACCTCAGAAGGCAGGGTTAGCATGGCCGAAATGTGGAAAAGCTTTGTCAGCACGCCACAACAAACAGCAGCACCAGCAGCTCAGATGGAACGTCTTAGCAGGAGGCAGCATTTTACCAACATGGTGGAGCAGTATGTGTGCACACGCCTACATGTAGTGAATGACGGGTCTGCCCCCTTCAACTTCTGGGTCTCCAAATTGGGCACATGGCTTGAGCTTGCCCTTTACGCCTTGGAGGTGCTGGCGTGCCCTGCAGCCAGTGTATTATCTGAACGGGTATTTAGCACGGCTGGGGGCGTTATAACAGACAAGCGCAGCCGCCTGTCCAGAGACAATGTGGACAAGCTCACGTTCATTAAAATGAACCAGGCATGGATCCCACGGGACTTTTCCGTACCTTATGCAGAATAGCAATGGATACCGACCTTACCCACCCATTGTTCCATTTTTGCTCTTTCTCACTCTTTTGGGGTGTACCCTCATTTAAAATTTTTGAAAAGAAGCAGTGTTGGCTACCTCGTCCTCCTCCTCAGGGCCAGATTAATGTAGGGGCTATTGGAGCTGCAGCTCCAGGCCCCTACCTTTTATATAGGCCCCGGGTTGGCCATATTCACTGTTACCGCTCTTCTGTCACTTGTAAACACAGAAGTCTGGCTTCTATGCTCGCTTCCCCAGGCAGCACCCTCAGAACCTCCCCACACAGCGTGAAGGCCGGACAAGGAGGGACAGTTGGCGATGCATGGATGTGTTTATGGGCTTCAGAGACAGCATCCCATGTTGAATTAGGCATGCATGGCTGCACCCTTCCTCCTCTGGGTGCATGGCAAGGCACGGCCCTTAAGGCCCTTCAAAATCCTCAGCACCAAGCCCATGATGCTGTTAATCCGGCCCTGGTCCTCCTCCACCGCCGCTTCCACCTACACCGCCCATAGGTGTGCGCAGCCTATTGCATTAAGGTGTGCACCCCAAAGTTGAAATACACATGCATGTGTTTGCCAGCAGGGAGAGTAATGTATCGGGGCCATGTACCTGTAGGCAAGGAGAAATAGAGCAGAGCAGGTCCCAGGGAGATCTTTCCCATCTCCTCACTGGCAATGCTATGTGCCCTAGGTGATTAGGGTGTGCCCAGGCACACCCAGCACACCCTGTGCGCACGCCTATGTCACCGCCACATCCACCACCACCTCAACCTCCCTCCTACTCCATATGGGCCTCGTCCTTCAGAGATGAAGAAGAACATTGTTTTATTTTTCTGTTTTTTTTTTGTTGTTTTAAGTTATTTCCCTATCCACATTTGTTTGCAGAGCACTTGCCATGCTCTTAATTACGTTTTGCTGCCATTTGCAGCACTCTAGCCCTTTCCTTTGGTGTTTTAGAGCCATTTTAGTGCCTTAAAGTTCGGGTCCCCATTGACTTCAATGGGGTTCGGTGTCCGGGAAAAGTTCGGTAAAAGTCCGGGACACGGACCCGGACTTTTTTTTAAAGTTCGGCCGAACCCGTCGAACACGGACATCTAGGTGTTCGCTCAACCCTAGTCATACACACTATAAGATTTTCTGAAGACTTTTTCCTTTAGACTTACCAAAACCATATAATATGAGGTCAAACTTAAACATTTTCCATTTGTACGCAATCTGGCAGGCCCTTGCACTACATAGAAAAGGTAAATCTGAAGAAAATCTAACCACAAAAGTTCGATAGTGTGTATCCAGCTTAAGACTGGGATGCCATTAAAGTTGATGTGTTTGTAAAGGCAGGCATCCCAATTTGGTAATCTAGATGGAGTCTGTATTTCCTCTGCTTGGGAACATGGGGAATTTCTTTAAAAACATTTAAACATTTAATCTCAAAACTATAAAAATAAAAAGCATAAGCATGGGCTAAATTGATGTTTTTATATTTCACGGGAATTCTCTAAAGGATACATGTTTATCAGAACATCACAGAGGTGAAATGAAAAGAAAAACAATCTGTCTTGGCCAGTGTCCTTACTTCCTGTTCTAGAGTTTTTAATTGGCACTTTCACCGCAGTGGACTGTCAGGTTGGTTTGGAATCTGCTGAACGGTATGTTTGGCCACTATGAACACATTGCTCAAAGTCTTACCTCAGAAAACATTCTTAACTCCCTCTTTGAACTATTTTTGGAAAATATGTTTTTGCAAAGTTCCAAATATAGATTGAAAACAAACTCTTTGAAAAATCCCTCAGTATCTGGCACCACCCACCTTCTTCTAGCCTAGAGAGGCCACCATGTACATCTCCGAGTGTTTTTTTTTTTCTCTACTCCCCTGGCTTTCTCCTTTATTTTCTCTCAATTACTCTTCACCTCTACGATCAATAGCCATGATATTTCTAAGGGTCAGAGATTGTACATTCATCGATCAGAAACAGCCTGACACAACTGAAGAGCAGACATAGCCAGACAGATCAATGGCACCCGTGCCTAGCTCTGAAACATTAAGGTTTATTCCAAAGCATCAAACTGTAATGTGACCTGTATTTTTCCTCTAAATAAGATTGCAAGTACAAAAGAAATCTGGTATTCAATAATTTTTGTTTAAACAAAAAACACTAACAAAGAGATTAAGGCCTTTTGCACACAGTAACTAGAACCTTCAGGGCCCCGGTGCAAGAAACCATGAAGGGCCCCACGGACCCCTGGCTTGGGCCCTTCCTTTCAAGTCTGGGGCTCTTCCACTGATCCTGGGGCCCTTTGCTCTCATTGCGGGGCCCTTTATTATGGTCCTGCAGCGGGACCCTTTAACAAGTTCTGCAGTGGGCTCCCTTCCTGCCATCTTGGGGCCTCCACACGGTGGTGGAATGCCAGGGCCCGGTTGCAAGTATGACTTTTGCGATCCTGGAAGTTCACCCACTGGTGTCGATAGTTTTTATTTTTTGGTATTTTAATTGTATTATTTTTTATCATTATATTTTATTTTTTTTACAATGTCACTGACTATGACTCTGTCCATTCAGAAAAGGAAGGAGCTGGTAAATTACATATTTACCGACCCCTTTCTGATTCTCTTTTGTGACACATCCCCTGCAGCAACCGGCAGGAGATGGGAGGGAACACAGTGGGGGGGGGGACCAGGTGAGCACACAGGAGCCAAGAGACAGCAGAACACAAGTGAACTGAAAAGGAGGAGTGGCGGGGGCAGCATACAGAGGAACCAATCTCCTCTATTTTCCTCTTGCAGCGACAGGAGGAAAAAGGAGGACAGTGATTTCTCTACATGCTGCTCCCGCTGCCCCTCCTATCCAGGTGTACAGGGGAGCCGCACAGGCCCCCTGGAGCATGGGGCCCAGTTGTAATTGCAACCCCTGTAGTTACACCCCTGCCATGCAGCATAGACTTTTAGGAGCTGTAAGTGGCATAGGCGTTTTCAAGCTGCAAAAAATCCCAGGGCCAGGGTGTTCTGGAGCAGCTACGGCTGACGTGGCTAAACGTGGCTATACGTGGCTAAAGGAGTGTTAATACAGCATTAAGCCACATCAAGCGTTTTTAAGCTGTAGCAATTGGATTTGGGAGTAAAAAATAGAAGAGCGCAGAGAGAGGCTGCTAAACACACTAATGCTGCTAAACAAGGCTAAACACGCATTAACGCCAATGCAAAATGCTTCTAAAAAAGCATTGCGTTGGTTCTGGCTTTGCAGCTCATTTTTATTAACGCCCTGCGTGCATGAGAGTCCTATTTCCCACCCCCCCCCCCCCCAGCACTGGATTTATAAAAAGATGGCAAAACGCACTGGTGTCAATTCTTGATTTTTATGCTATCACTTACCCTAACTTTTTTTATTATTTCATGCCATAATAGGTGTGGACTCTTCTGCAGGCAGTATCTGAGCAGCCTACAAGCTGAACTCCAGGCATGCAGCTAAGCATGCTGTTGACGTACACATAAAGGTTTGATTTACTAAAACTGGAGAGTGCAAAATCTGGTGCAGCTCTACATACATCAGCTCTCATTTTTTGGTGAAAGCTTTAGGCTCCGTTCACATCTAGGCATCCCGGATCGCTGGAGGAATCACCGCGTTTTTGCTCATGATCCCGAATCATCACAAATATCGGGACTTGCTTGCAATCCCCGTTACTTCCAATGGCACCCCCATCGTCGCATGACTTTCTTGAAACTGTTGTCCGATGAATCGTGGTAAAATGGAGCAAACAGAATTGCAGGATGCCTGTTGCTCAAAAGAATTTCCGGAATTCCGCCCATGATCTAGGACGCCTAGATGTGAACGGAGCCTAATTGAACAAGCTGAAGTTAGAAATTGATTGGCTACCATACACAACTGCACCTGATTATGTGAAATGTGAAGGGATTTGTAATACTATCCAGCCGCTGATATGATCCTTACACCTCTGCCAGAAAGCACACCCAGGAAGGTGATACCCATCTCAGTGTATGTCTAGCCAAATATTTTTTTTAACAGTTTTAAATAGAGATATGTTATAACTGCTGTTTGGTTTTTATTGCCCAAAGTATAGAAAAGTCAGCACTTATGCAAAAACTTAGAGATTTATTGCGGTCATTTTAAAAATACAGTGAAAAAGACATGTTACACTTTCACAGAAATTTCAAAGCCTTCTCAGACCCCTTGCTTAGGCTGAGATTACACTAGTGAAAATCGGATGCAAGTTTCCCGCATCCGATTCGCATGACAGAAGAATGTGCCTGGCCCTCAATGGAGCCAGTTCAAGCATCTCTGCGGCGGCTGCGGAGCGGATTTCACAAGGGTCCTGTGTGTCTTTGGCTTCGTTTCAGGTCCAAATTCAGGCAAAAATTCGGGCCTGATTTGTCCCTAAAACAGAGAACAGGGACGCACTGGACCCCTGCTGTGAGCCACATCCGTATTAGGTGTGAACCCAGCCTTAGGGTGACAGACCAACATATGACATTAAAAACCTTCAGATATATATGTAGCAGAATACATATTGGCCTAAATTGATGAAGAAATTACATTTTTTACATTTTTTCATTGGGTATGTTTTATAGCATAAAGTAAAAATTATTGTCTTTTTTTTTTTTAATTATCGGCCTTTTTTAGTTTATAGCGCAAAAAATAAAAACCTCAGAGATGATCGAATATCACCAAAATAAAGCTCTAATTGTGGGGAAAAAGGACAACAAGTTTTATTTGGGTACAGTGTCACACACATAACCGCGCAATTATTAGTTAAAATAACGCAGTGCCGTATCGCAAAAATGGCCTGGTCATGAAGGGAGGTAAACCTTCCGGAGGTCAAGTGGTTAAAAAGTGCCATCTCCAGCTGTCACCCTGATCCTAGATTCTCTATCTACCATGTCACTGACCTGCAGCAAGCGTGCAGCCTATGAAGAAAGTTGGAACACATGTCCTGAATGCTTCTTCCACCTTTAAATCAGGTCAGCCATGGCACTAGAATGAGTAATGATGTTTAAAGCAGCTTTTTATTTTGAACCATAATTGACAGAAGAAAAAGGCTTATGAGCTCTTTTTTGGATAATTGCAATTACAAATATGATTAGCTCTCTAGTTCCCTCTGGTGAAATGGATATGACAATTTTCATTATTGTAGGAGATCTATATTCTTCATCACTAATTTGAAAATAAGTTGTGGTAACATGTTAGAGCTTTAACTCAATGAAAATAATCCTTAAACCTTCAAAGAGTCATCTAAAAATCTTGTCAAGGCTCATGTCCCAATCCCTAAAAACCCTTAAAAGTGGAAGAAATAGCGATGATTATACTTTAAAATAAATGTTATTAGAAAGAACCTATCATGCTGAATAGAAAAAATTCCTGTTAATGCGTCGGCCTAGGTAAGAGATTATTATACACAGCCGCTGTCATTAATAACTTTTATGAGAAATGTCAACTATACATTTTTCCACTTCTTTCCTTACATATAAAATGTCATAGCAAGTGTTACACTACACTGCAGGTGACAATTCACAGACAATCCATAGTGTACAGTGTACAGTGTCATCTACTGAGTTCTGTGCCATATGATTAGTAGTCATACGCTAAACATACTTGTGAATACTGATAACTGCATAAATGACGCTAACTTTCTGTGCTTGGGTAAAGTGTGACAAGAATTAATTATTCCTTTGATCTTTTTAACACAGACACATAAGAGGTGCTTAGATTAGGGTGACCAGACGTCCCCGGTTTCTGGGGACAGTCCACGGATTGAAGACACTGTCCCCGGTCAAAGTCTGTCCCTGGTTTTGTCCCCGGATTCAGGGCTGGATTAATGTAGACAGGGTATCCCATGCTGGCTGAGAAACAGCCTGGTGGCTCGGATGCAGACGCCCCCTGCTGGACAATCTCACTGCCGCTCCAGCTGCTGTTCAGTGGAGGAGAGGCAGAGCCAAAAGTTGACTGCTGTGTGAAGGGCTGAGAACAGGTGAGTAGACAGGGGGTGGGGGTCTGTTTCTACACAGGTAAGGGAATAGGGGTAGCAGGGGTCAGAGCTGATTCAGCTGCATGGAGAAATGGAGAGTTTAGCTGTTGTGGGGGAAGGGCTAAGAGGTGGTTGTGGAGATAATCTGTGAGAGAAGGGTGCAGAGGTGAGCTATGGATGTGGGGGTAGAAGTGCATAGTAAACCTCTGGATCCTGTACTCTATGCCTGACATGCTCCTGTATATTATGTAGTCCTGTGCCCAGTGCCTTGTGTATTATGCAATCCTGTCTCCAGTACTCTGTGTATTATGTAGTCCTGTGCCCAGCGCTCTGTGTATTATGTAGTCCTGTGCCTAGTGATCTGTGTATTATGTTGTCCTGTGCCCAGTGCTCTGTGTATTATGCAGTCCTGTACCCAGTGCATTATGCATTCCTGTGCCCAATGCTCTATGTATTATGCAGTCCTGTGCTCAGCGCTCTGTGTTTTATGCAGTCCTGTGCCCAGCACTCTGTGTTTTATGCAGTCCTGTGCCCAGCTCTCTGTGTTTTATGCAGTCCTGTGCCCAGCGATCTGTGTTTTATGCAGTCCTGTGCCCAGCGATCTGTGTATTATGCAGTCCTGTGCCCAGTTATCTGTGTATTATGCAGTCCTGTGCCCAGCTATCTGTGTATTATGCAGTCCTGTTCCCAGTGCTCTGTGTATAATGTAGTCCTGTATCCAGCGCTCTGTGTATTATGCAGTCCTGTGCCCAGCGCTCTGTGTATTATGCAGTCCTGTGCCCAGCGCTCTGTGTATTATGCAGTCCTGTGCCCAGTGCTCTATGTATTATGCAGTTCTGTGCCATTTGCCAATAAAAAAAATATATATATGTCCCCGGATTTCTTTTTAAAAACCTGGTCATCTTAGCTTACATGCCCTTAGTACTTATGGATATCTCACATGTTGTTAGTCTTTAAAGTGTATGTTTGGTCCAAATTTTAAAAAAATTAAAAATAATATAGTACATTTGTGCAATGTATGCACATTTCCCCATGTTTCCCTGCAAGCAAAGAAAAATACCTGTTGATCTGTCAGAATCCTGTGTGCTCCTACATTTCTGTTTGGACTGACAATACGGCGTCTTGCTGCACTGACATCTCAACCAATGTTGTCAACCCTGACTGCTGAACTACAGAACTTCACCTATCCCCCTCCTCTCTCTGTCCCACTCCACATGCATACATTGATTTCTTTTTCAGCATAACAATTATACTGCCTACTTGCACACTGTGTATAGCAGAAGGGCTCTTGGGAGATGTGGTTCTGGAGGTGTGCATATAGCAGCTACTGTTGCAGGAGCTTTACAAGTCTGCTGATATTTTCTTAGAGATTAATAATTTCCCAATTTCCCTTTGGGATTAATACAATCTTCTGTATTCTGTATAAGATGTACAAATAGGAACAAGGCAACAGAAGAAACTATTTGGGACGTAATTAGTTGGGACATGATCTAATGGGGAAGAGAGAGGTTTAGGGGTCATATCTGGAAATACACTTTAAGAAGATCATGATCATCTTCAAACATTCCTATTCTCCATTAGTTATTTCTTTAAAATTCCGAAAGGATAAGTTCACTTTTTAAAAAAATAATAACAAATGCACATTTTTTTGCAGGTAAAAAATGTGTATACATATAGTTTTTTTTTTCTTTTTTTGAACCTATAAAACGTTGTACCAGCGATCAGTAGGTCGGTGGTGTCATGCAGGTCTCCTGCAGACCTGTCAGTGTATCTGTGTGCCCGTACATCCCATACATAAATAAACATATAGAAAACAAACACCTGGCGCTAGGGATAATAGGTAGAACTGCTCAAGAAATAGGTTTCTTTCAAACAGACGGTTGGGGTGGTAAAAAAGGGCAGCTGGGCTACAGTTTTACCATCCCCCAGCCTCCCACCTGAACTGTGAAATAACAGCTGGATGTGGCTGTTCCCATGCCTCGGCCGTGCTTTGCTAATGGCCTTGGCATTTTTAACTTGGGGTGAAGAGTTTGACAAGCAGCACCACATGTCAAACTTGCCCACAAACTTGAGTTCAATGGGTGTGAACTACAACCACGTGCAATGCATGAGATTGCAGAGCAATAGTGCAGCATTTTAAAGTTAAATCATTTAGAGTTGCCCTCCTAAAAGCACTGTGACTGAAAGGAGAGAGTCTGAGGCCGGAATTCTGCAGATTCTGACTTGGAGTGAAGAAAATGTGCACGGATCCTGGGGTTTGCAGTGTCTAGGTGCTAACACAGGAAGAACTTGGCTGGGTAGCAGAGATGCAGCCAAGCATTGGGATGTCCTTGAGACAATGCTCTCCTGCCAGAACCAAGCCTCTTCGCTGTACCGATCAGCTACTTAGGCTCTCTCCTTCCAGTTCTTGCAGCTCTCCACATGGACTTAAATAGGTTGTAAACCCCCCTGTAAAGTTTATACCTGTAGGCAAGCCTATGATAAGGCCTATCTAAAGGTACTTTAAATATCTCCTAAACTTGCACTGTTTAGCTGATATTTACTGTATACTGCGCCGATGACGTCATCGGCGCATGCGCTCTGAAGGAATGGCTTCTCGTGCCATTTCTGCAGAACCCTGTGCTGTGACTGGTCACTCCCACATGAACGCCCGGGAGTGACATCACACGGCCATGGGCAGTAGCACACCCGGAGTCCGCAGACCCAGAAGGAAGTTGGGCGAAGATGGATGCAGCCTCCAACGGGGACAACGAGGGCTTTGTTTGGAGGTAAGTGTCACATAATGTGCTAGTATGTGATGCATACTAGCACATTTTGCATTTACTTTTCAGGTAGTAAGGTTTTGCACTTGGGGACTAAAAACATAAAAACACAATACACGTTAGGAGGGGAACCCTTGGGGGAATCAAAAATGGAGAAGGATCTGGGAGTCTTGTAACTATGTAACTATGTAAAGGTAAGGAGAAAAAAATGTTATTTAATGCTCAGAGAGGCATGCTGAAAGTGGAGGCATCGATGGCTGGATAGGGACAGCCAATGGGCCAGATGTGGCCCTGGGGACGCAATTTGCCCAGGTCTGCATTAAACAAAGAAAACCTGTAAGAGCCATACTATTTTCTTCCCTGTATGTACTGAACATTTTTGCAAATTTATGTAACTGAAATCTGTGGGGAGGGATTCGTTCAAATGTTAGCTATAGGTTGCTTTTGTTGGCTGACAAGGTTGAGTGCTAGGCATATCTGTTCATTGTAGGACCGTTGTTGTACATCACCTCTATCTAGTTATAAATTGACTAGCTGCTTGCCATGTTCACTCCTCAAATATAAGAATTTAGAACTAACACACGTCCAATAGAACAATGTTGGTTCTGTTTGAGTTTTGATATAGTAAACTGTAAAGGATAATTGTATGTTTTTACAAAACTACAAATCATGAATTCCCATAACGCAATCATGTCCCCATAACATGGTCCTAGTCACTTTCCTGATGACCTCTATTTGAGGCAGTTGTTGCTATAATTGTACTGATAGCTCAAACCTTGCTACTTTACTTGGTACACTGACACTGACATCTGCAGTTCCAAAAAAAATTGGCAAGTCCCAGGTTACTTACCTGTGGTATCTTTAAGTCCATTTCAGTTGAACCTTCAGGAATGTCATGTCATAAATACAGTTCCATTGACATGGGATCTCTAGGACAATCTGTTGGCAGCCAAGGCAGGAGGTCCTCAGCTGGGATTTCATTGTAGTACAGGGAAAGCAGAATGTGGGTGCCCGAAAACATTGGCTTTGACATTAAAAACACCTCTGGCTTCTGTCTGAACCTGTACATATATATATATATATATACCATTGATGTCTCGAACAGAAGACACAGGCTTTGGACTTAGCCTCCATGAAACCCAACATCTCCAACTCTCCAATTTTCTCTAATGCCACACAACCTAGAAAGCAAATGAACCAGAGCCCAATGTCCCTCCTCCCCACACACCCACAGTGCCCCCCTTCCCCACATCTCCATGCCCCAATGTGGGTTATGTCTGTATTTATATTCCTGCAAATGTAAATCAGTTCCGGGAACACCATGAGCTGATACAAACAAAACAATAAACAGGTGCCTTATGAGCCAATGTCACTGTTGCACAATATCCCTCTAAAAGCCATAAGCATTCTAATTTTGGGTTATGCTAGAAAATGAACCCATGAAAAATACACGTAAACAAGAACATTCAATCAGCTTGAATACGGTGTTCTTCGCAGGAACTGAACCCATGCCCTTAGTGATGTAATATCTCTGGGCCTCCAAAATGATTGTATCTAGAAAAAATCAGCAGTATTCTTAGAAATGTTTGTTCAAAATGTGCTTCCAAGATTCAGCACTTACATTCGCTTGTGCATACATGCCAGTATGGAGACTGACTTTTACTAAGCGTAAAATACAAAGCGTAAAAATACAAAGGAATAGCTGTCATATCATTCCAAGATTATCATCCAGAGTTTTTATTACTGGTATTCCATTCCAAAATAAAGAACCACCCAAGAGTTATCGCTAATACCTGGGTGTGTTCACATTGTGTTGGAGTCTATGGAATCTTCTCACAGAAGACAATTACTTCAAGATGAACAATAATCTGCCTAAAAGCATGTTATCTGTGTAACGGTTCAAACCCAACTAGCAGCAGTGAAAAGTATAATCAGCCAGTAAACTGCTAGGGCTGTTCAGGCAGCGAGAAAATTGTGCAAATTTATTTTGATCCAGGTAAATGGTGCAGGTAAAATGGTACACTGTAGTGAAGTAACCTTTGCCTCCTATAATTTCCGCACTGAAGTTTTCTAATAAACGTTGGGGTCAATTTATTAAAACTGTAGAGCGCAAATCTGGTGCAGCTGTGCATGGTAGCCAATCAGCTTCTAACTTCAACTTGTCCAATTAAAGCATTTGTTACCCCAACACTTCATATTCCTGATATGTGCCTGCTGTATAACATACTCGTGTGAGAAAGCATCCTGTTCTCTTTGTATCGCTTCCTTTGTGTGAATTCCTTGGTGTTTCTGCCAGTCCCTCTGCTTTCCTATTAAAAACTGATCAAACTAAGCAGAAGAGCACACCATGGTCAGTTCTCTAGCTATGCTGGGAACTTAGTGTACTCTCCTCCAATGATCAGACTAGTCCTGACATGCCCCCGCTGCACAGCCTTTCATTGGGTCCTACTGCTTCTCCTTCCCCCAGCTCTTATGCAGCTGAGAACAGAGGGAATGTGATCACTTATAAAAAAGGGGAAAAAAAGGTTCTATATTGTTGTTTTTATTTTTGTCTATACAAAAATATTTTGCACATCTCTCCCAGTAAGGAGTAAGTATCTCCAATGGTTTGAGAGGCTGGATTCATCCTTCTTTTTATGGATAGTGTAGGACCAACTGACAATGGGGTACTTTGACGTAGTGGTTGGCTTGAGCACGATATGGCCATATGGTGAGACTAAATCCCCATTTTTATTTATTGATTGCCTTTATATTTGATAGTCATTTCTTTTGCATGTGTGCGCTATTTTTTGTAAATATATTGTACTCTGTCATGTATAATTCTGTATTTACAAGGGATGAAAGAATCCTACACTGTTTTGTTACTTTATTGATATTGAATTATGCTCTATATTTTATCTGTACTCCTTTATATGTACATTTTGAAATAAAAGTAACTGTTTTACGTTAAAAAAAAAAAAACTAAAAAAAATGGACATATACTTTACGAGTCTTCTTTTGCAGGCAATAGTCTCTTTAAGTGCTTCCAACTGATATATATTTAAAAATGTCTAACACGTCTATGGATATTACCTCCACCACTCACAGATTGAGAAGACACGGTATAATTATTAGTGGTGAATTCCAGCATAAATGTATTGGAAGTATCTCTAGAAATGTTTATTCACAAGAACTCAAAGCACATGATATTCCACTCAGACCATCCTGAGGCTCCAAAAGTGACTTTTCATTAATTTACATTTGTAGACAGATGTAGCCTCCTGGCACACACCAGTGCCTGAAATGAAGAGCGCTCTCCACCAGAGACCAGCTATGGGGAGAGAGGGGGAATGTAGCGCTGAAGTGCTAAGATCTAGCAGGGGGTGGGAATGCTGTATCCATATGTTTACAAGAAATATATCAAATTATTGTGAACACTCAACACTAACGATTTCTTGACAGCATGAACAGAGGAGCGGGGCTGAACCTAAAAATGGGGCTTGAGCAGGCAAGACCACCAGGCTGTACAACAGCTTATTCACTGACTTAACATAAATTGTTTCATATGATTAAACTGAATGTTTTTGGCCTCTCAATATTTATATTATGGGACTCTCATAGCAGTGTCACACCCTTGTGTAATTAAAAAGAGACTTTAGCTCTCAAATGTCCGTCTTTTCTACTAAAATCCTTGTCCTTCTTTGATTCACAGTGTTATCAGTCTGTATACATTGAATATATATATATATACACAGTATCTCACGAAGGTGAGTACACCCCTCACATTATTGTAAATATTTTATTATAACTTTTCATGTGACAACACTGAAGAAATGACACTTTGCTGCAATGTAAAGTAGTGAGTGTACAGCTTGTATAACAGTGTCAATTTGGTGTCCCCTCAAAATAACTCAACACACAGCCATTAATGTCTAAACAGCTGGCAACAAAAGTGAGTACACCCCTAAGTAAAAAAATGTCCAAATTGGGCCCAATTAGCCATTCTCCCCACCCTTGTGTCATGTAACTCATTAGTGCCAGTTCACATTTATGCGATGCGGGAACGCTGTGAATATACATGCAAATATACATTTTAAAAAGCAGAAAATCAGCGCTCAACTCTTTGATGAGATGAACCACTCTATCTGTATAAAAACGTGGAGCAAAACTGGATAACTCTAAAAAAGCTATAAAATGCATAAAGTGGGATGATCCAAAATAAATATTCCGTATGTGAGTCAAACACAATCAAGGATAGTATAAATCTAAAAACTTCCAACCACAACTATTTAAAATCTCCAGAGATGTCTAAAAGCACAGAGGTGATATATAAAGGCGATGATAAAGGAAAAAATGATCCCAATATTATTCTAGTATAATCAATCAAAAGCGTGGTAGTTCATAAAATAAAAGTGATGGGCAGTAAATAACAAATTCTTTGTAAGATGTGCAGACAATGTCCTAATTAAAATATTATAACATACAGTGATAAACCATCAATGAAAATAAATTGCAGCAAAAAAAATTTAAATAATCGGTGTCAATCTAGACATACACTTGTGAATAAACAAATTTAATATAAAAAGTGCAGTGGTGCTAAATAAGTGCATAAATGTCCATACAGTCCTTCAAAATATATTTAGGGTGGTTAAAGTGCAGGGTGCCCAGAAATTCAGTAATAAATTCAGGTGAATAGAAGAGTGAGATCAAGCTTCCAATCACAGCCAGGTAGATGTGCGCAGGTGAGCTAGCAATCCGACGTTAACCTCCCTGGCGGTATGATTCTGTCAGGAATTACATACCAAATCCGGTACAATTCTTTTCATGGAAATTTGGCGTTATGTATTATAGGCCTACAATTCTTAGTAATTACTGACTTAAACCTGACCAAAACAAGACTCTAGTAGACATCCCAGATGTGATAAATTTGAAACACAAACGCATGAATTATAATCGAATCAATAATATAATTTTATTATATAATATATAATATATATAATAAAATTATATTATTGATTAGATTATAATTCATGCATTATATATTATATATATATATATATATATATATATATATATATATATATGTGTGTGTGTATATATATATATATATATATATATATATATATATATATACACACACACATATATATATATATATATATGTGTGTGTGTGTGTGTGTGCATGTATATATATATATATATATATATATATACACACACACATATATATATATATATATATATATATATATATATATATGCATATATATATATATATATATATGTATATATATATATATATATATATATATATATATATATATATATATATATATATATATATATATATATATATAATATTAAATGTGTTATGTGTTTGGTGCAACGTTTTTTTTTTTTTGAATTTCCCTCCCTAGTTCCGCTCCCATGCAGCATTGCTGCTGCAGGGAACGGAACTAGGAAGTGATCACACCGACGGAGGACGGAGGAGCGGCGGGACTCTCGGCTGGCGATCTCAGCAATGAGAGATCATCGCTGGATCGCCAGGAGAAGGTAAGAGAACACCGCTGCGCTCTCTGCACATCCACCCCGAGCGTGACTCGGGGTTACCGCTCCTGATATAAAAAATCAACCCCGAGTCACGCTCGGGATTACCGCCAAGGAGGTTAAGTGAAATGGCCGCTCACCTCCATAACACTCAAAAGGAGTGTTTTATGATGTGATCTTAACTCTTCTCAGACATCTCAATCTTCAGAAATATACTTGTTTTTTCTCCAATGGTTATGGCTTAATATTTCAGGAAGAAATCAACTGGTCCCAGCTTAGATATATGCCAATCTCCCTCGATCCGTCTATCAGGTGCTCAAACAAGAGAAGCTCTCATGGTGCAGTATATCAGGGTATATATTTATTTAATAAAAGATACAGGTCACTTACTAGAAAGCAGTAAACACAGCGCGGTTTTACATCAAAAGCAGCCGTCGATGCGGTGAGTTCCGATGCTTCCGGTCTCGGCCGAACACCGGAAGTGACGTCAATACGGTTTGTCTCTGACGCGTTGCGCTACACCACACATAGCTTTTTCAAAGGGGTTTGAAAAAGCTACGTGTGGTGTAGCGCAACGCGTCAGTACAAGCCGTATTGACGTCACTTCTGGTCTTCAGCCGAGACCGGAAGCATCGGAACTCACCGCATCGGCGGCTGCTTTTGATGTAAAACGCGCTGTGTTTACTGCTTTCTAGTAAGTGACCTGTATCTTTTATTAAATAAATATATACCCTGATATACTGCACCATGAGAGCTTCTCTTGTTTGAGCACCTGATAGACGGATCAAGGGAGATTGGCATATACCTAAGCTGGGACCAGTTGATTTCTTCCTGAAATATTAAGCCATAACCATTGGAGAAAAAACAAGTATATTTCTGAAGATTGAGATGTCTGAGAAGAGTTAAGATCACATCATAAAATGCTCCTTTTGAGTGTTATGGAGGTGAGCGGCCATTTCACTTAACGTCGGATTGCTAGCTCACCTGCGCACATCTACCTGGCTGTGATTGGAAGCTTGATCTCACTCTTCTATTCACCTGAATTTATTACTGAATTTCTGGGCACCCTGCACTTTAACCACCCTAAATATATTTTGAAGGACTGTATGGACATTTATGCACTTATTTAGCACCACTGCACTTTTTATATTCACTTTGTTTATTCACAAGTGTATGTCTAGATTGACACCGGTTATTTAAATTTTTTTTGCTGCAATTTATTTTCATTGATGGTTTATCACTGTATGTTATAATATTTTAATTAGGACATTGTCTGTAAATCATCTTACAAAGAATTTATTTACTGCCCATCACTTTTATTTTATGAACTACCACGCTTTTGATTGATTATACTAGAATAATATTGGGATCATTTTTTCCTTTATCATCGCCTTTATATATCACCTCTGTGCTTTTAGACATCTCTGGAGATTTTAAATAGTTGTGGTTGGAAGTTTTTAGATTTATACTATCCTTGATTGTGTTTGACTCACATACGGAATATTTATTTTGGATCATCCCACTTTATGCATTTTATAGCTTTTTTAGAGTTATCCAGTTTTGCTCCACGTTTTTATACAGATAGAGTGGTTCATCTCATCAAAGAGTTGAGTGTTGATTTCCTGCTTTTTAAATATTATTGGGATATGTGGTGACACTATCAAATCAGCTGCTTTCTCTGTGTTGTTCCACGATTGCTTTTATTGATCGATTTTGTAGATCTAGGGTGTCGTTTACCTTATTTTAGCGCACAAGTTTGCTATTTTACACTTTTATATGCAAATATACATGTTCCCGCATCGCATCCGCACAACAGGCAGTTCACACTGCCATATGCGATACGCTGGGGGTGTCAATTCAAAGTTAACGACACCCCCAGATCAGATTGCATATCACAGTGCGATCTGAAAGTTCGCACAGATTCGGATCGCACTAGTGTGAACCACCATGCGATCCGATTCTGCTGCGGACCAAAAAAAGGGTCCTGTGCGAGTTTCAGTGCGATTGCGGTGCGAATTCAGCCATTCAAACTGTATGGCTGAATTTGCACCGCACAGACATCGCATGTAGTTTTAGGAGCAGTGCGCTCCGAATTACATGCAATCTCTGTGATCGCACAAATGTGAACCAGCACTTAATGTTACAAGACCTCAGGTGTGAATAGGGAGCAGGTCTGTTAAATTTGGTTTTATCGCTCTCACTACCTCATACTGGTCACTGGAAGTTCAGCATGGCACCTCATAGCAAAGAAGTCTCTGAGAATCTGAAAAAAAAAATAATTGTTGCTCTACATAAAGATGGCCTAGGCTATAAGAAGATTGCCAAGACCCTGAAACTGAGCTGCAGCATGGTGGCCATACAGCGGTTTAACAGGACAGGTTCCACTCAGAACAGGCCTTGCCATGGTCGAACAAAAAAGTTGAGTGCACGTGCTCAGCATCATATCCAGAGATTGTCTTTGGGAAGTAGATGTATGAGTGCTGCCAGCATTGCTGCAGAGGTTGAAGGGGTGGGGGTCAGCCTATCAGTGCTCAGACCATACACCGCACACTGCATCAAAATGGTCTGCATGTCTGTCCTCACAGAAGGAAGCCTCTTCTACAGATGATGCACAAGAAAGCTTGCAATTTGCTGAAGACAAGCAGACTAAGGACATGGATTACTGTAACCATATCCTGTAGTCTGATGAGATCAAGATAAACTTATTTGGTTCAGATGGTGTCAAGCGTGTGTGGTGGCAACCAGGTGAGGAGTACAAAGACAAGTGTGTCTTGCCTACAGTCAAGCATGGTGGTGGGAGTGTCATGGGCTGGGGCTGCATGAGTGCTGCCACCACTGGGGAGCTACAGTACATCGAGGGAACCATGAATGCTAACATGTACTGTGACATACTGAAGCAGAGCATTATCCCCTCCCTTCAGAGACTGGCCGCAGGGCAGTATTCCAACATGATAACTACCCCAAACACACTTCCAAGATGACCACTGCCTTGCTAAAGAAGCTGAGGGTAAAGGTGATGGACTGGCCAAGCATGTCTCCACACCTAAACCCTATTGAGTATCTGTGGGGCATCCTCAAACATAGGGTGGAGGAGTGCAAGGTCTCTAACATCCACCAGCTCCGTGATGTCGTCATGGAGGAGTGGAAGAGGACTCCAGTGGCAATTTGTGAAGCTAGGGGTCCACATCCTCTTGTAAGTGGATATACTTGGGGGGGTGTGAACACAAAGTCACCTTTTACGAAAGTCACTTGGATGTTTTAACATTGAGCACCATTCACGAACTTTCACTGGACACTTGCTTGAATGTTTTTGAAAATTTTTTTGCTTTTTCATTTAAAAACATTTTTTATTTTTTATTTTTGTCAGTGGGACTATGTATTTATGGGAATAAGTCAGAAACATGGATTGTTATAATCAGTCACACATGTATAAGGAGATGCACTGTCTTTAGTGCTGTGTTATAGTTATACGCGTCCCCTCCTGAGTCACAGTGACAGTCTCTTTCCACGCCAGGTGGTCTCTTCAGTCCACTCCAGTCCAAGCAGCACTGACAGTCCCGCTCCTGGCTTGCCTTGCTCCCATCCTGCTGGCCCACACACGAGGACCCAGCTGCTCCGCTCGGCTCCCTTGCACTATGACATTAAATGACACACTCAGGCATCTCCTCCACCAGACCCGCCATTGCAGTCCAAACACACTGTACTAAGCACTCGGCTTAGTACAGTGTGAGATGAACTTGGCTGGCTCTGGAGCTTTACAACCACATTTTTTACTGGCAACCTTTTCCTGTCACTGGCATTTACTGGCAGGAGAAAAGTGACCATTTTTTACTGACTGCCAACAAAAATACTGACGGTGGCAACACTGCCCAGTGCTTGCAACTCCTCTTATCTTCCTCTTAACTCCCTAAATAACCTTTTAGGTAGCTGCTGGGCAGAAACTGAAGGGGAATACTATAGAGTGACACTCTACGGTATTCTGCTGAGTCTGCTCAGACTGCTGACATCACATTCAAGATGGTGGCACCCAGCAACAGTCCCAGGGCTTCTGGATGTCAGCACAAAGGAGGGTTTTACAAATAAATAACATGCATAAAATACGTTAAATGTGCACATAATCTTATGGGAAGATTGTTGTCAAAATAAGTAGTCTAGTGTTAGTATTTCTCTCAAATAATTTGCACACCAAGACAATAAGTACTGCACATTCATCTAAATAGGTGGAGAAAGATTTACCACATCACTTGCAGGCTTGTGGAAGTGTTTTGCGGTTGCCAATTTGCTTAATGATTTACTTATCTTTATTGGCGCATTGGCAACCATGTAATAGACTTTCAAGACTTACAAAAAAACTAAAATCATAAACAATTATTGGGCCTTGCTCTACAGTTAAACAAAGAGACCTCTTTCTGTCCATTTAATCTGTGAATTTATTTTTTCAACCGACACAGAACTGGAAACACAGCTGTAACCAATGACTTGCAGATCCAGTTCATCGGCCAGCTGGATTCTGTTCTGCTGAAACAGCAAGATTTTCTACATTGTTCCCTTTTGTACATCTGGAGAAATCGCTCGAGTTCAAAGGTGACAAGAAAAGCTCTTTAAATAAACCCAACGAACGGTGAAGATGCCCAGGCAACCAGCAAATCCACATCAGGGGGATGCTTAATAAAATAAAGCCTCCATTGAGAGGCACTCTTTTTGTGTATTTATAAATGTATCCAACTCAAGTTCTTTTTTTCTTTTATCACCAAAGAACCATCTGAAGCTTTTCTCTCGTCAGCTAGCTATTTTAAAGAAGGACTCCACTAAAGCATTAAAACTAGCCAGGAATTTCACTGAAATAGTGAACATTTGTAAAGCTCTAGTGTATTATGTTTAAGTTAAACATTTCCTTCTAAAAGATATTGCATAGTCATAAAAACAATGAGCATGCAACCTTAGGTGCCTTCATCTAACTCCCAATTCCTTTTCAAGTGTCCCAGAAACCCCAAATCCAAGGGGCCTGCCCACCCATTACTCTACCAAAAACTTTCACTTTGTTTCCAAAAGTTTTTTTTTCTTTTTTTGGCTATAAGGTACCCTTTGGTTTTTTTGGTCCAAGAGCACTCATAAAGGTTCTAAAAGATGCATATGGACAGATAAATATGCCAGATTTTTTATTTTCCTCCCCTGCTTTAGTTTTTGTTTTGGCCGATGACAATTCTCTTGGTTGGCAATCCAACCATACCTGTGTATAAAGACTGTTGTAAGCTCTTTACTGCTTCTTCCCCTATGTCACAGCTTTCTAGCAATACCTACAGGTGCATCTCACAAAATAAAAAAATATCAAAAAGTTAATTTATTTCAGTAATTCAACTCAAAAAGTGAAACTCATATTTATATAGATGCGTTACACACAGAGTGATATATTTCAAGCATTTGAAACTTATTCATGAGTAATTCATGCAAAAGGAGCCCTGACCAAGTATTGAGTGCATACTATCCTGTACATGGACATACTTTTCAGTAAGCCAACATTTCTGTATTAAAAATCCTTTTTTTATTGGTCTTATGTAATATTCAAATTTTCTGAGATACTAAATTTTGGGTTTTCACTAGCTGTAAGCAATAATCATCAAAATTAAAAGAAAGAAATGCTTGAAATATATCACTGTGTGTGTAACGCATTTATATAAATATAGGAGTTTCACTTTTTGAATTGAATTACTTATACAATGTCTTTAGTAAGCAATACTGTTTGCCAAAGTCTATAGTTCGATTCTGGTAAGATGAGCACATAGATGGGGAGATACTTTAGAGGGTAAATGCACCCAGGGAATTATGTCCTATCAAGGGGTACAGTTGTTGTGTGCCACCTTTAATTGTCATGTGATATCCTATACTGTGCATCATTATATCCCGTAATCTGATTGAACGCAAAGATTAAACATTGAGCACCATACCGACTTTGTATGTGTGTGTAAGAGAGAAGAAAACAGGCGCCGCTGAATGTAGCAACAGACTTTATTACATAACACACGATAATAGTAACTCACATTAAAAGTAGCTCTAGTCCATGTTCGTCTGAAGAAGGAGCCGAGTTTGCATGCTCCGAAACGCGTTACGTCACTTCCGGTCAGCTTGCGGTTCACCGCAGCTCTCCCTCTAACCAGCTCCCTTGTGAAGCTTCCTGGATCATCACTTCCTGGCTGCGGGACGGTCGGGACATGGAGGACTGAATCCGGGAATAGGCACACTATGGAACATGGACTAGAGCTACTTTTAATGTGAGTTACTATTATCGTGTGTCATGTAATAAAGTCTGTTTCTACATTCAGCGGCGCCTGTTTTCTTCTCTTTTGCTGCCAGCGGGATTTCCTGTTTTCTGCCTGCTAGAGATGCCCTGATTTTTAGCAATATTTGAGAAGTCCGTTTTGCCACAGCCCCTGATCATCTGGCTGTCTTGCACCTGGTGTACACCCCTTTGGCATTAACGCCCAACACCCTCCTCCCTGATTGTATGTGTGTGTGGTGCTTCCCGCGCGGTCTCTGAACAGATTGAATTGAAGGTAAAGAGGTTAACTCAAGAATATAGATAAAGTGTAAATATGGTGTTTTCTAGGTGTTAATGGAGAAAGATATCCTATTGAATGGTATCAGAAGTGTACTTAGCAAATTAGAACTTATCAGTCTTTTGGTTATAGTACCTTGGGAAGGGTGTGGCCACTTTCTTGGTGACAAAATTGATTAACTCCTAAGTTGCACCTGGGGGTTGCCCACCTTTTAGGACAGATGCCTCGAATGCTGGGAGAGCATTCAGGAAATGTGTGCACACAAGTAGTATCACTGGTAGCATTCGAAGCTTGTGAGTACAGGTTTTGATAGGTAGGGAATAAGAATAATAGGGAAGAATTAAACATAGTGTCAGTATAGGTTAGAGAACTCTCTTCAAAATGCTCAGGGAACACAAATAATTTCATGTACATTGCTTGTTTTACATTTAAAGTGATGAATGCTTATTTTCATGCATGCAAATAGATTTGCTAAGTAGTTGCAATAAGTCCCTCAAGCCTGTCAAGACGGATAGCGGGGAAACCTGAGTACCAAAGTGGGCAGGCAAGTGGGTCAGTGGTAGGGTACTTTTCTGTGTGTAGTACTTTAAGAGGATTGAATCGCAAGTTTAGGCATGGTTTCGCAGTTGCTATTTCAGCGACTCCTCCCATCCAAATTATAAGTTTAGCAAAGCACACAGACATACATAGCATGCTCGCATAATCTGCTATTTTTGCTTTAAGGCTAGGTCCCACGGTAAGAGGATTAAGCTGCCCTCTATACCATGAAGCCTGTGTGTTAAGTGTTAAGAATTAACAAACAAGAGCATAAGTTATTAAATAGATTGTATAAGGCAACATCACTCTAAGTCACCACAGACAGTGCCGCCTCATAGAAATGAAACATGCAAGGAATTTGTTGCAAGGGTATCATTTTATGACTATTTTTATATTAATCCATGGGTGGACATTCTGGTAGAGTGGAGTGAAAGTATGGGATTCTCCAACCCATTTTCTGTGATGGATCTAATGATGTGTTTCACATGAACATGAACAGAGGTTTACGCTTTGGGGAAAATGAGGTATTTCCTTTCTTTAGCCCTAATCCAGTTTGGGATATGGAGTTTGAGCCCCACAAACCCCTTTAGGTTTGAGATATTAGAAGCCCTCAAATTAACCACATTTGTGAAGGTACCTATGCTAGTATACCCATGACCCCAGGATTGATCAGTACTTCCATAGATGATTGTGTGTTAGGACATATGGAGTATTCCTTTTTTGGCTGAGGATGTCAGAAGCTGTTGTCTGAGAGCTTTTGGAAATCAAAGCCCCTTTGCAATTTCGTGTCTGTCAAGGAGGATTTAGAGGAAGTACAATGGTACACATGGGGTTACAGGACATATTTGTAGAGCAGGCGCAGCAATTATTAAAATACTGCAGTATTATTTACACTGTTTTGCACTATTATTGAAACATAAGGTTGGAATACCCCTTCAAAATATTTTATTGCTTGTAGAGTCAGAAGTTTAGAAAAAAAAAATTCTGTAGCGAAAGGGGAAATCTTGTTGTAGTTTTGTGCAAACCACAAAGGCTAGAGTCTGCAACAGAGTGACAGTTTAGATAGCAGAGCTGATGATTTTAAAACAGGTTTGTATAATAGGGAAATGTTATATATATATATATATATATATATATATATATGTGTTTATAAATTTACAGTATGTTTTATTACATGTTATAATTTGTCTGAGTTTTGAATTTGTCTGATTGTTAGGAGATCTCCAACAACTATTGGTAAGTATGGATTGTGTTGGGCACATATTATTAAGCCCATGCCAAAGACATAGTTTAATTGGAATCAAATATGGGAAACGTGACGTCACTACTAAACTACACGTATTTAATGGCACAAAAAATTCTCTCTAGAGAAACCTGATCAGATACATTTTAATATTAAGAAAAATGAAATTGCAATTTAAAGGAGAAGTTAAGAGTAAAATAATGTTTTAATGAAGGTGTAGAGTTCTACCTTAAAAATAATGTCTTTCTTTGTTTAAAGTGTTTTGTGAAATTGCGGAGGTTAGTTTACTTCAGTCGCTCTGAAACCACAAGAGAAGTGACAAACTCTGAACTAACGTGTAAAGAATGCTCAGAATACATATATATTTTTTGCTAAATATTTGCTAGGCTAGAGGAAACAAAGGGGGTTTTGAATATAATGTAGTAAATAATAATAGCTGGGATATACAGTCATACTTCAATTGTCTGGGTCTGATTTACATTTAAGCCCCTAATAAATATTTTTTTTTGTTAGAACTGCCTGTGGTTTGCTTGAATGCAGGCTTGGAGGGCATTTTGCACACCAGATTAATATAATTGCCCTGAACTTACTTCAATGTGTACACTAAATGGCATTGGGGTATTTTCTTTTTGCATTTAAAGGAACCTAAAATGAAAAAATGATGATGAGATTTGAGCAATATATTTTACTTATTTTACATATAAATAGGACTTAATTCTTTTACATATAATATTGCCATGTTTGTAATTTACATTTAAAAATAGAATGTAGATAGAAGTTAAACTAGTATTGAGTATATTCTTATCTATACATATTATATGTGGAGTATCACATAAAGTTTTCTAGTTTGTCTAAGTCATATCAAGTTAGTTTCCATTTTCTACCCCTGACATTGCACTTTAGTGTACATATATCATCGTAGAATACATATTGGTTAATTTGAATTCCCTATTCAGCGGATTTTAGACTTGTTTCAGGGGATAGACAAATAATAAAACATTTGACAGAAGTATTGGAAGCATTATGTATTCACTTATTGTGCTTTTATTTTTTTTCGATTTGTACTACTAACAAAAGGTTAAAGAGGGTAATGGATAGGGCAGATGAAGAACATTGAGATGAAAATACAGTGTGTTGTTGAGGAGGTTTAATTAAAAGGAAATTATATGTTTTGAATTATTGTGACAATAAGCCCATTTGTTAATGCTGAAACTAATTCACACCAAGGAAAGAGGAACCTGAACAGAGACATTGCCTGTTACAAAGCAGAGGGAATGGTTTATTTATGCAAGTGGTTTTTAAATTGTGTTTCAGCTGTTATACGAGTTTTAAAATCTGTGTGTGCACCCCCCCCCCCCCCCAATATTGATATAAAAAAAGGGGGATAAGTAGATGTAGCAAGAAATATGAACAAACAGGTATTTACTTCATGAAATATTGTGTTCTTTTATTATGGGAATAAAATGTTGCTAAGCCCCTGTCTCCTATAGAGAAAAGTTGAATATTAAGCCTAAGACCTATGACTACCTTTTTCTATATTTACTTAATTCATTACTACTTTATTTTGCTTATGATAATCATATGTTGAAAGTTAGGAAACTAAGTTCTGAGTCAGAGTATGTGTTTAAGAAGGGTATTCTGTTTTGGGACCCCTGGTTCCACTCCTGCTGCAATACTGGGTTTGAGAAAAATGTTCAGTTGAATATATTTTGAATCTATACAGGTCTAGTAATGGAAACTGCTTCTAGGAAACATTTTATCTCTGCACGTTTAAGTGACTTATGGACTTATGTTTGAAATCTTAGAATGGCAGGACATTATTTTTAACACCTCCAAAAGTTAAGAAATGTTATCTAGTGGTTTTGGTGATTCTGTGGTTATTCATGTTGACTATAGAGTATCCACTCTGCCCCATTAATGCGAAGAAATGAGACACCCCCCCCCCCAATTCATGCCCCTATCCGTATGCTCTACCTGAAGAAATGACTACATCTTGTACATGGAAATGTTGATATTCTGAAGCCAAAACAACAGGAGGTCCTAAGATGTCCAAAAGCTTTGCCAAGCCATCATCCTAGTATGACATGTCTGCACTCTTCATTGCTAAAGGTTAAAGGAGGACTTCTGCTGGTAAAGGTTCCTGGGAAAGCCGAGAGGAAGAGGTCCTTCACCTTCTTTTTCTTATGGAAGAAAAAGAAGGAGAAGGACCTCCACTCGAAAGGATGACTAATGAATCGTTTGATGCATGTGTCTTTACAGAGGAAGACGTTCTAAGATTGCTGTTTAAAGTGAAGACAAATAAGTCACAGGGTCCTGATGAGATACACCCAAAATTATTAAAAGAGCTTAGTGGTGAGCTGGCAAAACCATTAACAGATTTATTTAACCAATCATTAGTAACAGGAGTCGTCCCGGAAGATTGGAAATTGGCAAATGTCGTGCCCATTCACAAGAAAGGTAGTAGGGAGGAATCGAGCAACTATAGACCAGTGAGTCTGACATCAATAGTAGGCAAATTAATGGAAACCCAATAAAGGATAGGATTGTGGAACATCTTAAATCCCATGGATTGCAAGATGAAAAACAACATGGGTTTACTTCTTATAGACTGGGTGACTAAAATAATAGACGGTGGAGGTGCAGTAGACATTGCATATCTAGATTTTAGTGAGGCTTTTGACACTGTTCCACATAGAAGACTTATCAATAAACCGCAGTCATTGAGCATGGACTCCCATATTGTTGAGTGGATTAGGCAGTGGCTGAGTGACAGACAACAGAGGGTTGTAGTCAATGGAGAACATTCAGAACAAGGTCATGTTACCAGTGGGGTACCTCAGGGATCTGTACTGGGACCAATTTTGTTTAATATCTTCATAGGTGATATTGCAAAAGGCCTCGATGGTAAGGTTTGTCTTTTTGCTGATGACACAAAGATATGTAACAGGGTTGATGTTCCTGGAGGGAAACGCCAAATGGAAAAGGATTTAGGAAAACTAGAAGAATGGTCAGAACTCTGGCAACTGAAATTTAATGTGGATAAGTGCAAGATAATGCACCTGGGGCGTAAAAACCCAAGGGCAGAATATAAAATATTTGACACAGTATTGACCTCAGTATCTGAGGATAGGGATTTAGGAGTAATTATTTCAGAAGACTTAAAGGTGGGAAGACAATGTAATAGAGCAGCACGAAATGCCAGCAGAATGCTTGGATGTATAGGGAGAGGTATAAGCAGTAGAAAGAGAGAAGTGCTTATGCTGCTGTACAGAACACTGGTGAGACCTCCCTTGGAGTATTGTGCGCAGTACTGGAGGCCATATCTCCAGAAGGATATAGATACTCTAGAGAGAGTTCAGAGAAGAGCTACTAAACTAGTACATGGATTGCAGGAAAAAACTTACCAGGAAAGGTTAAAGGACCTTAACATGTATAGCTTGGAAGAAAGAAGAGACAGAGGGGATATGATAGAAACTTTTAAATACATAAAGGGAATCAACTCGGTAAAGGAAGAGACCATATTTAAAAGAAGAAAAACTACCACAAGAGGACACAGTTTTAAATTAGAGGGGCAAAGGTTTAAAAGTAATATGAGGAAGTATTACTTTACTGAGAGAGTAGTGGATGCATGGAATAACCTTCCTGCAGAAGTGGTAGCTGCAAATACAGTGAAGGAGTTTAAGGGATAGGCATAAGGCTATCCTTTATATAAGATAGGGCCAGGGACTATTCATAGGATTCAGATATATTGGGCAGACTAGATGGGCCAAATGGTTCTTATCTGCCGACACATTCTATGTTTCTATGTTTCCATGATGCCAACCCAAGGCCTGAGAGTTCCAGTAAACACCACAAGAGACATTTGAGGTACTAGCCCAAAGACCAAGCCCCCAGGATGCTTTGTTGCTCTGCCGGTCTGTCTGTGAATGTCAAGTTCTGTCCTTACCCTTACTGAGAGGCAAGTTTTGATGGAGTGGAGAACCTTCTAATTGCATGAGTGAGTACAGAATCAAAATTTGGAGGTATTGTAGAAGTTTAGGAAATTAATTTAAAATGCATGTGTATGATTTAAAAATTTCATCTAGGAAGGTAAAGCAGGTCGAGGAAGGTATGAAAAATGAGTTTGATTTGTATTAGTGTTCCTTTAAGGAACAAAGGGGAGATTGATAGGATATTGATCTCTCTGAATATGGATTTTATGCAGAAGTTGATCATTTACATGTATCTGCACTGCTTTATGAAATTTTGGTTGGAGAACTGCTTTAGCCTATAAGACTTTGTGTAACAGTATGTATAGGAAATGGCTTGCATAGGAATGAGGAAGAGTCTTCATGTCCTAGCCGACCGCAGATGTACAGACTTATTCAATGTCTTTAGTAAGCAATATTGTTTGCTAGAGTCTATAATTAGATTCTGGTAAGATGAGCACATAGATGGGGAGGTACTTTAGGGGGTAAATGCACCCACCAATAAGACGGGAATTATGTCCTATCAAGGGATACCATGGTTATTTGCTACCTTTAATTGTCATGTGATATCCTATACTGTGCATCATTATATCCTGTAATCTGGTTTTGTATAAATGATTGAACGCAAAGATTAAACATTGAGCATCATACCAACTTCCATTGTATGTGTGTGTGTGGTGCTTCCTGCGCGGTCTCTGAATAGATTGAACCGAAGGTAAAGAGGTTAACCTGAGAATATAGATAAAGTATAAATTAAGTGTTTTCAAGGTGTTAATAGAGAAAGATATCCTATTAGACGCAGCAGCGAACTAATCTTCCCAGTGAATGGCTGTGCAGAAGGGAGGTGTCAGCAGCAATCTGATCATTGGAGGAAACTGACTTCGCTGGGATGGATGCCTCAATGCCTAGTGTGGTCATATTGAAAAAGGAAAGCAGGGGGACTGGCAAAATCACATAGGAAGCAATACAAAAAGAACAGGATACTTTTTTTTAACACAAATACATGGTACAACATGCGCACATCAAGAATATGAAAGGTTGTGGTAAACATACACTATATTGCCAAAATGGTTGGGAGTTGGGACGCCTGTCTTTACACGCACATGAACTTTAATGGCATCCCAGTCTTAGTCCATAGGGTTCAATATTGTGTTGGCCTACCCTGTGCAACTATAACAACTTTAAATCTTCTGGGAAGGTTGTCCACAAGGTTTAGGAGTGTGTCTTTGAGAATGTTTGACCATTCTTCCAGAAGCACATTTGTGAGGTCAGGAACTGATGTTGATGAGAAGGCCTGGCTCACAGTCTCAGCTCTAATTCATTCCAAAGATGTTCTATCTGGTTGAGGTCAGGACTCTGTGCAGGCCAGTCAAGTTCTTCCACCCCAAACTCACTCATTCATGTCTTTATGGACCTTGCTTTGTGCACTGGTGCGCAGCCATATTGGAACAGGTAGAAGCCATCCCAAAAAAACTGTTCCCACAAAGTTGGGAGCATGAAATTCCCCAAAATGTCTTGGTATGCTGATGCCTTAAGAGTTCCCTTCACTGGAACTAAGGGGCCAAGCCCAACCCCTGTAAAAACAACCCCACACCATAATCCCCCCTCCACCAAACTATTTGGACCAGTGCATAAAGCAAGGTCCATAAAGATATGGACGAGTGAGTTTGGGGTGGAGGAACTTGACTGGCCTGAACAGAGTCCTTACCTCAAGTTGACAGAACACCCTTGGGATGAATTAGAGTGGAGACTGTGAGCCAGGCCTTTCTTTCCACATCAGTGCCTGACATCACAAAAGCGCTTCTGGAAGAATGGTCAAACATTCCCATAGACACACTCCTCAACCTTGTGGACAGCCTTCCCAGAAGAGTTGAAGCTGTTATAGCTGCAAAGGGTGGGCCAACTCAATATTGAGCCTACAGACTAAGACTGGGATGTTATTAAAGTTCATGTGCGTGTCTAGGCAGGCTCCCCAATACTTTTGGTAATATATATTCTTTAATAGATAAAGGAGGGATGATGTCATTGTATTGAGAAAGAGTTTGTAAGAATCAACTTCACTTTCAAACATCTATGTCAAATGAGTTTTCACAGCTGCCCTCTAGAAACTGCTAGAGAGACGTGCCATGAGAGACAGAGCAATGAAGAGCCTAAAACAGAAGGAAAGGCAAGGGTCACTTTACAAGCTAACATGAAATGCCCTTTATTTTTCACAAACTTATGACAGGTGTCAAAAGTGCTGTTTTTTGCTATATGGCAGCTCAGTCATACACCTCTCTGGTTGCTTGCACCACAGTGTACATTAGTGTCAGACTAAGAAGCAAGTCAAGCACAGTAAGCTTTTAAGTGTTTTCGAGGGAAATGTGTTTTGAGATACAAATGAGTGTTTGAAATGTAATTAGTAGGCCTTCATACTGTATACTAGGCAGTTTTGAGTAACAGAAATGATGCGTGGGACATGCTACAATAAAAGTAAACTGATCTATACAATCCAGTTGAAAAGTCAAATACTGCTGCTTTCTCACTTCATATCCTTACGTCTAAAATAAACTACAAATGATATGGACCTTACAATGCAATTTTTTTTTTTTGTGGTCATATTATTTCTTTAACCACTTAAGCCCCGGAAGATTTTACCCCCATTCCGACCAGGGGGTATTTTGCGATTCGGCACTGCGTGAATTTAACGCACAATTGCGCGGTCGTGCGACGCTGTACCTAAACGAATTTGACGTCCTTTTTTTCCCACAAACAGAGCTTTCTTTTGGTGGTATTTGATCACCTGTGCGATTTTTTGATCACGCGCTATAAACAAAAAAAGAGCGTCAATTTTGCAAAAATAGCAATATTTTTCACATTTTTTTATATGAAATTCCCCCAAAAAAAAATGTAAAAATCAAAATTTTTAAAAATTTTCGGCCAATTTGTTTTATGCTACCTATGTTTGGTAAAAAAAATTGCAAAAAGCGTATTTTGATTGGTTTGCGCAAAAGTTATCGCGTTTACTAACAAAGGGAAAGATTTTTGTCATTTTTGTTGTTTTTTTTTTTAACGCGTAATGGCGGCGATCTGCGATTTTTTTTGCGGTACTGCGACATTGCGGCGGACAGATCGGACCCTTGACTGACATTTTTGACACTTTTGGGGTTACCAGTGACATTTCTACAGTAATCAGTGCTATACATATGCACTGTTACTGTAAAAATACACTGGTAGTGAAGGGGTTAACTTTATTTGGAAGGGAGGGGCTGTGTGTGTCCCTAGGGGCATGGTTTCTACTGTGATTGGCTGTGGCTCTAGCTGTAAGGACACTGATCAACGGATCTACATACCAGATCCGTTTTATCAGTGTCTTTGCAGCGAGGAGAATGACAGGCAGTTTGTTTACACAAGCTGCCTGACATTCTCCCTCTCCCCCGCCGATCGCCGAGTGACCGGCGGACATCGGGTCCGCTGGTCACACGCGCGGGGGGGTCCGTGACCACGCGGGAGCGGGAGCGCGCCCCCGGGGGCGCGCGCTCGCTCCCTAGACCCTCACAAGCAAGCAACGTAGCCCTACGTTAGTTTGCCTGTGAGGGGCTGACCGCCGACGTAGATAGTCGTGCGCCGGTCGGCAAGTGGTTAACTCACAATAAATTCTATGCAATGAAATTCTGATTTCATCGGAAGGCATACTTATTACATTTCAAACACCCATTTGCATCTCAAAACACATTTCCCCCCAAAACACTTAAAAGCTTACTGTGCTTGACTTGCTTCTTAGTCTGACACTAATGTACACCGTGGTGCAAGCAACCAGAGAGGTGTATGACTGAGCTGCCATATAGCAAAAAACTGCATTTTTGACACCTTTCATGAGTTTGTTTGTGAAAAATAGGGGCATTTCATGCTAGCCTGTAAACTGACCCTTGCCTTTCCTTCTGTTTTAGACTCTTCATTACTCTGTCTTTCCCATGCCATGTCTCTCTAGCAGTTTCTAGAGGGCAGCTGTAAAAACCCATTTGACATAGACGTTTTAAAGGAAAGTTGGTTCTTAATTCATCTTTTCCTGTAGAACAAACCAAACCCCCATGTCCTCCAACAATCAAACACATTGGGAAAGGATAAAAAAAAAAAACCTACAGTATATACAGCCTCCTCAGCTGGATACGCTGAGCAGCTCTGACCCCGAAATAAAGCTTAGCTTCCATGATGCAATTGGAACTTCCTCTAGCTATCTCTGTGTAAGCTGTATTGTCAGAAAAAAGCATGCAGTAGGTGGACAGTGGCAGTACAACCTCTGACCATTAGAGGGTATGATTTGTAAAGGGCAAGCCAATCTTGCTTGGCACTGATCTGGTGGATTTCTGCAACAAAGGCAATGTTTAGCACCGGACAAGTTAGGTGTGGCTCTTTAAAGGAGTTTTACATTCTCAAGGTTTTTCACCTTAATGCATTCTATGTATAAACCTTCTTGGTTGCAGCTGTCTCCCAGACCCCCCCCCCCTTTATTCATACCTGAACCTGATCTTTCCAGCGATGAGCACGAGCCTAGCGGCTCCAGCCGCTGTCTCAGGTCCTCATTGGATAGATTGATAGCAGCAGGAAGCCGTTGGCTCCCACTGCTGTCAATCAAATCCAGTGACCCAGGATCAGGGACGAGTCCTGCTGTCTATGCCAATGGACTCGTGAGTGTGCCTGCACGGGTGCCCTCATGGAAAGCGGCTCCCTGTGGGGGCACTCAATGAAGAGGAGGAGCCAGGAGCACCGCTGGGGCACCCCACAAAAGGAGGATCGGGCTGTTCTGTGCAAAACCCTTTCACAGAGCATGTAAGTATAACATGTTTGCTATTTAAAAAAAAAAAAAAAACTCTTTACAATCACTTTAAGCCCCGGTTCACACTTGTGCGTGTGCGGGGTTCGCATGTAATGTCGGAGCGCACTGCTCCGACATTACATGCGATCGGCTGTGCGGTGCGAGTTTAGCCATACAGTTTGGCTTTTGACCCTTTTTGGCAGCCGCATCAGGATCGGATCGCACAGTGGTTCACACTTGTGCGATCCGATCCTGTGCGAACTGCACGATCGCACTGCGATATGCGATCAAACTGTGGGTGTCGTTAAGATTACATCGACACCCCCAGCGTATCGCATATGGCAGTGTGAACTGCCGGGGGTGCGTGTGCGATGCGGGAACAGGCTGCGGATTCACAGCCTTCCCGCACTCGCATAAGTGTGAACCGGACCTAAGGGTAAAATATTAGATTAAGATTAGGGGGGTTAGGAGTTAGTATTATGGTTTACGGGGTTAACCGATAGGTATAAATGGACATATTATTTAAATTCATTCTTTACAATCAATGGGTCACAGGTGAGCATAAACCAGATCCCATTATAATATTTAAAGGAAAAGTATCTATTTCATGTATAAAAACCTGCGGCTCCCAAGCTTCCTTAGCCTAAACAAAGGCTGGCCATAGACAGTTCATTTTTTTTTTTTTTAATCAGCCAGCAGTCTGATTGCAAAAATAAACAGATTTTCCCATCCACACATGCGAGGTAAATGGAGGAAACACCCCTTACCACGCCATTGTATTCTGACAGTGGGATGCCTCTGCTATTAGAATACACTGATCATCAGCTGCAGCTGATTGGCTGCAAGCTGCTTATCAACAAACGTTTTACAACAGTACCATTCGACAGAAGTCGATCGTTATGGGCCATACACACTATAAGATTTTCTGAAGACTTTTTGCTAGACTTATCAAAACCATATAATATGAGGTCAAACCTAAACACTTTCAATTTGTATGCAATCTGGCAGGCCCTTGCACTACATAGAAAAGGTAAATCTGAAGGAAAAAGTCTTCAGAAAATCTTATAGTGTGTATGGCCCTTCAGATTACCTTCTGACGAGCTGGAATGGCCATAGATGGATTGAATTGATCCATCTACAAGAAGCTTAAAGTGCCATTCAGTTTAAAATAGAAATGAATGGCAAAACATTTGTGTATAGATATTTAAAAACATTATCAATACTTTCTTCCCTTTTTTTATAAGGGATCACATTCCCTGTATTCTCTCTGTTCTCAGCTGCATAAGAGCTGGGGGAGGAGCAGCAACATACACTGATCATCCCAGTGAAAGGCTGTGCAGGGGGTGGAATGCCAGGACAACTCTGATTATTGGAGGAGAGCAGGCTGAGTTCCCAGCACAGCTAGAGAACTGACCATAGTGTGTCCTTCTGCTTAGCGTGGTCAGTTTTTAATACTAAAGTAGAGGGACTGGCAGGAACACCAGGGATTTCACACAAAGGAAGCGATACAAAGAGAACAGGATTATTTTTCATACAAGTGAATGGTACAGCAGGCACATATCAGGAATATGAAATGCTGGGGTAACAAACACTTTATTACCGCATGGTCTCTGGCTACTAGATGCATGTTTGGTGTTTCTGGTCATTAGTGCTTGCAGGTGCTTTAATACTGAATATGAATTTAATTATTCACTAAAAAATTTTTGTGGATATTGCTGCGCTAAAACTGATCAGCATAGGATATGCTTACAATCAAAGTGAAAAATCACAAGGAACTGTAAATACACAAAATACATGAAATACTAAAAAGGTCACAATGACCATATGTATCATATACAGCTGCCAACACCTGATCCTATATTAGAGTATAAGGTCAAATAGCATGTGACAAAATATGGTGTAGCGCTAGTATACTAGTTCTTAGAACTTAACAGTCCATATGAACAAAAAACACAGATAATTGGAAGGATAGGTCCGTCAAAAGAAAGGAGGAAGGAAGTGCTCCCCAAATCTCATATCAAACTTTCACCATCCTGAAATCCAGTGTATGGAGACCACCACCAAGTAGAAGAAATGGCCCCTTACCGCAACGCAATGATCCCCACCACAGAGATCATTGACCGCTTGTAATGGAAATCAGATGGACCAAGTAGATGACAGTCCAGCTCACTAGGAAGATTTCAATGGCTCCACTCGATGTGAGTACATAAATAAAAAGAAGGGACAACTCCCATGGTGAAATACCGTCACACATTTATTTAGGCCAAAAAGTAGGTGGCAACTCACATTTAGATGGAGATATTACAGCATATATCTCGAGGGAGCAATCCTAGGACCTGGTTCCAAACCAAGAAGATGGCCGCCGCGTCCCCTCGTGTGTCTCAGCTCGGCGTGCCGCAGGCTCCTCCTACGCGTTTCGTCAGCCAATTGACGTCGTCAGGGGGTGTGGCCTGCGGTGAGCCATCAATATTTATATGCTGAGCGAGGCGGAAGGGGCGGGATAACTAGTCAACGACCTGAATCACGGAAGTTGCGCAGTTGCGCTCCAACAACCGGATATGACGGATCGGACTTGACATGATCCGGAACAGGAAGCCAGTACATCACATGCCAGCATCCCTGATACCGGAATCAACACGGTCAGAAGCCGGAAGCCAGCAGTTTGCGTGCCAGCACCCCGGAAATCAAACCATCATTAACAACATGTCAATTAAGAATTAATTAATTGCATGTATAGGGACTCCAAGGTCGCTGATAGCCAGCGCATCTCGATAGTCCCATATAAGTGAGATCTCGATCCATATTGCGGGACCAAAGATTTTAATACTGTCTCACCGAAAGGATACTCATGGTTCTAGAGTGCATAAGTACACTTATATGACACTACCGCTTGGGACACACAAGAGGATACAGCGCCATCCCCCGGTCGGAAACAGGTCTCAATGGGTAACTCCTCTCCCAAATGCAAAATTACAACCACATTAATAAAACATATACAATACAGATAAAAATGTAATTGAAATTAAAAAATGCATATCCTATATTGCAAGAGATATAATAAAACCCCATAATACATTAATAAATTCATAAAACTTGAGCATAACAGCAAACATAAGACATATTGGGACATCAAATAACCACTCCATTCAAGCATTGTTAATGAAGGAATTGATGTCCCAATCTATGTTTAACCCGTGGGGGGCATATGTTTTTAACCGATATATCCAGCTGGTCTCCAACTGGGAGACCCCCCTGGTACGGTTACTGCCCCTCCAGCTCCCTGAAAACTTATCAATGCCGAGGAAGACCGTGCCCTTTGGGTCCCCTCCATGGCAAAGATCATAGTGCCGTGAGACACTATGTTTCGGGAACAGTTTAAAAATGTTTGCTACATGCTCCTGTAAACGTACATGTAACTTACGAATTGTACGGCCCACATATTCAAGGCCACAGGGGCAACGCAACAAATAGACAACATGTCTGGTGGTACAAGTAATGAACGGCTTAATCCTAAAACTTTGTTGGGTGGCATTGGAGGTAAACGACTCAACCCGCCTCTCATTGCAAGCATTGATCTTACAGATGGCACAGCGTCTACATCGGTAAAACCCCCCTCTCTGTTGGAAAAACGAGATGGTGGTAGGCGCATCCAGAATGTTAGGGGCCACTTGTAGCCTCAATGGAGGCACCCCCCTAAAGATAATCTTAGGGGCCGCCGGCAGCACCGGCCCCAACAGACTATCACTTTTCAGGATATGCCAGTGTTTGCGAATTATTTTCTTAACTGAAAAGTGCTGGATCGAGTACGAGGAGAAAAAGGCATGTTCAAAATCTCTATTTTCCCCCCGTATCCTCGGTTGTAGGAGGTCGTCCCTATTCCGGCTATCAGCTTGCACCAGGGCCTTTTCCAGCTCCTCTTTATTATAGCCTTTTTCCATAAATTTGGATGTAAGGACACTGGCCTCCTGCAGAAAATCAGATCTGTTAGAACAGTTCCTTTTAAGTCTGAGGAACTGACTGACAGGAACGGATTTAAGCCACGCCACATGGTGGCAGCTGGATGTGTCAATAAATCCGTTCCTGTCAGTCTCTTTAAAAAACGTGGAGGTTTCCAGGGCACCTCCCACTACCTTGATTTTGAGGTCCAAAAAATGGATCTCAGATCTACTACTTTCGTGGGTGAGCCTGATGCCCCTGTCATTATCATTGAGCATCGAGATAAATGAGTCGAGAGACTCCACATCTCCATCCCACAAGAGGAGGATGTCATCGATGTACCTCCGCCAGAGGACAACCTCTGGCCTCGGAACGTCACCGATGACATCCTCCTCCCACTTGGCCATGAATAGGTTGGCCATACTTGGCGCGAACTTGGCGCCCATGCCCACACCCTTATTCTGCCTGTAGTACGTGCCCCCAAACCAAAAGAAGTTGTGGGCCATGGCGTAGTCCAACAGGGTCAAGATGAAACGACTCTGGAAACCCAACATAGTACTATGTCCCAAAAAGTACTCGACAGCTTCCCTTCCATGCTGATGCGAAATCACCGTATAGAGTGACGAGACATCAGCAGTGGCTAGGATATAACTGTCTTTCCACTCTATGTCTTTCAAAAGATTGATCACTTGCATAGAGTCCCTCAGAAATGAGGGAGTTTTTGTCACCAAGGGTTGCAGAAAGAAATCGATGTATTTCCCCACCCGGGAGGTAACCGAATCAATGCCACTAATGATCGGCCTCCCGGGTGGGTTCACCGCATCCTTATGCACCTTGGGCAAATAGTACATGATTGGAACTCTAGGGGCAGATGGTACCAAAAAGGATTTCTCCTTTTTGGTAAGAAGTTTCCGATCAAACCCCTCCTCCACCAATGCTAAAAGCTCGTTCTTATAGGCAACTGTAGGGTTGCCTCTGAGGGGCACATAGGTGTCACGATCGGACAACAACCTGTCCATCTCTCTATTATAGGCAGAGGTGTCCAGAATAACTATCCCTCCCCCCTTATCAGCTGGTCATGAGCCATTGAAATCTTCCTAGTGAGCTGGACTGTCATCTACTTGGTCCATCTGATTTCCATTACAAGCGGTCAATGATCTCTGTGGTGGGGATCATTGCGTTGCGGTAAGGGGCCATTTCTTCTACTTGGTGGTGGTCTCCATACACTGGATTTCAGGATGGTGAAAGTTTGATATGAGATTTGGGGAGCACTTCCTTCCTCCTTTCTTTTGACGGACCTATCCTTCCAATTATCTGTGTTTATTGTTCATATGGACTGTTAAGTTCTAAGAACTAGTATACTAGCGCTACACCATATTTTGTCACATGCTATTTGACCTTATACTCTAATATAGGATCAGGTGTTGGCAGCTGTATATGATACATATGGTCATTGTGACCTTTTTAGTATTTCATGTATTTTGTGTATTTACAGTTCCTTGTGATTTTTCACTTTGATTGTAAGCATATCCTATGCTGATCAGTTTTAGCGCAGCAATATCCACAAAAATTTTTTATGCTTTTTTAATTAGTACATGTGCTGCAGCTTTTTTGTGCGATTTGTACAAATAATAATAATTTTTGGACTGGTACTATCCTATATTTATAGAAATATTGTACCTGATCATATCATCGGGCTCCCCTTGTACAAGTTCCATTATGGACGTTTTTGAGTTTAGGAAGACCTACTCTATTAATTTAGAGGGTATATTTTCCACTCCAGAGGAGACCTCTGATGATATGAACGGTCTCTTTTTGAGACTGAAAAATGTCATGACCACTGAGCTTCATACAGGGTGGGACGTGGCATTTTTCGAGAAATATCTGGCAGAAAATATGGTACCCAGGAGCCTGCGGTGGGAAGTATCACCGCAAAGTGACATCCTGGATACTGAGGAATGGTACCAGTACTTTAACAAAGCAGGGCTGGAGCTGTTACGGTTCATGGTATCAAAAAAACGGCTTAAACTTAAAAAACTGGACGAGGAAATTAATGTCATTAAGGGTAAATTAGAGGAATTTAAGACCAAAGAGTCATATAAACAAAAATCTGACTCCCTGAAAAAGCACTTGGAGAAAGAGGATATAGAGCAGAAAAATAAGAAAAGAAAAAAGTTCTTAAGGGATAGTGGGGACTATAAGAACAAACTTATCTTCAAATGGCAAGCTAATCGAGGGCCTGTAGGTCCAGCCCCTAATGAGGCGCAAAATCCCCCTTCTATTCTTCCCCCTAGTACCCCCATGGAAGTCACGTTACCATCGGGGCAGTTTCATTATCCCCACGTCACGTCTGACACCTGGGTACAGCCCCGGCGTGGACGTGGACGTGGTCGAGGAAGAGGCAGGGGTAGAGGTAGGGGCAGAGTAGCCTCTCAGCAAGGAGGGAATTTTTCTGCCTATGATAACAGATTCCTGCCTTTACAGGGGGAATTTGAGGGTGGAACCCAATATATCACCTCACACCCACAGGAAAGAGATTTTACGCCCTCTTTTCATCCTAAGGGACCCTACTATCAAAATAGGGGGGAGCAATGGGCTCATAACCCACAAAATTATCGCCCATTACAACCCGCACATTCTAATGCCTCTGGGGGACAGGGCCCACACAAACAATACAATACCCCTTTTCAGGGGGGTACCCCAAGAAGCAAAAGGCAGAAAGAAGGAAGAGAGGGACTAGAGGGGGGAGGAGGGTCCGCGACAAAAAGAAGTCGGCATTGAGAGACCAGGGTCTGTTTAACCTTAGTACCGCCTCCCTTTCGGTTGAGGAGAAACATGTACTGAATCATGGTCTAAAATATGCCCCTCCCCGACCTCTCAATAAATTTGACACATTTATAGATCTGCAAAAATATGTGCGCAAAATGAGTGTTAAGAGACATTTTCTGGGGAACCCGACGGTTTCCAGGATGGAGTATAATATGGGTGTGAAATCCACTTCATTTGCAAATGCCTCACTGTTCAACCCTCCTGGTCCTTTGGCCCCTACCTTGACGGTGTTTCGGGATTTAGTGGCCAAGGACCTCGACAAGCTGAGTCTCAAAAATGTGCACCAAACAGCTATGTTTAAACGAGGGATGCGCTCCCTAAAAGAGCGTAGTGATATTGTTGTGAGACCAGCTGATAAGGGGGGAGGGATAGTTATTCTGGACACCTCTGCCTATAATAGAGAGATGGACAGGTTGTTGTCCGATCGTGACACCTATGTGCCCCTCAGAGGCAACCCTACAGTTGCCTATAAGAACGAGCTTTTAGCATTGGTGGAGGAGGGGTTTGATCGGAAACTTCTTACCAAAAAGGAGAAATCCTTTTTGGTACCATCTGCCCCTAGAGTTCCAATCATGTACTATTTGCCCAAGGTGCATAAGGATGCGGTGAACCCACCCGGGAGGCCGATCATTAGTGGCATTGATTCGGTTACCTCCCGGGTGGGGAAATACATCGATTTCTTTCTGCAACCCTTGGTGACAAAAACTCCCTCATTTCTGAGGGACTCTATGCAAGTGATCAATCTTTTGAAAGACATAGAGTGGAAAGACAGTTATATCCTAGCCACTGCTGATGTCTCGTCACTCTATACGGTGATTTCGCATCAGCATGGAAGGGAAGCTGTCGAGTACTTTTTGGGACATAGTACTATGTTGGGTTTCCAGAGTCGTTTCATCTTGACCCTGTTGGACTACGCCATGGCCCACAACTTCTTTTGGTTTGGGGGCACGTACTACAGGCAGAATAAGGGTGTGGGCATGGGCGCCAAGTTCGCGCCAAGTATGGCCAACCTATTCATGGCCAAGTGGGAGGAGGATGTCATCGGTGACGTTCCGAGGCCAGAGGTTGTCCTCTGGCGGAGGTACATCGATGACATCCTCCTCTTGTGGGATGGAGATGTGGAGTCTCTCGACTCATTTATCTCGATGCTCAATGATAATGACAGGGGCATCAGGCTCACCCACGAAAGTAGTAGATCTGAGATCCATTTTTTGGACCTCAAAATCAAGGTAGTGGGAGGTGCCCTGGAAACCTCCACGTTTTTTAAAGAGACTGACAGGAACGGATTTATTGACACATCCAGCTGCCACCATGTGGCGTGGCTTAAATCCGTTCCTGTCAGTCAGTTCCTCAGACTTAAAAGGAACTGTTCTAACAGATCTGATTTTCTGCAGGAGGCCAGTGTCCTTACATCCAAATTTATGGAAAAAGGCTATAATAAAGAGGAGCTGGAAAAGGCCCTGGTGCAAGCTGATAGCCGGAATAGGGACGACCTCCTACAACCGAGGATACGGGGGGAAAATAGAGATTTTGAACATGCCTTTTTCTCCTCGTACTCGATCCAGCACTTTTCAGTTAAGAAAATAATTCGCAAACACTGGCATATCCTGAAAAGTGATAGTCTGTTGGGGCCGGTGCTGCCGGCGGCCCCTAAGATTATCTTTAGGGGGGTGCCTCCATTGAGGCTACAAGTGGCCCCTAACATTCTGGATGCGCCTACCACCATCTCGTTTTTCCAACAGAGAGGGGGGTTTTACCGATGTAGACGCTGTGCCATCTGTAAGATCAATGCTTGCAATGAGAGGCGGGTTGAGTCGTTTACCTCCAATGCCACCCAACAAAGTTTTAGGATTAAGCCGTTCATTACTTGTACCACCAGACATGTTGTCTATTTGTTGCGTTGCCCCTGTGGCCTTGAATATGTGGGCCGTACAATTCGTAAGTTACATGTACGTTTACAGGAGCATGTAGCAAACATTTTTAAACTGTTCCCGAAACATAGTGTCTCACGGCACTATGATCTTTGCCATGGAGGGGACCCAAAGGGCACGGTCTTCCTCGGCATTGATAAGTTTTCAGGGAGCTGGAGGGGCAGTAACCGTACCAGGGGGGTCTCCCAGTTGGAGACCAGCTGGATATATCGGTTAAAAACATATGCCCCCCACGGGTTAAACATAGATTGGGACATCAATTCCTTCATTAACAATGCTTGAATGGAGTGGTTATTTGATGTCCCAATATGTCTTATGTTTGCTGTTATGCTCAAGTTTTATGAATTTATTAATGTATTATGGGGTTTTATTATATCTCTTGCAATATAGGATATGCATTTTTTAATTTCAATTACATTTTTATCTGTATTGTATATGTTTTATTAATGTGGTTGTAATTTTGCATTTGGGAGAGGAGTTACCCATTGAGACCTGTTTCCGACCGGGGGATGGCGCTGTATCCTCTTGTGTGTCCCAAGCGGTAGTGTCATATAAGTGTACTTATGCACTCTAGAACCATGAGTATCCTTTCGGTGAGACAGTATTAAAATCTTTGGTCCCGCAATATGGATCGAGATCTCACTTATATGGGACTATCGAGATGCGCTGGCTATCAGCGACCTTGGAGTCCCTATACATGCAATTAATTAATTCTTAATTGACATGTTGTTAATGATGGTTTGATTTCCGGGGTGCTGGCACGCAAACTGCTGGCTTCCGGCTTCTGACCGTGTTGATTCCGGTATCAGGGATGCTGGCATGTGATGTACTGGCTTCCTGTTCCGGATCATGTCAAGTCCGATCCGTCATATCCGGTTGTTGGAGCGCAACTGCGCAACTTCCGTGATTCAGGTCGTTGACTAGTTATCCCGCCCCTTCCGCCTCGCTCAGCATATAAATATTGATGGCTCACCGCAGGCCACACCCCCTGACGACGTCAATTGGCTGACGAAACGCGTAGGAGGAGCCTGCGGCACGCCGAGCTGAGACACACGAGGGGACGCGGCGGCCATCTTCTTGGTTTGGAACCAGGTCCTAGGATTGCTCCCTCGAGATATATGCTGTAATATCTCCATCTAAATGTGAGTTGCCACCTACTTTTTGGCCTAAATAAATGTGTGACGGTATTTCACCATGGGAGTTGTCCCTTCTTTTTATTTATGTACTCACATCGAGTGGAGCCATTGAAATCTTCCTAGTGAGCTGGACTGTCATCTACTTGGTCCATCTGATTTCCATTACAAGCGGTCAATGATCTCTGTGGTGGGGATCATTGCGTTGCGGTAAGGGGCCATTTCTTCTACTTGGTGGTGGTCTCCATACACTGGATTTCAGGATGGTGAAAGTTTGATATGAGATTTGGGGAGCACTTCCTTCCTCCTTTCTTTTGACGGACCTATCCTTCCAATTATCTGTGTTTATTGTTCATATGGACTGTTAAGTTCTAAGAACTAGTATACTAGCGCTACACCATATTTTGTCACAATTATTCACTAAAGGCAAACCTTTTTTCTTAGTTTTGGATAGAGTGGAGAGGGATTAAAACCCCTGCCAGATATTTATTGCTGTCTTTGCCCCCATTAGGGAGATTCTCTCTCTCTCTCACCCTAGCTATTTGCTCATGTTTACCTTTATCATTGAAAGTGAAAGTAAAAAAAAGTCCCAATTTTTTGGGTTGACAGCGGAACAGGAATAGAGGGGAAATCTTCCAGTGGGGACACTAGTTCTGGTAAAATACTGGGATTCTTTCATTTTGGAGGGATGTCCTATTACTTCTTATTTTGGGACAGGAAGAGAAGGGAAATCTCCCCAATGAGACACAGATGGCAAAATAAATGAGATCCCCTTATGGGTTTTATGGCTGTCTATGTCCCCGTTAGGGTATTCACCCTCTCGGTTTGTCCTGTTTACTGTTATCATTGAAAGTAAAAGAAAATCCCAAATTTTGCGTTGACATCAAAACAGTAATCGAGGGGAAATCTTCCAATGGGGATGCTAGTTATGGTGACACTGGTGATACCCAGGGATTCCCTCACTTTGGAGGGATTTTCTCTCACTACCTGTTTTGGCTATGGGACAGGAAGTGAAGGACCATCTCCCCAATCAAACACAGATGGCAACAAAAATACTGACAGGGGTTACAACCTTTCCTTACTCAATATAAATAAAGAAAAAAAAGTTAGCATTTAGTGACACTTTAAGGTTAAGCACTATGTATACTGTATTTAGTTACATAGTTACATAGTTAGTGAGGCTGAAAAAAGACATCAGTCCATCCAGTTCAACCTATGATGTGTGTGTGTGTGTGTTTGCTTTTAACTGTACATTGTATACCCCTGTATGTTGTGGTCTCTAAGGTGTCCATCTAATAGTTTTTTGAAACTATCAATGCTCCCTGCTGATACGACTGCTTGTGGAAGAGAATTCCACATCCTTACCGCTCTTACAGTGAAGAACCCCTTACGCATTTTAAGGTTAAACCGCCTTTCCTCTAGTTTTAGTGAGTGGCCACGTGTCTTATTGTATCTCCTTTCTCTGAATTGTTTGTTCCTTATGCTAGGGTCGCCAGTACAGTATTTGTACATTGATATCATATCCCCCCTCAATCGTCTCTTCTCCAGAGAGAATAAGTTCAGTGCTTGTAGTCTTTCCTCATAGCTGATGTCCTCCATTCCCCTAATTATTTTTGTTGCCCTTCTCTGGACTCTTTCCAATTCCAGCACAATTTACGGTCAAAACTTTTTTTTTAGTAGGAAATTGTGTAAAACCCCTTCCATTTCTTGCTACCCGTGCTCTACTGGGGATGTTTCTCTTTACTTCTTGTCCTGTAAACACAAGAGGAAGTGAGAGGAAATCACTTCGTAATGAGAGCAATGCTCTCTTAGGTAGGCACCCCTCTTATAAGATTTGCCCTCTACACCTGTTCTGCATTGGATTATCACTTTCAGTCTCTGAGATAATTGTCACCAGGAAAAATAGTGAATCTACCAAATGGGGACACAGACAGTACTAAAAACCCAAAAGAGTTTATAGCCACCCACCACTCTAACTAAAGCTCTTTAACCACTTAAGCCCCGGAGGATTTGGCTGCTAAACGACCAGGGGGTATTTTGTGATTCGGCACTGCGTGACTTTAACGGACAATTGTGCGGTCGTGAGATGCTGTACCTAAACTAATTTGACGTCCTTTTTTTCCCACAAACAGAGCTTTCTTTTGGTGGTATTTGATCACCTGTGCGATTTTTTGATCACGCGCTATAAACAAAAAAAGAGCATCAATTTTGCAAAAATAACAATATTTTTCACATTTTTTTATATGAAATTCCCCCAAAAAAAAATGTAAAAATCAAAATTTTTTAACATTTTCGGCCAATTTGTTTTATGCTACCTATGTTTGGTAAAAAAAATTGCAAAAAGCGTATTTTTATTGGTTTGCGCAAAAAAGCGATCTGCGTTTTTTTTTTGCGGTACTGCGACATTGCGGCGGACAGATCGGACCCTTGACTGAAATTTTTTACACTTTTGGGGTTACCAGTGACATTTTCTACAGTAATCAGTGCTATACATATGCACTGTTACTGTAAAAATACACTGGCAGTGAAGGGGTTTTTGAAAGGGAGGGGCTATGTGTGTCCCTAGGGGCGTGCTTTCTACTGTGATTGGCTGTGGCTTCAGATGTATGAACAGTGATCAACGGTTCTACATAGTAGAACCGTATGATCATCCTTCATGCACAGGGGAGAATGACAGGCAGCTTGTTTACACAAGCCGCCTGACTTTCTCCCTCTCCCCCGACGATCGCTGAGTGACCGGCGGACATCGGGTCCACCGGTCACACGCGCGGGGGGGTCCGTGACCGCGCGGGAGCGCGCCCCTGCTGGCGCACGCTCGCTCCCCAGAGCCTCACAGGCTAGCGACGTAGACATACGTCGCTCTGCCTGTGAGGGGCTGACTGCCGCAGTAAATATACTGTGAGCAGTCGGCAAGCGGTTAATGGGTAATTATGGTGGTTGGGTTAAGTCTTGGGGTTCAAGTGTAAAGGGTAGGGTCAGATAAAAGGTTAGGTTAAAGCATCATTTGCAACCTAACTGTGGCCCTGTTTCCTCTCACTTCCTGTACTGGAAGATAACTACCCACTAGTCCTTCTGTACTACCTCACCTTGCATCCATGTTGGAAAATTCCCTAAATATGGTTTACTTAGCAAGTACAAAAATGACTACTTAGCATATCAGAGACACAATCCAAAAATGTTTTTTACTATTAAACTTATAGTAGTAATATATCCACAGCATGAGTGCCTTACCTTCTTTGCTGTCAGGAGGTTACATAGCATTACCCGGCACTGGCAGATCATAATGATTGTTGCACCTATAAAAAAAAAAAAGATATAAAAAAAAAACCTTTATATTATAATTTTTGCAATACATATTACATTATCTTACTTATTACATTCATTTTTTTTAAAAAAGAGCAAGAACAATATATAGAACAAGATATAGATTGACTTGTGTACAACCAGCCTGCCCATACATGGATCGAAATACGGTCGGTCCCGGCTGAATTTTAAATCATTTAGAGCCAGCTTAAAAATCTCAACAGGATACAGGCAGTGAGAGAACAGACAAAGGTTTCTACCATTCTCTACTGATATCTAATTGATTTTAGATATAGATACATTTTAAGTAGGCAAAGTAGGTGTAGAGTCTGCTATTGATAAGTAGTGGTAAAGCTGAACTATACAAACTGCTGGATTTACCAGCAGTAGTTTTACTTTGTTGCTGGGAGCTCTATTCTCTGTCGAGTGAAAATCCTCCCATTGGACAAGAAATGGTATCATGAGAACCTAAGTGATTATACATCTTCAGGTGAATGCAAACATTTGTACGAAAATTCTCATGAGTACATTCGATGACAAATGTCAATTGAAAGTGCTTCAAAACCGGTTGCCTTTATTTAGTTTTGGAGTAATTAGATTTTTACAAACAAAAAAGCAAAGTAGGGTTTAACAAGCAGCACAAAGCATTACAACCCCATTTACAAATCGCTGGCAGAATGCAGGATCCCAGTTTGGGTGCCTACATGCTTAATGGAACCCCAAAGGTGGTGCAATCATGGCAGAATCTGAGGTTAAAAATAAAGCTAAGCTTGTCATCCAAAAGGGAGCAGGAGCTTCTTTTGGGCGACAAAGGGAAGTCAATTGAACTGAATGGGCTGCCCTATCCTCGTTGTGCGTTAGCGCATGTAAATTGCGCTGTAAAAATTGGAGCTTAAAACAATTCAACCCTAACCTCTAGCTGCTGGCCCTATGAAGTAATTAATTCTCAAACATCCTCAAAGACTTATGTCTACATTAGAAGGTTGGCTGGCTGAGTGCCAATATTCTTTTCACCATAGAAAATAGCTGTTATGAGATTTAAAAATGATTTCTCCACAATAGCTTCTTGGAGTCCATTGAGTGACACAGGGATTTTAAAGCGCTTGGGCTATATTGTAATCTACAAGAGGACTGGACATGGAAAACATAAAAATTGGGAGCCAGCCCAGTATAACTCCTCCTGTTCCAAATATGTTCCAATTCTTTGGCAAATCAGTACCAAGAGCATAATTATAGACACAGAAACTCCAAGAAAAGTATTTTATGGTGAGTACAAAAAATAAAAATTTTGATGTTCATGAAAATTCCATATCTTGGAGTACAGTACAGCACACAGGAATTCATTCATAGACAATGGATTATATGCTGTTAACTTCAGGTGATTGGACACTGGCACAATTTTTGCTGGGGCCACCCTCACTGTATCATATTACTCTGCCCACACAGAAAAAAAAGAAGAGGGACTTGTGCCCTGTACTGTACGTCAATATAATTTACAGTGTCAAAATTCTTATCTTAATTGTACAGTACAGGACACTGGAATTGATTCATAGACCATGGGTCATCCCCAAGCAATAATGTGAGGGGTGGGCAACAATTAGCCATACCAGCAGCAACAGGCCCACTGGAAGGGTCATTGGACCTGAACAGATGAATGACAACAGAAGTACCTAACAGCCAAAACATGGCTCAAACAATCACCTGTCAAAAACTGTTTTGAAAATGTAAACAGAGACAGAGCAATTAGTGAGAAAAAAACAAAACAAATGTTAGATACTGTAAGGCTCCATTCACACCACCGCGACTTGTCAGGCGACTTGTCAGCCTGACAAGTCACGGTCCCTCGCGGTCCATGCAGTGCTACAGGAACCGTTCTAATAGGAGCGACACAAGTCGCTCCGACTTAGAAAAAGGGTCCTGTACTACTTCGGGGCGACCTCGGATCGACTTGCATAGACATTCATTATATGAAGTCCGTGCAAGTCACGCCGAAGTCGCGGTGCACGGGACTTCACAGGTTGCCCCCGAAGTTGTGCCGCTGCAGTGTGAATGCGGTCTAAAAGGCCCAAGAACCCCAACATTTTAGGTTGAATAGCCTGAAGTAGATAAGGCAAAATAACTATCTAGCTGGGTGGAAAAGAAGGGGGGAATATTACAGAGGGACCTTCCTGGGAGGAAACAGAACAGGGGTCAGGCAGGCAGCCATAGATGACAGTCCTGAACCCCCTCCCCCCATAAAGTGACTCAAAGGTTGTTTGACATGCCGTCAAGGACAAGACATGTTATCAGTGGTTTTTGGAGTACAGAGAGAACTAAATTCAGATCCCACAAAGTCACAAGGGGAACGCACAAAGGGAACCACATGCGAGACAGCAGACTCCGGAACAAGATAACAAGTAATAAGTTCTGACCCTTGATGGAGCTAAGAGCCAAATATTGATCCAGAACCAGTTGAAAAAAAGCCTAGGAGCCTTCCCTTAGAGAATTTTCTTGGATGAAAGTTATTTTCTTTGCACCAAGTGAAGTATGTCTTCCATTTGCAATAATAGAACTTGCATGAAGTAGACTTCTTAGCTTTTAGCATTGTGAGAATCATTGACTCAGAGATACCTCTGTCCCTCAGAACCCGAGCTTCAAAAGTCATGCCTTTAAAGCCAGTGACAGTGGATTGCAAACCGATCCTCATTAGAGAAGCAAAGAAGGAGTTTCAAGGCCTGGATCTAGCCACCAGTGCATTAACTGCTTCTTCTAAAGCATTCCTGTACCTGGACAAACCTTTCCAGTTTGTTGTGTAATCTGAAAGCCAGGAGGTCCACATCTGCCATGTCCCACCTGTGACCTCTGAGTCCAGCTGCTGGCAGAGAAAGTCTGCCATCCAATTGTCCACACATCAGATGTAAATGGTGGACAAGACTGAAATGGATCTACTCCATAGTGGCATTGCCTGTCAGAATCCAGCCTGGATGTCCAGCATTGCGTGGACATCCAGATTGCCCAAAGTTCCAGAATGTTGATTGGGAAAGAAGTTTCTTCAAATGTCCCCTGCACCAACAAGGTGCCCAGGACTCCTCCCCAGCCTGACAAACTGGTGTCTGTCATGAATATCTTCCAAGAAAGGAAGGCATGATTTCCCTGACTCCAGAACCAGATCCTGAGTCACTAAGTCAGGGACAACCTTGTCTTAGGTGCCAGAGGATTAATCTAATTGAAGACTGGCCTGACCGGTCTTAAAATGACAGTTAGCTAAGGTCTGACAGACTAAGATCATAGCAAAGACAGGTTACAGAGCTAGGCCTGCCGAAGAAAACTGTATTTTGGAATAGGTCCCCAAATGCTTGTTGGCAGTGTCCTTGAACCAAGATACAGAACACATCCTCCACAAGGAGGGTTATGGCTTTGTTAAGACTCAATACTGCCGGATCAACTGAACAGTTTTCATTTTAATAGTCCTCCTCAAATGGGAAGAAGGCTGATAGCTGTTTGGAATGGTTAAACAGCTGGTCAGGTTTCTTCCAGTCTCTATAAGCGAGGATTGCAAACAGTGGACTCGTCAGAGGGGGTTTTAGGGAATGTAAATGAGTCCAGAAGAAGAACAGCACTAGCAGAAGCTATAGGTTGACCCTCAAGCTTTCAGGTCATGTATACTGTGTCAAAAATGATCTTTCAGTATGGGGATAATGGCCAAAGTGTCATCCATTAGGGATCAGAAAGATGCTCAGAGGCCACTAAAGCTGCATACAGATTTTTTACCTCTTTGGTCAGAGTTATAAATTGTATACTGCCACAATCTGAGACATTGGTTTAGATTGCATTCATTTATATTGCATGAAGGCGTAATAAATGTTCCCACCCAAGTCACAACCACCCCTACTCCTCCAAAAATCTCTGAATCCATTACATTATTATGACTGATGATTAGCAGACTCAGTCGTGATCCATGTCGCTTCCTACTCCTTGACCTCCGGCTACTACCAGGGACCCGCACAAGAGCACGTCCCCTCCCCACATATTTTCTGTCACACTGATGATGTCACCAATGTAAAAAAAACTCTAGTACAATGACATAAATTCCATCTGATGGAACAGGAGAGGGACAGGCGAGAAGGGCCTTTGTCACTTGGTTAAAGTGTTTTTAGCATTAGTGGTTTCTCAGTGTGCAGTTGCTTATTCTTCTTAGAGAAGAGTCATGTGTTGTATTGTTGATTTGAGCATGTGCAAGGCAGAGGAAATTACACAGATAAGATAAGTTGTGAGGTGAAGAGATCTCCTGCATTAGCCGAAAATGTCAAAAAGAAAATATAGCAAAGAATTTATTGCTCTTGGATTTACTAAAGATTAGAGAAATGGTGAAGAGTGTGGCAATGATTATTTTCTTTGTTTGGTTTTGTTGAAGTTTTTATAATAATTTTAACTTTGGGTGCCAGTTCAGAATTTGAGCCCTAAAATTTAAAAAATGCAAGAACATCTGCTCTAACAACTTAAAAATGCATGTGCATGAACATGGCCAGAAAGGGCGCCCCCATTGGTTGGTTTGTGTCTATTGTCACCTACCTATATTCTGAGTCTCTTAGCCCCCGTTCACACTAAGGCGACCTGTGAGGCGACCTGGTCGCCTCACAGGTCGCCGCAGGTCGCCTCCCATAGGGAAGCTGCGGACCCGTTCTAATAGGAGCGACACAAGTCGCTCCGACTTAGAAAAAGGGTCCGGAGCTTCTTTGGGGCGACCAGGAGGCGACTGCCATAGATTTCAATGTTATGAAGTCCGTGGCGGCCGCTCCGAGGTCACGGCACGCTGCTCGCACCGCGATCTTGGAGGTCGCCCCGGGAAGTAGCGTCGCGTGTATGTGAACCGGCGCATAACCTTGTGTGTTTTCCTGCAGTAAATTAACCGGTTGCCGACCGCCGCACGACTATATACTGCGGCGGTCAGCCCCGGCCAGGCAGAGTGACGTATCGGTACGTCACTCGCCTGTCACTGACTTGCGAGCCTATCGCGGGCGGGCGCGCGCCCGCCGAGGCGCGCGCCCGCCGCGGCTCGTTCACAGGCAAGTCAGTGCGTGTGACCGGCGGACTCGATGTCCGCCAGTCACACTGCGATCGCTCCTGTGAAGGGAGAAAGACAGAGCAGCTTGTGTAAACAAGCTGCCTGTCAGTTCTCCCTGTGTAAAAGTGAAGATCTGTCCGTTCTACTATGTAGAACGGTGGATCTTTGCTTTTACACCAATAGGAATGTCCCTACACAGTTAGAAGCACGCCCCTAGGACACACTTAACCCCTCCCTGTCCAATAAAGTTAACCCCTTCCCTGCCAGTGTCATTTTTGCAGTAACAGTGCATATGTATAGCACTGATTACTGCAGTAATGTCACTGGTAACCCCAAAAGTGTCAAAAATGTCAGTCAAGGGTCCGATCTGTCCGCCGCAATGTCGCAGTACCGAAAAAAAAATCGCAGATCGCCGCCATTACGCGTTAAAAAAAAAAACACCAAAAATGACAGAAATCTTTCCCTTTGTTAGTAAACGCGATAACTTTTGCGCAAACCAATCAAAATACGCTTTTTGCGATTTTTTTTACCAAACATAGGTAGCATAAAACAAATTGGCCGAAAAATGTTAAAAAATTTTGATTTTTACTTTTTTTTTTGGGGAATTTCATATAAAAAAATGTGAAAAATATTGTTATTTTTGCAAAATTTACGCTCTTTTTTTGTTTATAGCGCGTGATCAAAAAATCGCACAGGTGATCAAATACCACCAAAAGAAAGCTCTGTTTGTGGGAAAAAAAGGACGTCAAATTCGTTTAGGTACAGCGTCGCACGACCGCGCAATTGTCCGTTAAAGTCACGCAGTAAAAAATCGCAAAAAAACCCCTGGTCCTTTAGCAGCCAAATCCTCCGGGGCTTAAGTGGTTAAGTAGGGATAACATAACTCATTTAATGTAACCTGCTTACATAATTTCAATGTACTTTTTGTAAATTACCTTACATTAAACAGGCTCATTGAGACAATGGGGTTGATTTACTAAAGGCAAATCTACTGTGCACTACAAGGGCACTGCAAGTGCACTTGGAAGTACACTGCAGGTCCCTTGGAAGTGCGGTCACTATAGATCTGAGGGCAAGCTCTGAAATTAGGTGAAGCTCTGCTGATTTCTATCATCCAATAATGTCCAAGCAAAAATGCAGTTTTTTTATTTTCCTTGCGTGACCCCCTCAGATCTACCACAACTGCACTTCTAAGTGCACAGTGGAGTTGCCTTTAGTAAATAAACCCCAATGTGTTTTTGTGCATTTTTATGTAAGTTGGCAACTTTCTGTTTTGAATGTTCCATACTACGTCTCATAATAAATGTACACAAGGTAAAAACATGCAACATCACACCGTAAAAAGAAGCAAAAATTCATGCTGGACTAAGGTCACAATTGTGAATGAATACTGCTTTCCAAAGTAATATTTTACTTAATATTTTACTTATAGGTTTGGCTTGGTGGGCTGAGTAAGCCCTTGGCTTCATATATGTCCATTTCCAGCTCTCTTTTTGTACACCTAGAAAGTTGGGTTTCCTGTCAACCTTTGCATAATCCAGTGCCCTCTGTTGCATTTTCCAATATTTAAAATATATGGGAAAAAAATCCAGCAGGGATGCTGATAGCTCCTCATAATGGCCACAGCTGGTGTGCAGACCCAGGAGTGCGGAAATCTAAGCAATAAAATCCCCAAGAGACATAAGGTGGTTTAAATCTATAGCATTTACCAAAAGCTGAAACATTCATTTTGGATGGTCTGACCCTTTAAATGGTATGAAATATTGTATGTTGCACCTGTCCTTAACAAATTATTTAGGTAGGCAGATTGAGTAATTGTCAAGTTGACATTTACATACTGACACTGCTAAATTGGATCTGGGCATTAAGGTATTACATAGTTACATAGTTAGTGAGGTTGAAAAAAGACACAAGTCCATCCAGTTCAACCTATGATGTGTGTGTGTGTGTTTGCTTTTAACCGTACATTGTATACCCCTCTATGTTGTGGTCTTTAAGGTGTCCATCCAATAGTTTTTTGAAACTATCAATGCTCCCCGCTGATACGACTGCTTGTGGAAGAGAATTCCACATCCTTACCGCTCTTACAGTGAAGAACCCCTTACGCACTTTAAGGTTAAACCGCCTTTCCTCAAGTTTTAGTGAGTGGCCACGTGTCTTATTGTATCTCCTTTCTCGGAATAGTTTGTTCCTTATGCTAGGGTCGCCAGTACAGTATTTGTACATTGATATCATATCCCCCCTCAATCGTCTCTTCTCCAGAGAGAACAGGTTCAGTGCTTGTAGTCTTTCCTCATAGCTGATGTCCTCCATTCCCCTAATTATTTTTGTTGCCCTTCTCTGGACTTTCTCGTGTATTAATAAGCTTGGGTCATATAATATGTATAATGTATAATATTCTCATCGCACACATTCCTGAAAATCTCCAAAACAAAGTGGGTGCTGTGGCAATTACCAGCTGAAAGTATATTGCCAGCATGCCACAACTATTTTAAATATTGTGTGAACATTTAAGAAGGTGATCACATTACATTAGCAATGTTTTGGGGGCCACGCAATACCTCTTCATCAGCAGTGTTGACAAAGGGGTCCTGTGTGGCCCCCAAATGTTGCACCTTACTATTGTGAAGGGATCTCCCTTATAAACAATCAGACAAGTGTGCTGGCGATATATACTTTGGTCTGGTCATGAGGAGTTACAGAGCAGTTCTAGGTAACTAGTATTCGGTGTGCTATTAATGTTATCATGTAAGGAAGCCAAAAGTCAGAACTTTTGCCCAATTACATTAATTTGAGCTCTGTGTAATCCTTTAGGATAAGTACACTACACACACACACACCTCTATCCTTTTGATGACCCTGGGCATTGTGGATACACCCTACAAAAACTTTAATAAAATAATTGGTGCATAGAGTCCTGGCCCCTGCCCCTCTCCCCCATTACGACTACCTTACCACTAATAACCACTTGCCGACTGCCCGCCGCAGATATACTGTGGCAGGTTGGCTCGGCTGCATGAACTGACGTATAGGTACTTTGGTTCACGGGAGCGCTCCTGGCTCCCATTATTCAGTGGGGAAGCCAATCCACAGGGCTGGTGGCCGCGATTGCCGCCAGGCACCCACGATCACTTCCCGTGGAGAGAGAACAATGGTCTGCTGTTGAAAACAAAGCAGACAGTTCTTCTCTCTGGAATGAACCCAGAGCGCCTGTGATCCTCTAATTTAGGATCACAGGTCTCTGTGTTGATTCCACAAGTCCCTCCCCCATAAAGTTGGAAAGCACTCACCTAGGCTCACACTTAACCCTTTGATCACCCCTGGGTTAACCCCTTTCCTGCCAGTGTCATTATTACAGTAACAGTGCATACTTTTAGCACTGATTACTGTAGTGATGTCACTGGTACCCCCAAAAGTGTCAAAAATGTCAGTTAGGGGTCCGATCTGTCCGCCGCAATGTCGCAGTCCCGCTAAAAATCGCAGATAACCGCCTTTACTAGTAAAACAAATAAAATAAGTAAAAATGACATAATCTTTCCACTAGTTTGTAGACGCGATAACTTTTGTAGAAAAAATTTGATTTTTAATTTTTTGAGGAATGTTATATAGCATAAAGGGAAAAATATTGTCTTTTTTTTTTCAGAATAGTCACTCTTTTTTTGTTTATAAAAAATAAAAATCGCACAGGTGATCAAATACCACCAAAAGAAAGCACTATTTGTGGGAAAAAAGGACGTCACTTGTATTTGGGAACGGCGTTGCACGACCGCGCAATTGTCCATTAAAGTAACGCAGTGCCGAATCGCAAAAAATGGCCTGGTCATTAGGGGGCAAAACTGTCCGAGACTGAACTTGGTAAAGGTTGTTCTTGGATGTCAAAAAGACAGCCAGGGGCAGCCACGGCTGACCCAAAACATTGTGCTGCCTGGGTCCAAGAATGAAATGCTGCCCCCACACCAAAAGGTCCTTTAATTTAAATAAATATACATTTTTGAAAATATTATATACTGCATACTGTTATCTTCTTCCATACCTCACCACCAGACTGGTCCACCAAACACCCACTGTCTGTCCTCAGTCCTTCTGTCACTACTGTGTCTGCCGCGAGCACTGCCCTAGAAGATACAGCCTGCCCTGTGTGAGATGAAGTGCGCTGATGTCTGACGTCATTGCGCACACCACGATCATGCGAGGGACGTTCTCCAGAGGAGACGCTCCGCCTCCCCATACTCATCAGTTTGCAGTACAAACGGCAGTATGAGATGGGGAAATGCTGCCCATAATGCACTGCAAACTGATAACACAAAAAAATGCTGGAAAAAAATCTTGGGCGTCATTTTGCCGCCCCTCTCAAAGTTTTTCTGCTTTTTTCTCATTTCTATTTGTTAACCATTAATGTTAAAAACTTCACTTTCACTCTTTAGTTCATTTTTTTTTTAGTGTAACATTAAAAAAAAACATAAAAACATGCAAAATTGTAAAAATAAATAAATAAATAAATAAAAGAGGAAGCCATATTTTATTTGCAAATAACTTTGACATGTTTTATAACAGAAATTTTATTTTAGTGTCATTATAAACTGGAACAGAATATATATATTTATATTTGTATTAATATATACAACAGTAACATTATGTTTTATAAAATGAAGACTGGTCAAAATAGGAAAAGGATAAGTCCCCATACCTCCTCAAGTCAAAGAGATTATGGGACAGGGGGTGCCACTGTTCTAAAATTTTCTCGGACCCGTGAAAAAATCGGACCTCGTCACTTCCGGTTATAGGAGTCTCAAGTGCGCATGCGCATAAGACATTATCTTGGTTTGGTAAACTTATAACACATAGCGGGCAGCTGAATGAGAGGAGGCGGGGCTGAGGTGGGACGGAAGACACCGCCGCGTCATATGCAGAGCTGGTGGAGGAGGCGGGACGGAGGTGCGGCCGTGTAATAAATGCAGGACTTTAGCGACTCCTTGTTTTATTATATTTAGCAATTATCGTATTATTTATCCTTAGGATTTCATTACATTTACTATTTATATAATACAAAATAAGAAATACTAAATGTAATGAAATCCTAAGGATAAATAATACGATAATTGCTAAATATAATAAAACAAGGAGTCGCTAAAGTCCTGCATTTATTACACGGCCGCACCTCCGTCCCGCCTCCTCCACCAGCTCTGCATATGTGTCCTCCGTCCTCCGTCGCACCTCAGCCCCGCCTCCTCTGAATCAGCTGTCCGCTCTCTGTTATAATTTTGCCAAACCTCGAAAAATGTCTTCTGCGCATGCGCACGGACGACTCCCATCCGCTGTTTTGTGATGCTCTATCACCGGAAGTGACGAGGTCCGATTTTTTCACGGGTCCGACAAAATTTTACAACACCACCATTTAGGTCACACATTGGTCTGACCACCACAGTGGTGGATTGCTCTCTTTCCAGCTACATTGGAACCAGTGTTGTTCACTTCATGGTTGCCATCTGGTCCAAATGTCTTTTGCATTCTTGGTGTTTTACCCACATACATTGATCTCCATTTGGATGACACTACTCACCTCTTTCTAACTTTACACAGTTTGTCTTATTACTCTCATGTATTCCGATCCATTTGTAGATGGCAAGTACTTAATGGCAAATCTCCTGTGGTTGTAATGACCATTAGCATGCCTTTGGACATGCACTCTTTTATTTTGGTTGCAGTTACACAAAACGTGATGACCCCGTCAGACATCTTTTTAAAGCCCTGGCTCTCAGGTTTGGTGTGCTTTTGCGATTTGGTAGAATAGGGACAGGTACCCCACCTGTGTGGTGACAGCACTAGGGGTAGAGAGAGGTTCCTGATGAGGAGGGAAAGTGTAGAGTTGCAACTCCTTTGGTCATCATCCGCTTTGGCACGAGACAGCCAACATGCATTATACCCTCTTAACAGACGCTGTGAGTCCGGCCGATACCTGCTTTCACATTACTTGAAACGGTGAGTGCACCCGGGTGGGCAGCCTTCCCACCTGGTTTGTTGTGAACTATTGCTGTACTATTTCAATACAAGTTTTCCATTGCACCTGATTGTGTGAATTATGGCTGCCGCACCACGCTGCACCCCACCTACATGTATAAGAAGCAGCAAAGACTTGTTCCAGCATCACCAGCAGGTGTGTTCCAGGATCACCAAATTACAGGTAAGAGGGAGTAGGGTGGCATATAAGCAATGCCTGAATGAAAACCGTATTACTCTATAGATGAACCCTGTATTTATCTCAATGATTATTATTTACATTTTAATTGAAATGTTTTTTTTATTTATCTGCTGGATAATCATTTGTAAAAATGAATGCAGGTGCTGTCCCAGCTTACAATCTAAGATACATAAATACAATAAAAAAAAAAAAAATACATATATGGTGTAAATGTGTTGATTGTAATGATAGGCAATCTCATTTAACCTTTTATTGTTGCCAGTTGGTATAATGTGTTATTAGGAAAAAATCTGATACCTCACATGCCATTGCCAAGGCAGCATTTGACTGAATACCAATTTCTTATGAGTTGTAGCGTATATAGGAAGCACCACTAGAGAGCACACTATACACACATATGCTGCTTTGTCTAATAATGTAAATCTGTTCTCTTCAATGATAAACTGGGATTACAGAAAACCTAAATCAAGTCTGTTTCTCTGAAAATGGTTATAAAAATAGCATTTGAGGCCTCACTTGTTAAAGCTTTTAGGGAGGAAAAACACTTTAAATGTTACTAGCATGCCAGTGATCATACCTCAATTTGAATACCCACTTTTCGTTTGATGCCCATATTAATTTTTATCACTTTATTTCCTACCCACATTATTTTTATTTATTTTTTTTAAAAGTTACATTTACAATCTCCCAATTCCTTTCGGTTCTCCCTGCCTTTTCATAATCTACGGATTGTCATAGGTCAGCAGTACACAAAAGAGTCTGTACATACATGGAAAAAATGGCCTCTGGAATCGCTCAAACCTAACTTGGCTATTGGTAACTTGCTGGTGGCGACAGCTGTAGCTCAGCTGCCTCAGACAAGTGCATGCATGTGAGTCTTTTTATGCTTGTCCTAAACTACACTTAAAAAGGGGGTAAGTAAATAAAAAAAAATATATATATATATATATATATACAGTATATATATATTTATATATGTATATATATATATATGTTATATATCAAAATTAGATGTGTGAGTGCACAACATTTTTTTTGAGGTATAAATTGAGAACTTCATGCTACCCTTTCATGACCTGAGAGTATTGCAGTCTAGATAGTTAGACAGGTCATTGTGCTGCAGGATGGTAAACCATGGTTCCTGGACATTAGTAAGGAAACTGTATTATTTTTGTTAACCTTTTTCTTTCAAATATATGTGTAAAGTGATCAGTACAATGTGAAAAAAAATGTTTTCACTAAGACCACTGTTTTCCTTGTTTCTATGTATAGATCTTAATTGCATTGGGGTAGCAATATTTGTTCATTACATACTGTATGCAGTCTCTGCTTCCTAATTATAGGTGCCGCACAGTGGTTGTGCCTTACTTTTCCTTGACTGGGGGTATTGCCCAATATTACGGCTGCCAGAGCCTACCCAACCACCACCACATACCTTCCCTGTACCCCAATAAATGACTTCATACCAACCTCTTTATTTGGGTTTAAAATGGCCAAAGCAGCCTCTTTATCAACAAAACATAATTCACCACTTTCTTTATTACACCATATCACATTCTTTTGAAAAACATAACATACATAACCTACATAACCAGCCTGATATATCTACCTGCTGTTCCAATAGGTCTTAAGATTTTTGAAGGCACCCTTAAATGACCAACCGGCTGTATCTGGCACCCCATTAGTGTCACCAGAGGCCCCCAGCCGCAATTTCACCGACTCTGGGACAAACGTTTATAACTCCTCCAACCGATACAGCCAGCTTACAACACTTCAATATTAAATCCACCACTTATTAGGGCAGGTACACCCATACCGAAGATGGGCCCAGACCCTCGCTCTCCAAAGAGTATAACCATCCCCTGCCTTCAAAAACCCAGCGACCTCTGCCACAGACGCCCAGCGTTAAACCTTACGCCTGGGTGGCCCCCCACACTCGAACGGCTCTGTATATACCCTCCTGCAAACTTAAACACCACAGATCAATGCCCACTGCATTCAGGTGGATCCCATCCCCCTGCAAAAACAAGCCCAAGTCCCTTTCCAGCTCCAAGTGCCGAACCGCCAATCCCCTGTTCCTGACCACAAAGCTGGCCACCTCCTTATTAACTTTGTGTCAGGAAAGAGGGACCGCAAGCGAAGAAAGTCAAATTTAATGTCCCTAATCAGCTCTCGCATAGAGTGGAGCCCAAGGTCATTCCCCCCCCCCCCCACGTGAAGAAGGAGCACATCGGGGGGTCTGTCCAGCCTGGAGTAGTGGTGCACCTCGGGCAGCACCTGGGACCACAACATACCCGGGATCCCAATCCATTTGACCTTAACCTCGACCTTAACCTCCTCCAGGGAAAAACCCAACTGGCGGCCCTCCGGACGCACAGCCGCCTGCTTTGCCCCCCAGAACACATAAGAGTGGCCCAGGATCCACACCAAACATTCAGAACCCGCAAAACAAGAAAACAAGACATAACCACTACGGAAACCCCCCCCACACTAAAACCACACGGACAGACAGGAAGAAAACGCTGCAAGGTGCCCAGGGCACCACCGCACAGAAAACATAAACAGGACAAATGAACTATGACAACACAGGACAACCCAGCCAGCACAGCCCGGCATCCCCCCACGAACAGCGCCAGGGACACTTCTCCCCCCCCCCCCAGGCACCTACAACTAATGCGGGCTCACGTACAGCCGAAAACGCCCAGATTCCCATCTGCCAATCCTCCGGACCACCTGATCATCCAAGCCCCAGCGGGCGGCCTCTGTCGCCGCCCCAATGCGGAAGGAATGCGAGGAGTAGCAATCCGGCAGCCACCAGGGACTTCAGAAAAACCAACCCAAACTGAAAGCGGGACAAAACCGAGCCGTGCGCATGCCTCAGCAACGGCCCTGGTCTCGAGGGAGGAACCAGCAACCACTCCCGTATAGCCCGCACCGGGCACGCCGGGGAGTCAGACACCCCGCCCAAGTCGACCCACGTCCCAACCCTTTGCTGGTCGGTTTTGGACTTGCCCCCCTCAAAGAAATGTCGGTGACATCCAGCCCACCGCCCCCTAGGTGAGACCGACACCAATTCGCCAACCCTAAACGCACCAAAGAAAGCCAAAATAAACGCCGTCTTAAACAGCGTGGCCTCAAACGGCGAGCAACAAACCCACCCCAAACAGCCCACTATGTTCCCCAGCATCCCGAAGGAGACAGGGCAGCGCACGTCAGGGGCAATCCTACCCTGCCTGAAGCCCCATAACGTCCACCGCACCAGAAAATCCTTTGTGACGTCCCAAACCCCCGACAGTTGAAACAAAAAAGCCAAACCTGCCATCTTTTTATTCAGTCGAGAAATGGAAGTACCCCCCTTCACGTTTATCCCGATAAAACACAGGACAGCATCTAAGCGATCCTCCGCGCTGAAGCAACCCCCAAAGTCACGCCCCAGCCCATGCCACGCACCCCAAACCTTCTCATATGCCGACCACGTGGACGGACACACCGAATTCCTCACCAACCCCGTGATCAACCGAAGGCGATGTCCCACAAGTGATCCGGACAGGGTATTCCGCACTGCTCCGCTTCCAGGCGCCAACACACGAAATCTCTCCCACTGTAAACGAGACAGCGCATCAGCCACATTGTTGTCAACACCCGGCACATGCACCGCACATATGTAACAGTTCAAGCACAGACACCGCAGGACCAAATGCTGGAGGAAACGCACCACGGGGGGGGGGGGGGAGACGCCAATGTGCTATTAATGGCCTGAACCACCCCCATATTATCGCAGTGAAACCAGAACCCGCTTGTTCCAGAATACCTCACCCCAGAGCTCCACCGAAAGCAAGATCGGGAACAATTCAAGGAGCACCAAATTTCCCAGCAAGGCAGCCTCCCGCCACGAAGCCGGCCAAGCCCCCGCACTCCACCGACCCCGAAAAAACACTCCATACCCCACCGATCCCGCCACATCTGTGAACAGCTCTCGGTCGCATTGCTCTTGCTCACTTTCCAAATGGACTATGGGATTTGCAGTGCCCATAGAACAGTACAAATGACTACAATATGCACTGCTCGTTTCAAACAAATAGAATTGAGGGGAAAATAGAGAGGTGGAACAACGCAGAAATGATTTAATAAAAAATACAGGGTCCTTAGGTAGTAGATATGTATGGACTTTTTTTTTGGAGTATAAGGATTTTGTTTAGTGTCACTTTAAAACCAGGTGCTTGACCGAGGAATTGGTCAGTCAGCCACGAATCCACAACTTGCAGCCACAACATGTGAGCCCATCATTACATGGTCAGACAAACACAGGGAATACAACTACACCAATATCTAGTTAAAAAAAGACAAACATGTAAAAAGCATCCTGCTTTGTAATTTGTCCGCAATACTTCATGCCTGATGATTTTACAGAGTCAGTGGACCTCCACACATTTTCTAGAACATTTTTATTTTTCTGGGTGAATAAGAAGCCTTGGTATAGAAGCTCCTTGCATGCAATTTTATACAACCCTTTATTTTGTATTCCGTCATTATGATTTCATACTTTTATGAATTTTTTTTTTCTGAGATTCAAATGAAAAAAAAACCCACAAAGGTATTGTTTCCATTGTTCGCAGTTGTTGAATGAATGCTGCATTATTTTCAGGGACCCTGACATGGCAACTCTGAAATAAAATGATTTTCCAGAGTCCTTGACATGTAAAATGTAAGATGTAAAATGCTTTTTCTCTTGCGTTCATTGACAGACAGAGCTCCTGATCTTCTTAACAATTGGTTATACTGCCCCCTACAGGAGTACACTAGGCAGAAAAAAAGTCTGGCTACGCCTATGGGCAGTCCCAGGGGGTATACTCCATCTCTCTGTTATAGGTACTCAGTTTTTTCTGCCTTGTCAGGAGGCACCTTGCTCCTTGCTGGGATTTCTGGTCCTGGGAATTTTTTTTTTTTAGATAGATGTTTTCTCCTGTTTTTTTTCCTATGAGATTTACAATCAACTGCCGGACTGGGCGACAGGCTGGATAATGTGGATCCAGTGATCACCCGAGTCTGGCCAGCGCGTGCGCGCAGACCTCTGCTCCATGCTAGTTCGGCCTTGACATAGCCCATCAGACAGAGGCTGGCCTGCGAGCTGAACGCCTCCAAGGTCGCATACGACCGGGTCTCAGCCCGAGTGGCAGCATTCCTTCTGACTAACAGCTCCCCATTTCGATGGCGAGGGGTTCTGTCTGGAGCGGTGCTAACCTGGTTAATGATACGGTGAGTAGCTGTCCCCCCTCTCCCCTGGATGGTTTTGGGGTGGATGCGGGCCCCTTCATGGGACGGTTAGACCCCCGGGTTCCCCTCCTTCCCATTAGGCACCCCCCTTCATCTGTCCCCCGATCCTAAACCCCCCCCACTTATGCTGGGGCTGTGTGAGTGGTCTGGTCCACCTCCTGGGGTGGGGGCAGGGCACCACACCGGTGATGAGGGGGATGCCCTGCCAGGAACTAGAAGATCGGCCATGCGGGGGGGGGCACGAAAAGGCGCTGGTGGATGCACTGATTGTATCTGTGCTTGAGACTTAAAGTTGGAGGACGCAGCTGTAGCTGCGATGGAGGCACAGGTTCCCTTTGGCACTCACAAGCCATCCAGAGCGGCAAAGGTGTTCCCTTCCCCCCCCCCCGCCTTTGCTGAGCTGTCGGACCAGCTGGTCCAGGGGCTGCGTCTTATCTGTTATGCCTCTTTGGGTGCACCTTACTTAGTGGCTCGGCTCTCTGTTTCAGCAGTGGCCCTTCAGCATGTATTTTGGCTCAAATGCTGGTCTGCTGACCAGACTTCTAAAAAGGCCTTGACTGATCTTCCCTTTTAAGGAGATCGCCTGTTGTGTGCTATCCTGGATGACATCATTAAAAGCCTCACAGGAGACAAGAGTACCTTTTTTTCGAAGGCTACTAAAGGCAAGGACCCTCGTCATAGACGTGGGTCCTTCTTCTCGGCTCATAAGAAGTTTTTTGTCAATCAGGGTCGACTGACAAGGGATTGGAGCCCTTCGCTGCCTCCTCTGGAGAATCCAGGTGAATTTGGTCTGGCAAGTCAAGAACAGGCTTCTCCAGACCCATGGACAAGGCTCCTTCAGTATGAAGGTGCGCCCTCACCCGTATCTGGGGTGGGGGACGTAGTTGCTGGTTCCTGGACCTGTGGACTCCCCTGGTACAAGACAAGTGGGCCCACAAGGTCATTTGGTCCGGCAAGAAGATCGAGTTTTGTTCTTACCCTCCGGTATGGTTCTTCCTTCCAACATGCGACTGTCCCAAGTCTGCTTACAGGCTCTTTTTACTCTTTATAAAAAGAGTAATGGTCCCGGTTCCGACTCCAGAACGTTTTAGGGGTTCAAACCTCAAACCTGTTTACAGTCCCCAGGAAGGAAGGCAAGATGCTTCCAATTCTGGACCTCAAGGTGCTGAACTGCTTTGTGTGGGTGCAGAAGTTCAGAATGGAGTCCATTCGCACGGAGGTGGCTTCCCTGCTTTAGGGGGATTTTCTTGCCCCCATAAACATCAAGGATACTTACCTTCACATTCCAATATGTGTCAGTCTCCAGCGCTTCCTCGACTTTCGCCGTGGGAGAGGAGCATTATCAGTTTTTGGCAATACCCTTTGGTCTCGCCTCTTCTTCTCGGGTCTTTACGAAAGTGAGAGTTGGTAATGATGTAATGCTGTTGCTCGATGTTCTTCTGTGGGCCTGCTTGTAGGCAGGTGTAGGCTGCACTATTCCCTTAAACCTGAAGGTGGCACTGAAGGTGGCACTGTACCATTTTTTCAGGCTAGCAGGAGCCCATTGAGGAATAACTGTCTCTTCCTATGGGCACCAGACAGGCAATCCTATTGGATACAGAAGTTCTGCAAGATTTGGGTGGCTATCTTGACTGGGGATTCTATAAATAGTGGAATTTTGCACCATTTGAGGTGCCTGCCATGTGGGAGTAAGATAGGTACAGAGCTCCTGCTGGATATGGAGAGAACAATGACAGCATTAGGAAGAGGTAGGTAATAAAAAGGGAAAAAGGTGGTTTCCCTAACAGGGTGTCTACTCCGCCAGCTTCCTAGAATAGTCTTCCACTTGCAGTCAGATATCTGCAGGGCTTTTGGGGATTTACAATGTTATACCACCACCCCTCCAAGAGAAGTGCTCCTCTGTCAACCTTTAATCTGTAAGTGTGTATCATAACATAGCATGAAAACTATATATAGGCAAGCTCTCGTGCTAAAAATAACAAAAATCGTGCTTTCACAAAAATATGTGATAAATGCAAGTGAATAAACCATAAAACATTGCTGTGGCTTAATAAATAACATTTAAACCAATAGTGAATATATAACTCAGCTATAACTCAGCTAGCCGTGCATATCATAAAAATAATGTATGCACACAAATATGATCATAAATAACCTTGTGATATGAAAAAAAGTGCACTAAATAAAACCATACAGATCAGTGCACAAAATTACTCCAATTTTATTCTTAAACAAAATCCCACCAGTCATCAAATTATTAGTCATCAGGAGGGGCAGATCTGAGATTAGAAAGCAGAACTCTGTTCCTCCACCATGATGGACATGCAGAGACACAGTGCACAACAAGGTATGGAAAGTCAGTCCTGGGTTTAAAGATAAGATGCAGCAAGGCTATATGCTATACTGGTTCTCTGGTATCCCAGCACAGTGCGCATGCTCGGAAATGCGGGAAGTTCCTGTGGATGAGCATCACGGCCACCCTGCAGTCCAAGCCTCCATCTCACTGCGGTTTCACCCTGCAGTCCAAGCCTCCATCTCACTGCTGTGACACCCCCAACTTCCTGCCGGACAGGAAGAGGAAGAGAGGAGATGAACACAGACCTACAGTGGTGACTCTAAGCCCCCAGCCTCCACACGGACACCGGAAGGACCCATCTTGTCTGCCTATACTTACCTTGATGTAAGTCTTTTTGCCATAATAAATTGCAGTCTTAACTCAGAGGCGCCTGTTTTCTCTTTTGATTGTTGCATGTTTGGAGATCGCTTCCGCTCCCTAACAGGCTGGCCCTGAGCATTCAGACTGTTTCCTCATATCACCTTAAGACTTTATCATAGCCTTCATCAAGTGCTATTATATGGACTACCGTTTTATGTAGTGCTAACAGCTTGCGCCACTTGTTCCATTTCTTATACTGGTTCTTTGACCATGCCTTTACTCTTTTTGGTGCACAGATCCACATCACAGGACCTCTTTAAAGCGGAGTTCCACCCAAAAGTGGAACTTCCGCTTTAGGTGGTCCTACCCCCCTGACATGCCACATTTGGCATGTCATTTTTTGGGGGGGGGGGGAGCGGGTACCTAGTTTTGACAGGTACCCGCTCCCACTTCCGCTCGGAGCACCGCGGCGCCCTGAGCGGAAGTTCTCCTCTCCCCCTCCCTCCCTGCAATCTTCTGGGACATGTCAGAGGTCCTAGAAGATTGCCAGCCAATCACGGCGCGCAGCGCGACTCGCGCATGCGCAGTGGGTACCCGGCTGTGAAGCCGCAAACTGTCACAGCCGGGTGCCCACAGCAGTGATGCCGGCGCCGAGGGAGAGGTTTGAGGCTTCGGGCGGCCGCATCGCTGGACCGTTGGACAGGTGAGTGAAATGGCTGGAACTCCGCTTTAAGTTCTGAAATAGGCTCAGATTGAGGGTTACATTTAGAAGTTAGATCTAAGGTTAGTTTAGGATTTACTTTTCATGTGTAACAAATTAGGTTTAGAACATTTCATTCATTGAAGCCATTGCACACAAACCTATCACACTTACAGTATTTCATTTTGCTAAAAACTGCGTGTTCCTGAATAACTAGTAAAGAGTAAAGCTTACAGTGACTGAAACCACTGGCAGAAGAGTGTTTATTACTCGGATGGGTTGCCAGCCCCACAAAGATCCCGCTGGTGCACGATGGATTGCATTCCGCTACCTTTGCTCCTCCTGGGCATTTTAAATACAATGTTCTTTATCTACAAGTCTATATCTAGAAAGAGGATGATAGAGCACTTTATTATGAACATGTCGGTCAGATCATAGACATATAGAGTTCCATTTTTGTATAGGCTTTAACAGAATTTCCCACTGCTTTTGTCTGTTATCCCTGGAAGCCTGGACAAAGCATGCGGTTAATGCAAAAAAATGAATGTGTGCCAGGGTATGGCATGTTTTTATTCTACGAATTTAGTAAGCCGTGGTAATGCTTTCACCTCAAACAAATGCCTATCATTTATAACTGGAGATCAAATGAGTTTTTCATCTAAGCTGTTATCCTTGAATCCCTGACACCAGCATAGGTAAATAACACAGGCAGGTGTTTGAATTGTGAATGGTGTGTAGGGCCTTTTGTGTCTTATCTGCTCATTTGTGGCTTTAAATTGTAACTTTTCAAGGGAACACCAGAAAAGCATTTCTCAAGGCAAGTAAGAGTCAGATTCTCTGTCAGGTTTGAATTTAACTCCTCATTGGCTGAGACAGAATTGGGAGCCATTGGCGCCTGCTGCTGTCAATTACAGCCAGTGAGCCAATGAGGAGAGAGAGGGGTCAGGGCTAAGCCGCTGCTCTCGTTGTAAATAGACTTGCGGGGCAGGGGCTCAGGAGCGAGCCTGCTTTAGTGCCCCAATTGCAAGCTGTTTGCCGTGGGGGCACTTGGCAAAAGGAAGGGGCAAGGAGCACTGGCAGGAACCTGATAAGAGGAGGATCGGGGCTGCTCTGTGCCATACCACTTCACAAAGCAGGTAAATATAACATGTTTGCTATTTTTTACTTTTTTTTATTATTGCCTTTAATATCACTTTAAAGAGGTTGTAAACTCAAATTTTTTTTTTCCTTTTCACCCTGAAAGAGAAACACATAATGAGCTAGTATGCATCGCATACTAGCTCATTATGCAATACTTACCTTAGAACAAGCCCCCGCCGTGCCGCCCGCTCACCTCTATGACGGGCGACGTGGCATCCGGCCGTCTGATTGGTCGGAGCCGTGGTGACATCACTCCCGCGCACGCGCGCGGGAGCCGACGGTCACGGCACGGGACTCTGAAGGAACGGCACCAGCGGCCGTTACTTCAGAGCGCTTGCGCCAGTGACGTCACTGGCTGCATGTAAGGTAAATATCTCCTAAACTGTGCAGGTTTAGGAGATATTTACAGTACCTATAGGTAAGTCTTATCATAGGCTTACCTATAGGTAAAAGTGTCAGAGGAGGGTTTAAGCCTTTGACACTAGAATACAAGTGATTGTTTCAGGCAGCAATGTAGATTGTACTGATGGAATGTAACTAATTAAAATAAATTCCATTTACAGAGACTGTGTCACCAAGGAAGAACTGTGCTGGGGTCAGGAGGGGCATTTGTCCCCCAAACCAGGACCAAGAAGGTATGTTGGGCTCGTATAAACAGTAACTCACCCTAGCTCCACCGCACTGTGGGAAAATAAAGAGCTAAGTGTCGGTGCTCAGGCTGAACGTCCAAACCAAATGTTATATGAATAAAGCCGGCACACGAAAAGTCTTCTTCCAAGTAAAATGCTTTATTCCAACATGGATAGCGGTGACAACATGACAGATGCTGACGCGTTTCGGCTTTACGCCTTCCTCATAGCAACATGCAATGCTATGAGGAAGGCGTAAAGCCGAAACGCGTCAGCATCTGTCATGTTGTCACCGCTATCCATGTTGGAATAAAGCATTTTACTTGGAAGAAGACTTTTCGTGTGCCGGCTTTATTCATATAACATGTTGGGCTCGTAGCATAGGGTTAAAGATGTTTCATCATTCATGCATAAGTTATGGTTAGAGCTGCAGTATGGCAGACCATAGATTATGCAGTTTTCTTTCCTTCCACCGCAGGAGGAAGGAAAGGAAGTGGTTTGATTCCCCCATCAACACAGTTAGTGTCGATGGGGGAATCCCCCCTTCAGGGCTATTGTGTTTTGCTGGCAAGGAGCAGGGGGAGTCTTCCCTGCTTGCAGAACACAATTATTAATGTTGCTGGCTGTAGCCGACAGCACTAATCATTTAGGAAAAACCTGACAGGCTATTTGTACACAAGTTGATCGCTAGATCGACTTGTGTACAATCAGGGTGCCCATACATGGATTGACATTCAGCCAGTCCCCAATCAATGTATGGCTTTCATGCTTGTGGTCACTCTTACTGCAATCCCCTACTGCTCAATTGCTGTGCAGTCCTAACACTATGTAAGTTCCTCCGGATGATGTTTAAGCTATACAGGGCTGATTATACCATTCCCTCACTTAAAGGAGAAGTACAGGCAAAGCTTGTTGGGCTATACTTTCCTGTAGATCACAGTAGTGCAGTTTGTTCTGCACTCCTGTGACCCATTTTCAGCTACAGCCCACTGTCGGCTGATGTCACAGAGCCAGAACCAGTCCAGGTTGGGGAAAGATCGCCCAGATGCCTGGACCACACCTTGCTCAGCCTCTCAGCATTTCGCTGAGAGCCTGAGCCGGCCAAACCTGCCCCCTCTACAGCCCAGCGCTCCAGTGAGTGTAAATGGGGGGGGGGGGGCAGAACAGAGAGCCAATTAATGCATCCACCTAGGTATATATGATCTCTGAAAGAAAAAAAAAAAGCCAAACTTCTATTTTATGTAACAGTATTCACAGTGTGGCTATTGGTCATTCAGGTCTAAACTCTAATTCATGGAAGGAGGTTGCATGTTCTCCATGACCTAGAATAACAGATTTGACAGAGCAACAGAGTGAAGGAGGAACATGAGGACGATGAATAGAAGTGGGTCAGGGGTGAGCTTTAGGTATTCACACCTAAGCAGAATGATTTTCAGGAGTTTTCAGGGTTTTTTTTTTTTGAGTGTTTTAGAGCAGTGGTCCTCAACTCTGGTCCTCGGGGCCCGCTAAAAGGCCAGGTTTGCAAGATAACTAAATTACATCACAGGTGATCTCATTTGCTGCTCAGTGATTGCAGTATTCTATTCTGCATCTCTCCAAGGTAATACTTAAAATCTGGCCTGTTAGTGGGCCCCGAGGACCGGAGTTGAGGACCACTGTTTTAGAAGACATTTATTTTAAAGCATCTTACATGTGTATTTAAGCTTTAGGCATTTTTGTTTTAGCCAAAGAAAGCACTAGGAGAAGACTTTTTCTTTAATGCTTGATCTAAGCATTTCCAGGTATTCCCATTGAAGTCTAAGGGGCCAAAAATGTCACAATCTGCCTCAAAAGTAGCTTATGAAGCTTTTGAAGCTTCAGGCTTTGAGCTATAGGTGTCTGAGCTCTCATATGTGAACAGTCACCATTGTAATACATGGGATTTTGGATGTTGAGCATTTTTGAGCTTTGAGCTATAAAACGTTCAGGTGTGAGTGAGGGCTTAAAGCAAACTTTCACTGCATCCTGGCACCACAAACCAAAAGCACTATTGTATTCATTTTTATTCTTCAAAGCAAACTCCACCATCCATCCATGTCTCAATGCTTTATTTTATTAAGAAATCACTTTGAAAGACACCCCCTAGCATTTCTGGCTGTGGCCATCTTGAGTAAAGGCAAATGATTCATGTAGCATTTGCTTCCTGGAATCCATTTGCCCTTAGCTCAAGCATGCATGCAGGAGAGTGTGCTTAGCTGAGAAAACCCTTTATCTCCTTCCCTCCTGAATACTCCTAAAATGTATGACATAATTTGTCTAGGCAAGAAACCAGGAAGTAACTGAAGAAATGTAAAAAAAATAATGTAATAATAAATGTAATAAATAAGTAAATATTATATACTTTCCTATCTATTTACTAATGTTAGCAGCACAAGGATTCAAAATAATCAATGTTGATTGGTAGAGTGAAGTTCTACTTTAAAGAGACTCTGACACATTTTTCTGAATATGTAACATGGCAAATTCTTTTTAACCACTTTACCGCTGAGTACCGTAGTACTACTGCGGCAAAGTGGCTCGTTATCGTCTGACGACGTAGTACTACGTCGTCAGACACTCCCCTTGTGGGCAGCGCTAGCGCGCCGCCGGAGGCTCGCTCCCGCTGTTTTCAGTCACAGCGGGAGTCGGGCCAGGGGAGGAGCAGCGGCTCTTCCCCGATCGTCGGGGATCTAGTGTGGAGATCCGCCTGCTTGTGTAAACACAAGCGGGTGGATCTCCCAAGTGACAGGCAGGGTCAGATTGCAGGGTTCAGCATAGCTGAACCCTGGATCTGTCCTTGTGTCACACAGTCACCTCCCCCCCCCCACACACACGTTAGTAAGCACCAGGCATACATTAACCCCTCCCTCTCCAATAAAATTAACCCCTTCCCTGCCAGTGTCATTTTTACAGTAACAGTGCATATATATAGCACTGATTACTGCAGTAATGTCACTGGTACCCCCAAAAGTGTCAAAAATGTCAGTCAAGGGTCCGATCTGTCCGCCGCAATGTCGCAGTCCCGCAAAAAAAATCGCAGATCGCCGCCATTACGCGTTAAAAAAAAACCCACCAAAAATGACAGAAATCTTTCCCTTAGTTAGTAAACGCAATAACTTTTGCGCAAACCAATCAAAATACGCTTATTGTGATTTTTTTAAACCAAACATAGGTAGCAGACAAATTGCCCAAAAATTTTAAAAAATTTAGATTTTTACATTTTTTGGGGGGGAATTTCATATAAAAAAATGTGAAAAATATTGTTGTTTTTTCAAAATTTACGCTCTTTTTTTGTTTATAGCGCAAAAAGCAAAAATCGCACAGGTGATCAAATACCACCAAAAGAAAGCTCTGTTTGTGGGAAAAAAAGGACGTAAATTTCGTTTGGGTATGGCGTCGCACGACCGCGCAATTGTCAGTTAAAATCGCACAGCGCCGAATCGCAAAAAGTGGCCCAGACGTAAGACAGCAAAATGCTCTAGTGGTTAAACAGCTTCCTCAGATATCTACAATAGATTGTCATTGCTCCGCAATTATTTTCATTGCTTATTCTTATTATCATATTATTTGTTTCTGTCCTTTGCCAACCAGATTGTAATGAGACCTGATAACTGCAGAAAAACACATTTATGTCTTGTTAAATGTGATTTTATTGAGTAGGTTTCTTATATCTGTAACATACAGTAATAGTCAATAAACCACTCATCTAGGCTCCTAGGAAAATTATACTTTTTATTTGCTGGCTTCCTCATGCTAACAGTTAAAACTGACCCATTACGTGGTTCCCCTTGAATTTTTTGAATTTCTGAACAAATTGAAAACAAGAAAACCTACAGTAACTTTGCCAGCGACAACATACTCTTAATTGACAGGGGAGGTTAATACTAACGCTCAGTCTTTGCTCCAGTTCATCAAAAGTCTCCGACGGAACAAGAAGGCGACGTGTGCAGATTTTTAAACAAGCTAAATGAAAAGTACATACGAATCACTCCAACAGTGAGCAGCCCACCAGCAACAAAAGCACAAACTCTGCTCTATCTTCACCAGCCAGAGCAATTTGGAAGTGGACACTAGGCCTGCTCTTAACCCTTTTGCAGCAGTACAGAAAGCATCAAATGAAAGTTCTAGAAATTCTAAGATGCAGTTTGGTTGATATAAATGAGAGTTTGAAAGGCATTTCCTACTAAAGAGCTATATTCACAGCTGAAACAGGTAATTGAGAATCTCGTATTAGGGAGACATGTTTTCTTATACACAGATGACTTCCTGACAAGTGATCCCATTAAAGACAACAGTCAGCTTTATTCCTAAACAGTATTTGAATTGGACCTCTCCATAACTTTACAAATCACTGATATGTCCCTGAGCTTTAGAACAGCCCTTTTCAACCAAGGTGCCTTGAGATTTCTTCAGGGGTGCCAGGGGCAAAATGCCTAAAAATTGCCCTCAAATTTTATACAAGCCAGCAGATGGATGAAGCCTGCGTTTTAGTTACACAAAGCCACGTGTTTTCATTGTGCACCATTACGACCTTCTAGCCGCCAGCATCCTAACAACTAATGACCCTCCCTAGCCCCTCTTAGTCAGCGCTGGGGAGGGTCCCCTCTTTGTAAGCACTGGGGTCACATAAACTGAGTGATGGAGAAAGATTGAGGGAGTAGACAAACATTGGAATACTAGTCAGTACCAGTGTGCAAAAGTGTATTGGATTTGGAAGAATAATTTACTTCTAACATTGGCAACCCTATGGGAGTGGATGTTGATGTATTATGTAAAACCATTAGAATTGTTTTTTTACATTTTAGAATGGGGTGCCTCGAGACTGTCAATAATTTTAAAGGTTGCCTTGACTGAAAAAAGTTTGAGAAACACTGCTCTAGACAATGGACTTTGCCTAGGTTGAGATGAGAACATCAGTCTCCTGCAGGCAGGATTTTCAGGCAGAATCTTTTAAAGGAGACTCTTTTTTTTTTTTTTCTTTTTTCTACCCACAAGATGAGGGGTGCAGCAGGGGCTGATCTGTGGCAGACATTTACATACCTCCCAACTTTTTGAGATGTAACCAGGGACTCCTATTAGGAAAAGTATGTAAGCATAGGAAACATCCTCTGTCATGCCCCCTTAAGGCTGCATTCACACTTGAGCGTAGCGTTTTCGCACGTTTTTACCACGATTTTTACCGAGATTTTCAGGCTTTTTTGGAGGCAGGCATTGACATCTATCAAAAACGCTGGTAATCAGCCCAAAAAGAAGCTCATGTACTTTTTTCAGCTACAGGCGTTTTGCTTCAGGTGTTAAAACGCTCAGATGTGAACAGGGGCCATTTAAATGAATGGGGTTTTACTTGTTGGGCGTTTTGGAATGTTGTTTTTGAGCGTTTTTGGAGCTGAAAAATGCTCAAAAACGCCCAGGTGTGAATGGCGCCTAAAGGTGAAGTTTACCAAAAAATGATTTGTTAAACCCACAAGTGCTCTTTTTATCATTACTATTCCTTTATAAATGCAGACATTTTGAAACTGGATGAAAAGATTAGCACTAGGAAATACTTATTGAAAGATAAAAAAGTGTATTTTATCTCCAACTATATAGATCAAACCAAATGACGGACAAATGATAAGGAACGAGGGACAGAGGGACTTTGTTACAAATCGGGAACAGTCCCTTGAAATCAGGGACAGTTGGCAAATCTGCATTTATGAACATTAGTAGAAACCGGCCAGGTCAGACATATTTAAGTACAATTACTGATTGTTTCTGATGAGGTCGGCTTCAGAGCTGTCATATTTACCCTGTGATTTCTTTTAAATTATTAGTGGAGTTTACCTTGTACATTGACCTAATATCTTCATGTGGCCACATTAGGTCAATAATGGCATGAGTCCCGCCCCTTTCCGTATGTGCAGCTGTTGGGCAGGAAATACCTTGTCTACAATTGATTGGGCAGCTATGAGCAGGAGTGATTGCTTCCTTCTGGGTTCGGTTTAAATGCAAGTTCGGACCAAACCTGAGCTCATCCCTATTCTGAATCATACACCTTTAAAAACAAGTCAACAGTAAGAGCCATTTCTTTAGCGGCACAGGCTTTTTAAAATATAACTCCAGTTTTGTGGGAAAAATAGAAATCTCTCTGGATGAACTTTCTATATTGCAAGGTATTTTAGCAAACAGTCAGATTCATACTTCTGTTCTAAATAAACTGCTGTCTGTCTTAATAGTATGGACACCTGAGCAATCTCAGTGTTGTTATAAGAAGAGCTGCATTGCCTGCATTCTCACCTGAGCAGAGTTTATTCCTGGTAATATTGAAGCCTTTTCTTGGGGACATTTTTAAAGCTTTTAACCAGCTTTGTGCAAGCATTTGTGCATGTGTATCAAACTTCGGGCATTTGTTGCCTGGGCTGGGCAAGAGAAAAAAGTTCTATAGGAGGAAAGAAGATCTTTAGGCACAAAACCGCAAGCAAAAATGCATGAAAACACACATGTTGCCCATGTACAGGTGTTCCCATTGAGGTCTATGGGGCCAAAAACATCTGGTGACTTTAAACATAGCTCATGTACATCTTCAATCACATTGGGGTAGATTTACCTAAACCGGTGCACTCAAAATCTGGTGCAGCTGTGCATGGTAGCCAATCAAATTTTAGCTTCAGCTTATACAATTAGGCTTTAGCAATAAAACCTGGAAGCTGATTGGTTTCTATGCAGAGTTGCACCACTCTCTAGTTTCAGTAAATAAAACCCATTGCATCATGCATAAAAGCAACTGTGAACAGGCACAAATATAAACCATGGAATTCTGCATGGTGAGCGTAGTCAGGTGTAGGGAAACACACTACTAAATGCTCAATTGTGAATGGGGGCTTAGACCAGTTGTGGTCAACTTTCATGATACAGGGGGCCTCAAATGTGGCCCCTGACTTCACCAAAACATCATACAAAATATTCAGTGAATAAAATGGCATAGAAAGTTGTAAGAGAAAAAAAAAAAAAAAAAGAAAGTTGTAAGAGACTGTCATCATGGAACAGGGGATGATCAGAGACTGCGAACATGTTGTAGGAATTGTTGGAGACTAGAAAAATGCTTGAGAAGACAGTAATAAACTGAATGCACATTATATGGGACTGCAATAGATTACTGCTTCTACAATCCCTTTACAAACCAATACTTTCATATTAGTGCTTCCTACAACCTGATTTGATATTTCTCTCAGCAAATTCCAAAAAAAAGATAAAAGTAAAAAAAAAAAAACATAAAAAGGGAAATGGGATGGACAGCACTACAAAAGGTAAGATGGTTAAAACCAAATAATTTAAATACTAGTAGTCCAAAATAAGTTCCTTAACCACTTGCCGACCGCCGCACGACTATCTACGGCGGCGGTCAGCCCCTCACAGGCAAAGTGACGTAGGTCTACGTCGCTCGCCTGTGAGGGTTTAGGGAGCGAGCGCGCGCCGCCGGAGGCGCGCTCCCACTCCCGCGTGGTCACGGACCCCCCCGCGCGTGTGACCGGCGGACCCGATCGCCGCCGGCCACTCTGCGATCGGCGGGGGAGAGGGAGAAAGTCAGGCAGCTTGTGTAAACAAGCTGCCTGTCATTCTCCTCGCTGTATGAGAGCTGATCATATGGATCTACTATGTAGATCCATTGATCACTCTGCATACAGTTGAAGCCACAGCCAATCACAGTTAGACTCACGCCCCTAGGGACACACACAGCCCCTCCCTCTCAAATAAAGTTAACCCCTTCACTACCAGTGTATTTTTACAGTAACAGTGCATATATATAGCACTGATTACTGTAGAAATGTCACTGGTAACCCCAAAAGTGTCAAAAATGTCAGTCAAGGGTCCGATCTTTCCGCCGCAATGTCGCAGTACCGCAAAAAAAATCGCAGATCGCCGCCATTACGCGTTAAAAAAAAAAACAACAAAAATGACAAAAATCTTTCCCTTTGTTAGTAAACGCAATAACTTTTGCGCAAACCAATCAAAATACGCTTTTTGCGATTTTTTTTACCAAACATAGGTAGCATAAAACAAATTGGCCGAAAATATTAAAACATTTTGATTTTTACATTTTTTTGGGGGAATTTCATATAAAAAAAAGGGAAAAATATTGCTATTTTTGCAAAATTTACGCTCTTTTTTTGTTTATAGCGCGTGATCAAAAAATCGCACAGGTGATCAAATACCGCCAAAAGAAAGCTCTGTTTGTGGGAAAAAAAGGACGCCAAATTCGTTTAGGTACAGCGTCGCACGACCGCGCAATTGTCCGTTAAAGTCACGCAGTGCCGAATCGCAAAATACCCTCTGGTCGTTTAGCAGCCAAATCCTCCGGGGCTTAAGTGGTTAACTAGCCTGAGTGAGTAGCTAGGTAGAAAAAGTGTAGACTACTGTCTGCAGGAGGCCCAACAGCCACACAATACATGCCAAAGGGCCGCAGATTAGACACCAGGGCTTAAGTTGGAAGCTGATGAGCCTTAACCACTTAAGCCCCGGAAGATTTTACCCCCTTCCTGACCAGGGGTTTTTTTGCGATTTTTTACTGTGTGACTTTAACGGACAATTGCGCGGTTGTGCGACGCTGTACCTAAACGAATTTCACGTCCTTTTTTTCCCACAAACAGAGCTTTCTTTTGGTGGTATTTGATCACCTATGCGATTTTTTGATCATGCGCTATAAACAAAAAAAGAGCGTAATTTTTGCAAAAATAACAATATTTTTCACTTTTTTTTATATGAAATTCCCCCCAAAAAAATGTAAAAATCAAAATTTTTTAACATTTTCGGCCAAATTGTTTTATGCTACATATGTTTGGTAAAAAAAATCGCAAAAAGCCTATTTTGATTAGTTTGCGCAAAAGTTATCGCGTTTACTAACAAAGGGAAAGATTTTTGTCATTTTTGGTGGTTTTTTTTTAACGAGTAATGGCGGCGATCTGCGATTTTTTTTGCGGGACTGCGACATTGCGGCCGACAGATCGGACCCTTGACTGACATTTTTGACACTTTTGGGGTTACCAGTGACATTACTGCAGTAATCAGTGCTATACATATGCACTGTTACTGTAAAAATGACACTGGCAGGGAAGGGGTTAACTGTATTGGACAGGGAGGGGTTAAATGTGTCCTAGGGGGCGTGATTCTAACTGTAGTGGGACATGGCTACTAGTGTAAAAACAGAGATCAACGGTTCTACATAGTAGAACCGTCTGATCTCCATTTTTACACAGGGGAGAATGACAGGCGGCTTGTTTACATAAGCCGCTCTGCCTTTCTCCCGCTGTACCGACGATCGTAGTGTGACCGGCGGACATCGGGTCCGCCGGTCACACACCCGCACTCCTCCCTGAACGAGCCGAGGCGGGCGCGCGCTCGCCCGCTATTGGCTCAAATCCCAGTGACAGGCGAGTGATGTAGATCTACGTCACTCTGCCTGGCCGGGGCTGACTGCCGCAGTAAATATACTGTGCGCAGTCGGCAACCGGTTAAAGAGCGTCTCACCAAAAGTAAAGCTCCCATTTCAAACAGCACCCGTAATTTGCCATGTATCTCTGTGCAGTCTTCCAGGATTTTCGTACCCTTGTGAGGCAAAGTGGACTTTTTCTTGCACAGAATAAAAAAGCAAATACCCTTTACCAGGGGGATTTCTAAGCCTCATTCAACGCATTAGCCCTTATTATGAAAAAAAGGATTTCATAATTATACCTGCCATATTTCTTTGGGCGCTTTTACATTCTCCTGGTTTCATGATTACACCCAAGGTCCTCAGTATACTGGAGATCCTACAGTGTAAGGAGAATAGCAGCTTACTTCTTTGACACTGAAAGTCTATAATCAAAGGAGATTCATTGGCTTCTCTCTGGCTTCAGGAGACAGTTCCATATAATTCTATGGCGATGTATTGTGCTGGTTCGGCCAGGACACTAAAGGCTTGTAGCACTAAATGTATATTAGCAGCATAAGTTGGAGCATAAGTTGGAGATGTCAAATCAATATATGTATCTGGGTTGGTGGAAGAGTGGATTAGCTTAGTACTGAAAAGGGGAGCAAAAAATATTACATATTCTTTCATCCATGCAAAACAAGGCAAATGGATAAATCTAATACTGTGACTATTGTATTCTGACAGCTGGCACCAGCGACTATCAGAACATGCAAACAGCTGTTCAGGCCAACATTTTTCCATCCAGTTTTTAGATTTTTTTTTTTAATCAATAGATGTCCGACAGAAGTGGGGTGACTGTGCCACCTACAAAGCACATTTCCACCTGGTTCTTTAGGAACTGAACAAAATTTGCAAAGCGTATGACTAGTCTAGGGGGTACAGGGGTACAGGGATAAGGCGTAATTCTTACTTTGCTCCTTGTCTTGTATGCTCTTTCTATCTATGTGACTGCTCCAAGAAGCTTCTTCTCTAAGGCACTACCAGCCACAGTCACATGCCTGGTTCCTCTGAGTATAATACAGGGTTAAAAGCCCTGGGTAATGGCCCTGCATTGTACATGATGACTCCTCAACCCCAGCCTATACTTACCTGAGTCCTCCCTGAATCCAACTCTGGACTAATCTGTAGCGGCTCTCAGTCACCGGGAGCCATTGGTTCCCGCTGCTGTCAGTCAAATACTGTGAAGAGGGAGCAAGGAGGGGGGCCCAGCTGCACTGTCTGTGTTTATGAATGAAGGCAGCCCAACTTGGGATTGAGCCCACAGGTGTGCTGCAATATAAAGTGGCTTCCTATAGTGGCACACCATAGGAGAGGAGGAGTCAGGAGCACCGGTAGAGGACCCGAGAAGAGGAGGATCAGGGCCACTCTGTGCAATTCTATTGCACAGAGCAGGTAAGTATATCATGTTTATTATTTAAACAAAAAAAAAAAAGACTTTACAATCACTTTAATCCTTGTAGTGCGGGGGTTTGACAATGCAAGGGTTTTTTTTCCATCCCAGAGCTGGGCTTTAAATATACATACATGATCATTTCTAAACTTCTGTTCAGATACAGGTGCTTTTACATTTTTGTGAATAAGATAAGCCTACTATTCTGTATACATAAAGCAACTTCTGCATTTGAGATTTACTGCTCTTTACTGGGGTAGGTACATTATTTTTATTTCATTTACAAGGAGCCATATCTAAAATGAAACATCCTGCCTGTTCCCAGTAAAAAGTAGAAAATACCAGGGTTTGTAAGGGTTAGAAAAACAGACAAGACTTCTCCGGTAGGAAAACATGTTAAAAGCGCAGTTTAGGAGCTCTGCTGGAGTCATCTGTGGGGTGCATATACTAATATGTTTCTGATGTGACTCTTCAAGATGACTTCCCAGGAGTAAAGACTGATGCTGTCTATTATTAATCAGATCAAACTAGGCGCCGGGAATGAAAGATAAATGCTTTCAAGGTGCCCCTGACTTTTCAAATTATTTTATATGTAAATGTTGCAAGGCCCCATGGCATGGAGTAGAATCTGCACACAAATCCTAGCCTATGTTTTAACTTTTTCCTATTACATTACTGCTGCTCACAGTGGTTTCACCCATGGGCCACTGTGTTTCTACAGTTTTGAAGGGACACAGTGGGGATGTGATGCAAGACGGGTGGAACCACAGTACACAGGGATGATGGCATCAGACACATTGGAAGAGAACCTTTAGCTTTGCAAAAGATTGAAGAGCAGTGCATGGTGGAAGAACTGGTAATGGGGGAACTCTTTTTTTTACCGGATGCTTTAGGGGGTTGTATGGTTTCTTTTTGGTGCAGCAGGGTTGCTTTACAGTGAACCAACTATCTTGACCTGCATGGGCCAAGCAAAGCTTCACTTTGAACATTGTTCACAATGAAAATCATTTTGCTTGCACTATCATATTTATCTATCTCGATATCATTGTTTATTCTGTCTGATTTGTTTCTCCAGCTAATTCTTGACACTAGGAATTTTTTTGAATTGTATTGCTTTTTTCTGACTTGATGTTAAAATGATATTGACAGATATGAAAAATGATATCATAGCTTGTCAAAAAAAAATATGAACAGGGTTAAACCGGAAAATACACATTGATATGGTCCTTCATAACTAACAATACTGAAAATATGAACAAATAATGCTTTCGTAATAAAACAAATATTGTTCTGTTTAGATAAACAGAAAATATATCTTTGGAAATTGCTTCAAATTAAAGTAGCTGCAGGAACCCATTTTGTGCTGAAAGGGGCAGAGGATTGGGTAAGTATTTCTTCTTTCATCTTTACTCTAGGACATAGGTAGATATTTAGATTCATAAAAAAACACAAATTTGTCACTGCATCTTTCTGTTTGTTCGCCTAAAGAAGGTACGTTTCCAGTTTTTTTTTTTTCTGAAGAGGGAAATTCATCTTTGGTAAGTCACTAGCTGAGTGCTTCATGTCTTAATTATATATTGGGGTTGGTGGAAGGGGGTGAATTGTTTCCTGATCATGTGATTATAACCGAAAGATATTCATACTTGACAATAACTTGATTATTGAGACACAAAAGCATCATACTACATGAAATGTATCTATAATCTGTTCTTAGTTGGAAGACCACAGTTTTATTGATTTAAATAGCCAACTTATTCCAAAAATATTGGCAAAAAAAAAACTGACAACATGCAGTTCACAACAAATACCTGTACCATTCAAAAATGAAGTATGAGCACCTAGCATTGCTTGGCTTTAAAGGAGTTGTAAAGTCAGGAAGGTTTTTTTTATCTTAATGCATTCTTTGCATTACGATAAAAAGCCTTCTGTGTGTTGCAACCCCCCCCCAGCATCCCTAATATTTACCTGTGCCCCCTCTCTGTCCAGCGATATCCACAAGTCCCTTGGCCATCCTGGGACTCTCCCTGCTGATTGGCTGAGATGGTAATCAAAGTCAATGTCAATCAAAGTCAGTGAGCAAATCAGGTGAGAGAGAGGGTGGGCCAAATGCCAGCTTTCTGTCTGAATGGACACCTGCAGCTAGGCTCGGGGGCCCCCCATAGCAAGCTGTTTGCTGTGGGGGCGTTCGATAGGAGGTAGGGGCCAGGAGCAGGAACGAGGGACTTGAGAAGAGGAGGATCTGGCATTCCCTTGCAAAACCAACTGGACAGAGGAGGTAAGTAGAACATTTTTGTTTAAAAAAAAAACGAGACTTTACAATCACTTGAAGACCTGTCCAACTAGCTGCCCACTGAGGGCATCAATCAGAGACCAGTCTATCACTGGCAAGCTAACCCCACCAATAAACCTGTGAAAATATCAACAAATCAGACAATAACCTGACTGGCAGCTGAATGAGGCTTCAGGTGAGTGTGACCTCTTCTTGCAACCACTAATTAATCTCCTACCTTCTGACTCCCCCCCACCCCCCCACCCCCCATAGGGGGCTTAAGCATATCTAAACTCAAAAACAAAAGTGTAATATATTGCAGCTTACGAATCCTTTGATGTGATGACTGCATTCATTTTCACAAGCTAAGAACATTTTCCCGAATAGAGAAAATACACGTTAATGTCGCCAGATCAACTTCTGGTGAGTTTAAGAGAAAGCACAACAATTCTTGGCTTTTTTGTACTGTATAAACTGATAGTCCCATTATTGCACCATGTAATGTGTGACAACCATGGCTTCCTCCATAGATCCAGAGGAGAAGAAAACACAGATACAAAGGAACAGGAAGCATGTTATTCTCAGGAATACCAGTTGAAAATAAAGGGAAAAGAAGACTGAAAAAAGAAGACTACCACCACCACATATATGGACTGGTAAGTTCTAATATATTATATTTTTGTTATTGGGTTTAGACACACTTTCAGCACTAAAACTCAGCATCTTCGAATAATTAAATGTCTGCCAAGAATACAGAGAAAGCTTTTTCTTTTCTCCAACAGAGGTAAATTAATGATATTACTGGTACCTAGGGAAGCTGGAATTTGGAGAATAAAAGACGAACTTAGTCTTTAAAGGTTAATTCACTTTTTGCCTAAAACAGCCAATGCAGTGTTATGAGGAAATCCAGGTATCTTGCTTAATTTAAGTTGCATAACTATAGACCATGTTGGTCCCTCCTGAAGCCTGTCAAAAAAACTCCTAATGGCTTTTTCCACTGCTGCTACAGGGAGCGAGACTGCACACTGCACATGTGCAACCTTTAAATAGGAGCGGCACTTGATCCTTTGATGTTGTGCCATACGGTTGAAGCTTTCTGGAAACAGAACAAGAGGTTTTTTTTTCACAGAGGGGGGACTACCATGCAACCTAAATTAACGAAGACATTTATTTTTTACAACACAGTGGATTTACATCTACTGGGGCTTTGGCTGCATAGGCTGTTACATACAAAAGTGATCTACCCCTAAATTTGTCACAGTACAGACAGACAAAGATTTGTTATGAGCCATATTGACCAGAAGGAGGTTGCGTTTTAGCTCAACAAACTGAATTTTGACTTTAAGTAAACCGTGTGCCCATATCTGACAATAGCTTTGAGGAATGGGTAAAATACAAATAGTACCGCAGTAGATTTGTAGACAATAGAAGGAAAAGTACAGAACATACTGCCACCATGTTCCCACACAATGCTGCAATGTTCTCAAGGCATTTTCAGAGGTGGCCTATTAATATCTGCTGAATAGCTAACCTGTATAAGTCCATGAAATGTGTCAGTGTGTAGGAGTGGGGCAGCTGGGAGTCAGTGTATGGAGCACAGAAGGTCTGCAGGTATGCTGAGCTCAGCCTTTATACATCATGCGTGCCTGCTCATGTCTATGGAGAGACAGGCTCAATACAGCAGGTGCTAAATGCACTATGGAAAAGTGCCTGACAATCATGAATGCATTTGGAAAAGCCAAGGCCTAAGAGAAAATGTACAAAATACGTGTCTCAGAAAATCATAATCCTTCAATAATCATACCTATGTTTATTTCATTTTCCTTCATATGTGACTGTCTGAAAATTGTGCAATTCCACTATGTATCCATTTTCAGAAATAGAGAATTAGAGGATAAGTGCAGCCTAAACAGAGTAACTCCAGTCAAACATAAAGATGTTACAATAAGTATTTCTTAGTCAAGGAACTCTTTTAATTCTGCACAATCTTGAGGCACCCCAATATAAAATTAAAAAAAAACTTAATAATTTTACATAATGCAGTAATATCAATACACATAAGACACCCAACATTAGAGGTGATTTATTCCTACACAGCAAATACACCTTTTGTACACTGGTACTGACTAGTATTCCAATGTTTGTCTTCTCCCTCAGGGAAGGGACAAACAAGGATGCAGTGCAGACACCAAATGTCCTGCTTATTAAGCATATATATCATTGATTGTTGGGATGCTCGAAGGAACTTAAACTGAAGATCAGGCCTATTCTTACACTTTTTGTTTACATGTAATCATCTGTATTTTTTTGCTAGAAAGTTACTTAGAACCCCATTATATGCTTTTTTTTAGCAGAGGCCCTAGAAAATAAAATGGTGGTCGTTGAAATTTTTTTGTCATACGGTATTTGTGCAGCAGTTTTTCAAACGTAATTTTTTTTGGGGGGGGGGGAATATACTTTATTGAATTTAAATGGAAAAAACAATCTATAACCCGATTTTTTGGTAAGATAAAAAAGATGATGTTACGCTAACTAAATAGGTACCTAACCTATCACGCATAAAAATTGTGCATGCTAGTGGAATGGCGATAAACTATGATACTTAATTTGCAGTGCTTTAAAATGTTTTAAAGGTTTCCAGTTTAGAGTTACAAAGGAGGTCTTGCACTAGAATTCTTGCACTCGCTATAATGTTTGTGGCGATACCTCACATGTGTGGTGCGAACACCTTTTACATATACACTTGCTACCTACGTATGAGCATGGGGTGACAGGGTCATATTAACATTTTTTTAAATTTAATTTTTTATTTTATTTCATTTTTTTTACACTGTTTCTTAAAAAAAATCTGATTTTTTTATTGCTGTCACAAGCAATGTAAGCATCATTTTTGATAGCAATAGGCAGTGACAGGTACTCATTATGAAGAGATCCCAGATGTCTCCTCTGCCCTAAAAGCATCTGATCACCCCAAGATTGGTGTGATCAGATGTTTTACTAATTTTAAAATGGCGCTGTTTACACCTGGGAAACTGGACCATAGAGATGATTGGAGCTGACTATTGTAAGCTGGATCCCTACCTGGACGGGAGAGTATAGAGGCACCGGAGGGCAGGAGAGAGGCCCCTTTGTTTCCTGTAAAAGCAATCCAGCACCTAATTAGCTGCTAGGATGGCTTTTACAAAAAGAAGTCACCTGCAGAAAAAACAACACTGGGATGATATCTGTAGCTGCAGGCATTATCCCAGTATAACAACTTGTACGTGATTTGGCAGCAAGTGGTTTAAGTCAGGCTGGATTTACCCGCTGGCTTGTGTACAGTTTTTGGGCATTTTTTAGACATTTTGCCAAGGCACCCTTGAAGACATCTGAAGGCCTCCTAGAATGCCTGGGCACCCTAGTTGAAAAAGGCTGATCTTCATGATGAACCTTGATCTTTTTTCTACATCACTCATCTACTAGATAGGTCTCATACATACAGGGAGTTTGAATTTTTCCTCTGAACACCAGTTACTCCTGGCAGCAAAACCCCCCCTATAGCTGTATATTGCACATGCGTTTAGAAGCATTTAGGAGCATCGAGTGATTAAGCATTTATGGATTCTATTGGACAGAACCCAAACTTATTCTGGCAAGTGGAATAAACAAAACTCTCAAGCACCAGGTGCAGCCCAAAAGCTTCTTTCCTGAACGTGCTGGTGGTGATTTTTCTTTTCAGCCTGTAAATGCTCCTCTTTTAGGATGCCTATAAATGCCTTTGTGCATATGGACACATAGCCTAACACAGAGGTGCTTTTATAGGCTGAAGAAAACATCAAATGGCTGTAAAAGAGGTGTTTTTAAGCCCTATTTGCAGGAGGCCTAGAGGGGGACATATCACAGAGATCCCTACTAATGTAAAATTGACAACATCCAGGTAATAATTAGTGTTAAGCTCTATATGCATGGCATACTAATTTTATATAATGTACGCGTTTGGCACCCATTTTTATATGTATTTTTAGAGGAATATTATTAAACATATGACTTAATAAATAGCATGAACATTAGTCCATTTGTAGAGTCTTCATAGGATGAGTAGAACAGCTCTCTCTGGAATTTTCTGAGCATTTTCAAAAAATATTTTCCTATCACATTTAACAAGTTTCACCCATCAGCAGTCATATTCTGTACAACATAATAGAGAGATTTTAATAACAAACAAAATTTACCAATTTGGCCATCATTTTCGAAAAGGATTCACCCTATCTGTAATGAGAAAGCTGGTGGGCAAATCTTATTTTGTACTGTCATTTCTCTATTATATTGTAAGCAGCTGCTGATGGGTGAAACATGGTAAATGTGATGGGAAAATGGTATTTGAAAACGATGGGTGAATAAGGCAAATCCACTCTGCAAGTGATGGGTGGATAGGGCAAATCCTCTCTGAAAATAATGAGTGAATTTGATAAAATACTGACAAACGATTGTTCAAAGTGAAAACATAACCTTGAGCATTCTTTAGGGTTTTTTGTATGTCAAACCTTAATGTTAGCTGCCTAGTCATTGAAATTCTAGCACTCACTTTTATTATTTTATTTTTGTTAGAAACAATTGTCCAGCAAACATTATACTGGGTGAGTCACACAGCAAGAGAACCCATATCTGCAGTAAATCCCCTTTATTATATTAAGTAAATCTTCGCTTATCTGAACCGAACATTTGGTATAAGCACTAAAATGAGTTCTTAAAGAGGAGCTCCAGCCCCCCCAACAAAAATGTTTAAGTCAGTAGCTGCTGATTTTTAATATTAGGACACTTACCTGTCCAGAGATCCCGCAATGTTGGCACCCCAGCCGATTTTTCAATCGTCTCTCGGGTGCTGCTGCCGCCATCCTGACTAAGGGAAACTGGCAGTGAAGTCTTGCAGATTTCCAGCTGGTTCCTTTTTGCGCATGCACAAAGTGCACTGCACTTTCTAAATTGCCCAGTGGCAGTGGAAAGAGGAGGGGGACTGAATTTCCGTGGGACCTTGCTGTGGCAAGGTCTCCGGGAAGTGGGGACAGGTACCTGTCAAAAACAGGTACCCACTTCCCCCTCCACCCGAAAGGTGCCAAATGTGGCAGCAGAGGGAGGGAGGAAGCAAATGAGCGTAGCTTCCCCTTTTGGGTGGAGATCCGCTTTAACTTCCCCCTCCTGCTCCAACACTATGGTAATTACTTATTGCTTAATACTTTCCCTAAAATGTAGGCCTGTTCACACCTATACATTATGACAGATGCATTATAATGCATATTAAATTATGACATGCCAAAAACTATGGCTGCACCGATGCCAAAAACTAGTTTTTACCCCCTTCATGACCAGGGCGTTTTTTTACTTTTCAGCACTGCGCTACTTTAACTGGCAATTGCACGGACATGTCACACTGTATGCAAATAAAATTTATATAATTTTGTTCACATAAATAGAACTTTCTTTTGACCACCACATGGTTTTTTATTTTTTATTATATAAATGAAAAAAGTCTGCAAATTTGAAAATAAATATATATATTTTCTACTTTCTGGTATAAAACATATTAAAAAAATTAAAATGTCTTCATAAATTTGGGCCAAAATATATTCTGCTACATGTCTTTGGTAAAAAAATAAAAAAAATTCCCAATAAGTGTAAATTAATTGCATAGCGTGAAAGTTATAGCATCTACAAACTATGATATATACAGTATATATTTGAAAATTGATCAGTCCTGATGTATTGACGGCCTAATTCATTTCTTGAGTCCCTTAAAATGCCAGAACAGTACAAATACCCCCTAAATGATCCCTTTTTGGAATGTAGACATCTTGGGGTTATTAATTAAAATGCATCACAATTTTTTTGGAAAATTAAGAAATTAATTTTTTATTTTTTTTTACAGTTTTGTTTTACATACTCTTACCAGTGCAGTACAGCAGTACAGCGTCATAACATGACTGGTGTAACGGTGATCAAGGATACTGATTTGTGAAAGTAGCTCAGTGTCACCATAGGGGGGGGGGGGGATTTGTTAACACTGTCATTGGTTATACAGTGATGATCACTGTATTTTCAATAGTTTTTTTTTTGCTGTCTTTAATGGGTTTCCCATTCATGAACAGCTTGCTTATGGATGTAACCTGTGATTGGCTACAGCTAATCACTTGGTACAAGTAGCCAGGTGCCATGTAATTGCTGTGAGCCAATCACAGATCACAACAGTAAGCAAGATGTTTATGAATGGAAAGCCATGCATATGGTCTACTTCCATTAGAACCAAGATATGAGGGTGTAAAAAGATTGCCCCATATTCATAGATAATTACAAACTACACAGAGAATTATTATTTTTTTTAAACATTGACAAACGCTGATAGGATGGATAATATTAAGTTGATCTTTGTCATATACTGTTTACAGTATATCTAAAAAACTGTAAAAAGCCTATATACTGTACATATAGTCATTGCCCTGCTTTCAGAAACAAGCTTCTTATGCAGTGCATAGCTATACCTCAGCCATGCAGCAACCAACATATCCCTTACCTCACAGCAACCATTTAGTGCAATGCCAGTTGCTGATTGACAGCTGAAGTTGGTAAATCAAGAACTTTAGCCATCCAGAGCCTCTGTTTCCAAAATTCATTATGGGTCTATGATGGCACAAAGACTTGCATTGAGTTAAGATAATTACCTAAAAAGGTAACCTTGTCACCTTGCCCAGTTGGGGGAAAATGACAGTGTCTGTGTAATGAGGCCCCCCTGACCCATGTACGCTCACTTTACCTTTGCTCCCCCACTTCTTGTACCTCCAATGCAGCCATCAATATAATGCCATTGGTGTCAGACACTAAAGGGGCAGCAATGTCATGCTGCAAGTCATTTGACAGTGCACGGGCCTAGCGATTGACTTAACTTTAATGCAAAAGTTTGGTTGCCTGTGTGTACACAAATATTTAAAATCATACACGGAGATACAGCATTGTTTCCTTATAACAGAAATTCTTACATGTCCTTACTTCCAGCACAAAACGCAAAAGCAAGGAGCTCATTCCCTGCTTATAGGCAAGTGCGTGGAGTCATTTAAATCATTCTTTAATTGCCCTTTTAGCCCTCACAGATTTAGCCATAATTTTACAGAGCCAGTATTACCAACTTAGCTCTCATCGGTGCTATACAGTAATCCCCCGCTACATCGCGGTTCAGTTTTTGCGGTCCCGGTAATTCGCGTTTTTTTTTGTAATGTTATTTTACTATATAAATCATTAAAAATTAAAGATTTTTGTGTTTTCCATAGCTCTTGCTATGTCTCTCAGTATCTTTTATGTGTTTAAATGAGTTTCTATTGTTTTAAAAGTGTGTTTAAAGACCTTAAAATGCTTTTACACGTACAGTGACAGCCAAAAAATCATGCCTACAATGCATTTTAATAGGGTTTTTCTATTTCGCGGAATTTCACTTTTCGTGGCTGGGTCCGGAACGTAACCCCCGCAACGGAGGGGGGTTTACTGTATATGGTTTTAATGGCTCTATGGTGTGGGACAACTATTCTCAACTCCAGAAGTTGCTAGGAGCTTCCTGAGCTGTGGCTGACTGACCTCCCATTTAATTGTGCCTTCATAGTTCATTGGTGTCAAAGGCATGACATCAATGATCTTTTTTTAGCTACATTCTTTTTTTAACCCTCCCTTATTCATCCTTCTTATCCCCATCATACCTGTTGCTTGATAAAGTATTGTACAGTTGTTTTTTGTTGCGGTGCCATGTGGTACATACAGGGCAGGGGTCCAACTTAGTCACTAACGTGGCACCTCTAGGTATTTTAGTGGTATCTTAGGGCCACAAAATTCTTACGGGGTAAAGTGAAATCATGCATGACAAGATGGTTTGGGAAACTGCTCTGCATAGCACGTTAGGCATCATACCTTTAAATGAATGTCATTTATGGTGTGATTGGAAATGTATTGTTATTTAGTGTATTTATAAGCTGTCTCACAGTACAGGGGAGAATGTGCCCCAAAAAAGTATTATTTTTTTTTTATATTTTATATATTAAGTTTATTTTTTTTTCAACAAAAAAATTATCTTTCTAGCCATCTTAAGGGACATTTTTTTCCCACTGACCAAAAATGAGTTGGTTTTGGAGGAGTTCTCTGAAATCTATAAACTATTTTGAGGGTTCTGCTGTGGCAAAAAGGTTGAGAAATGTTGATGTAGGGCTTTTGAGCCCAGGGGGACAGTATAACCTTTAGGCCTCATGTACACTGCTACTTGTAAACGACCGTTTTGGAGCAGTTGGGCGTTTTTTTCAGAAGCCCCTGAACCCACCTTTATGTTATCTTATCTGTCCATGTACACTGGGTCGTTTACAGTCATTTAGAGGCAGTTGAGTTCAGTGTCGTTTTTTGGAAAGCAATTATATGCGTTCAGGATGTTCAGAACGTGTGTTTACAAATGCAAAACGTGACCGAACGTGATCACCCGCGTTTAGCGCTTGCGTTTTTTCCATTTTAAAGGGGAATGATTTTTTGACCTCTAAAAACAGATCTGAGCGCAAACGCCCGCTAAACGCGGCTGCAAATGCGACACAACAGACGTTTTAAACGTCCTTTAAATTCCAGCATTCAAAGGACACTTTACAACGTCCCGTGTACATGTAGCCTTACGTTCACAGTGCGACAGTAAAAACAGAACCAAAAAGCCCAAAGCCCTGTGAGATATAGCATTGCCTCTTAAAACAGAAGGTATTTAGACGTCCTCATTTTCAACACAAAATCCAAAACAAGAAGCTCACGTGTCTGCTTTAAGTGGAGTTCCACCCTAATTTTATACTTACCTCCATCTTCTCGCTCCGGGTCACCTGAAAAAGAAATGGATAATCGCATTGGGGCCTGCACCGGCCCCAACGTCAGTTCCGGGGCGCGCGCGTCACCCCCCTCTAAACAGCTTCTGGGTATGCCCAGAAGCTGTGGAGGGATGACGCGCGCGACCCGGAAGTGACGGCGGGGTTGGCGCAGGGCATCGTGGGACCAAAGAAGGCGGAAGAGGATGCCGAAAAGGATCTCGCTGGCTTCAAGCTGCCCACATCTGAGATGGCAGCGCTGGACAAGACATTTTCAAGGTAAGTATTTGTCCTAAAAAGAAATAAAATATGTAGCGCTAAAATATTATGAACAAAGTCCATAAATAAAGTCCATTTCCACCAGTGATATTGCACGGCACCAATTTGCAGTAAAGTGAAAGGAATCCACCACCAAAAGGAGTGTTCAAAACACGCTTACCAGATAGTTATATGCATTGGGCCTTGAACTATCATAGAACTGCAACACACTCGGTGACGAATTGGACCGGACCTCTTCACAAAGATGAATCCCAGAATTGATACCTTGACAGTATACCTTAAGGGAGCCACTCAAAAGAAGGAAATAAAACCCCTCATAGTGCAGTAATTTCCATAAACTTTATTGGATGTAAAGCAAAGATATATAGCACTCACATTTGAGAAGGGTATAGTGTGCGAATCACACGCCGACCTGCGTGGTTCCAAATCGGTTAGCAAGGTAGCAGCCAATGTCCTCTATTGCATGTAGGCGTCCAGCAAGGGCGGCCCGACGCGGCGTTTCGTCACATATGACTGACGTCTTCAGGGGCGTGGCCCCACTGCTGAAGTACACCTATTTATGTCCATAAAGGCGATCCAATTGGCTGGCTACAACCCGGAAGCGGAAATCACCATCATGTGTCCCGCGACCCGGAAGTCTAATTGACTAGCTACAACCCGGAAGCGGAAATCGTCATCATACGTTCCGCGACCCGGAAGTCTAACTAGAAACAGGAAGTGGAAGTCGCTGTCATACGTCCCGTGACCCGGAAGGTAAATAGAGCTCTGTATACAGGAAGGAAGTCACAATTCAATGTGTTCCGCCCTCCCAGAGAAAAATATGTCACCAAGAGTTTAAAAAGGCCGAAACTGATGATGACCCCAAAATCAACTCCTAGAGGCAGATTATCTGTCGCAATATAAAATAAAATAAAACAACGCAATATATGACAATGGCGCCACCTTGTGTTCAGATTTGGAACCTACAAGTACTACATATCGATTAAAACAACGCTAAAAACCACTAAAATCATACCCAATACATTAATAATGGCCCATTCACTCTATTTATATTTTTTATATTTGGGTTGTATGAAGCTGTTTTAAATTGATATATGTGTATTGTTATTAATGTATTGGGTATGATTTTAGTGGTTTTTAGCGTTGTTTTAATCGATATGTAGTACTTGTAGGTTCCAAATCTGAACACAAGGTGGCGCCATTGTCATATATTGCGTTGTTTTATTTTATTTTATATTGCGACAGATAATCTGCCTCTAGGAGTTGATTTTGGGGTCAGATTAGATTGTATTGTGCATAATAATTTTTATTATCTATTTGTCATCATCAGTTTCGGCCTTTTTAAACTCTTGGTGACATATTTTTCTCTGGGAGGGCGGAACACATTGAATTGTGACTTCCTTCCTGTATACAGAGCTCTATTTACCTTCCGGGTCACGGGACGTATGACAGCGACTTCCACTTCCTGTTTCTAGTTAGACTTCCGGGTCGCGGAACGTATGATGACGATTTCCGCTTCCGGGTTGTAGCTAGTCAATTAGACTTCCGGGTCGCGGGACACATGATGGTGATTTCCGCTTCCGGGTTGTAGCCAGCCAATTGGATCGCCTTTATGGACATAAATAGGTGTACTTCAGCAGTGGGGCCACGCCCCTGAAGACGTCAGTCATATGTGAAGAAACGCCGCGTTGGGCCGCCCTTGCTGGACGCCTACATGCAATAGAGGACATTGGCTGCTACCTTGCTAACCGATTTGGAACCACGCAGGTCAGCGTGTGATTCGCACACTATACCCTTCTCAAATGTGAGTGCTATATATCTTTGCTTTACATCCAATAAAGTTTATGGAAATTACTGCACTATGAGGGGTTTTATTTCCTTCTTTTGAGTGGCTCCCTTAAGGTATACTGTCAAGGTATCAATTCTGGGATTCATCTTTGTGAAGAGGTCCGGTCCAATTCGTCACCGAGTGTGTTGCAGTTCTATGATAGTTCAAGGCCCAATGCATATAACTATCTGGTAAGCGTGTTTTGAACACTCCTTTTGGTGGTGGATTCCTTTCACTTTACTGCAAATTGGTGCCGTGCAATATCACTGGTGGAAATGGACTTTATTTATGGACTTTGTTCATAATATTTTAGCGCTACATATTTTATTTCTTTTTTGTTATATACATATGCTCAGTGTATGATTTGAGTGTAGCTGCTTTGTTAATTATTTTATTGTGCGTTCAATCGCTTACCTTTTAAGTTTTTTAGCGCAACTATACCCATATTTTATTATATAAGTATTTGTCCTAACAGGTAAGTGCAACCCGGGACAGATCAGAGGCTAGCAATTGTGGAATGCACTAGCCCTGACTGTCCCGGGGGTATTTTTTAAAAAAAAAAAAATTCCAGGGTGGAACTCCGCTTTAAGGGTAAGTGGGCGCAGGCATGTCAAGCCATAATTTTACAGAGCATAGAAATGTGGTTTTTAAAACACATATTGATAAAATTACCTTGATTAGAATTGCCACCTTCACATACATAGTACTAGTAGATATCTAAAAAAAAATCCTTTTATGTGATATGGTTTATATATATGATAGATAAAATGTAAAAGTCTTCTTATGTTTAAGCAAGTATAGAACAGCCTTCTTTGTACTTTACTTAATAAATGGTTTCCTTTTATAATTGAACTGCAATGCTTCCAGTTGATGATAAAGTATGGTAGGTGGTAGGCTTAGAAGGCATACACCATAAAACATTATCAGGCAAACAGTTCATCAGCAGTAAGAGGACAATAGGTTGCCTACCCCTGCTACATGACCTCAAATGATCCTTCTTTCATTCCTTTGTTATGTATTTTTTTATATAACATTTCTTGTGCCAAACCAAGCAAACCTGTAATGATCGTTGTAGGAAACTATTACATTTCCCATAGATTTTTATTCATTTAACTCGTAAAAAAAAAAAAAAAAGCCACGCATTCAATATACACAGAGTACCAGCACAAAGGACAGGGAGATCAAAACATTGTATTTTGTATGTTCATCTAGGCTTCCTTGGCTATAATCTATATGTAGCCTTTACGACATTACCGCTAGCTTTTTTCCTAATCTGCTGCCAAACTTCAGGGGAAGCGTGCTTTTACAGTGATATGTCTTTTCACAAAGGAAAAGCCGAGGATGATGACATTTTCATTAGATTTCATAAGTCACCTGCTGACAACATTCCTGACGAGTTTTAAATTATTTACGCAGAATTTTGGATCCGATTTGTTCCTGTGTATAAGCCGAAAACATGCCATGTGTTTTGTTTACATTATTCTGTAAAACACCATTTATCAACCCTCTGTTGGTTTACCTCTGATAGACGATGGTATACTTGTGCTTGTTAAATGTCAAAATAATGGATTAAAGAGGATTTTAAAAAAAAGTACTGGGACTGCCTAATGATGTTTATTTATACCTTTATTTTTTATCTTAAAAGTGTATAGTATTCTTTGGATGCAACTAAAATACATTTCAATGTAATATATTTTTTCAGTTTGTGAAATAGGAAATATTGTTCACAAATGTTTCTCATTCTGATAATCAGCCAGCGGTGAGAGTTTTCAACCCCCTTTTTAAATGTCATTGGCTCTTCTGCCAGAACCAAAAGCTTGTTATTTACAGAGCTGAATAGCTCAAGTTGATATTTACACATGCACAAGTGAATGAGTCAGAAAGTTACTCATTCACTGCTTTTCATAAAACACCATACAAAGTTTCAGTCAGAGACAGTGGGGTTGATTTATTAAACCTGGATAGTGCAAAATCTGGTGCAGTTCGCATAGAAACGAGTCAGCAAGCTGAAGTTACAAGCTGATTGGCTACCATGCACAGCGGCACCAGATTTCGATGGTAGAGAGCAGAGAAGTTCACATTAGTACACTAGCAGTCAATGCCGCAGTGGTAGTGAAGGCAGAGGGGGGCATTGGTGTAGTGGCAAGTAGACTGGCAGAAGTTGGAAGAGAAAAGCAGAGGAGGAGTGAAGTGGTGAAAGCGTGGGTTGCTGTGTAGGTGTGGTGCAGCGGTGAGGAGGATGGTGTCAGCTGCAGTGGCAATGAAGTTGGAATGAATGCACAGAGGTGGGAAGGTTTAAGGTGGGAAGGGAACAGTGGTGACTAAAGGTAAGAGGTGCTGACACAGTGGTGGTAGGAGAGTGGTTGCAGGTAAGTGGAGCTATCATTTTTAATTCTAGTTGCAGTCCTTCCATCCATCAGCAGGAGTGGGGGACTGGTGTAAGCTGCCAGGCCAGAGATTACAGTGCCTGTGTAAGTCCCAGCAGAAGCCTGGGGGTAGGAAGGGGAAACAGCTGACGGGGCCAGAAATTAGAAGTTCATTACTGCAAGGACTACTCTGAATGTGCTTCCTACTGAGCATGACTATTGTGTATGGCATTGGTCTACATTTTGTTTTATATAGTATCATTGCTACCTTGCATATGTAATAGCGACGCAATGGTATTGCCTTCCTGCATCTATTGTGCATGCTCAAGGTATTGGAGCCATTTTGGCTTATTCCAAACACTGTATACTACCCCAAGAATGGACATTGCATTTAGTGACAGTGCAGCTCTAACCCGCAGAGCTCTTTGCATATACTGGCAGCTGTGAGCATTGTAAGGCCTTGTTTACATTTCTGAATGCTAGGGGAAATAATGTGGCCCCACTGTTGCACTGAATAGGGGCCTTGTGGCAAATGGTCCTATTCAGCACGACAACTGAGAACAATGTTGCCGCGTCATACCCGCAAGTGTAAACAAAACCTAACAGCGTTGACAGCTTTTTGTCAAGTTTTTTAGGGGTAAAATAGGCACTGAGGAGACAACATATCACCTCCTTACCACCTGTCAAATGCCCCCTGAAGAGCATTTAATTAGTATTAACTATGTGTGACTTTCTCATGTTTTGGAACAGTTATGCCTCGTACACACGTTTAGATAATCGTACGAAAAAGAACGCTTTCGACTTGATCGCATTAGTACACGGCTTTCGACAGCTGATCACGACAGTTCGTCCAACAAAATCCGAAGGGACAAGCGCGAAAACTTCTGTCGTACGATAGCCTAGCGAACGAGAATCATTTAATAAGTATAGTATGCGTCCACTAAAAAATTGATAGACAAAGACCACGCATGATCAGAAACACAAAAATAACCCGGAAAAAGCCTGACTGCCATTGTTTTTGTTTTGCTATCTGATACGTAACTACGAAACCAGGAAGCTTTTCCAGAATCGTACGAAAAAAATCATACGCTTAGTATGCATTGTTGAATTCGATATTAGTATCATGCAGCAAAATACGACCGATAAGTCGTACGATTTTCTGAACGTGTGTACGAGGCATTAGCAGTCTCCAGTTAACACTGTCACAAGCAGGTCCGTGGCCTGCAATCCCTCTTATAGCTTCACTTGCTCAACAGCACATGCGTTACAAATGGTAGTTATGGATTTGCTGTTGCTTGAAAACAACATTAAATTCATTGGAATTTTATATTAATGGCCTTCTACTTTATGATGGCCTTTGTTGTTAGTTCCAAAAGCCTAAGTGGTAATAAAAAAAATAAAAAAAAGCTATATTAGAAAACCAAATGTTGTCTTGAAGGCATATGTATATCCTATTTCATATCCACTGACCAGAATACATCCCCACAGTCCTGCCTGGGGGTGAAAGTTGCTCCATAAGTAGGCTACATTCTCTATGTCTTATTCAGAAACAAGAGCAGCTCACAAATGGTGCTGTGTCCTGCCAAATCTGTAAAACAGAGCACATTAAATTGCAGTGCTTCAAACTGTCAGACCGAAGAATGAATGGGGATTTCTGCTTACAATTATCCTTTAGATAATAAAGTGAAAGAAGTCATGTCATTTTTATGTTTCTCATATTTGTTGATAGAGAAAAGCTGTATGTTATTCTGCTTATATCGTGACCTATCATATATGAACATTACCGAACACCACTGTTTTTATGATTTCTCTGAGTTATTTTAACAAGCAACAACAAATCAAAAAGTCAGGTCATTTTTATGTTTCAACTATTTGTTGATAGAGAAAAGCAGCATGTTATTCTGCTTATATCATGACCTATCATATATAAACATAACTCAAGTACAAGTTTTTTTATGTTTTCTGTAAGGGCTCTTTCACATGGGTAGCAATGCTTACTACCCTCTGAAAAGCAATTAACAGTGGATCACTTTTCAGAGGGCAGTATCACAGCGGCTGGCAGGTGTTTATCCTGTCCTCACCTGAAAATTTGCTTTTTTTTTATTCCTAAGCAGTTGGGGCATGTTCCTCCTGACATCAATAGGTGGGTTTGACAGGCAGTGCCACCTGCCACACTCTGCAGGCCGATGTAAAATTGCCATGGTATGTGTACAGCCCCTCTGGCTAGGTGGGGGGCTAGTAAAACCAGCTGTCTGTTTTTGTCCATTCCCTAGTAACCAGTGTGAAAGAACCCTAAGGCTAAGTTCACATCTTGGTGTTGCTATTTACAGGCCTTTCTTAGGCGTTTTTTCAGGCGTTTTCATGGGCATTTTTTCTGGCGTTTTACAGGCGTTTTTACAGGCGTTTTTAGGTTGACAAGTGACCATTGCAAAAAAATAAAAAAAGCCTGTATTCTGCCCAAAAAGAAGCTCATGTACTTTTTTGAGCGTTGGGCGTTTTGCTTAAAACTTCAAAACGCTCAGATGTGAACAGGGGTCTTTGAAATGAATAGCATTTGTCTTGTTTGGTGTTTTTTGAGCTGATCCTAGAGCAGAAAAACGCCCCAAAAACACCCCAAAACGCCTACATGTGAACTTAGCCTAAGGTATTTAACAATCAACAACAAATAATATCAGTTAAACCTAAGAACAAAAAAATGTAAATATACCAGCTAAGATGTAGTGTCTGAAGGTACCAACACTTACTCACTGTACTGTATTTATGGAAGAGTATTGGGGTTGATTTACTAAAACTGAAGTGCAAAATCTGGTGCAGAAACCAAACAGCTTCACATCACACAAGCTGCCTGCCTTCCAACTCACTTTGTCTGCCTAAAACCTCAGACAGAGCTGTGGTTAAAAGAAATGGCCAAAGCTTTTTTTGGCCATGCTTCTCCTGTGGGTCACAGTAGTGCACTTACTTTTTCTCTCTTGTGACCTAAAATCATCTGTTATCTGGCAGAGGCGCAGAGCTGCTCCAGGCTATGGAAGGATCGCGGCCATTGTGTCAGGATCCACCCAGCTGCCTGAGTGACAGCTAGCTTTACCTCTTAGCACACATCTGAAGCCAAAGCCACCTGCTCATACCTCCTCCCCAGCCCAGCACTCCAGTGAGTGCTGGAGGGACAGAGTGGAGAGTAATGATGACTTACAGTCACTGCTCTCTGCTCCAGGCAGACTGAGAGCTGTGCAATCAGCAAGCATATTATTGCTGAGTTCTCAGGCTTAGAGCCAACTTGGGACAGCTGCAGCATCACACCAATGCTGCAGCACAGAGGTGAGTATGTGTGTTTTTTGTTAACCCAAACTTCTCCTTTAAAGGAGGTGATAGGGGGGAATGAGTCATTGATCTAAATCACTCACTTAGGTCTGTAAAGTTCTGCTTGAGATATTAAGCTCTGTAACCAACAGCCTTTTATCATCAAGGACTGCCTCCAAATATGTCAAAATAAGTCTAAAACTTTACTGGTTGGCTGAAAATAGAAATACATAACATTCATATGGGGACCTTGCAAATATACATCATGTGTATTGAAAGTAGACCTTCACTCGAAAAATCTATTTTGTCCCTATTTGTCCCTCCACAATGTAAGAAAGATTACCTTTTCTTTCTGTACTTGAATTTCAGCTCACCCTTTGCCTTCATTCTCACCTTGGTGAAAATGACATAATCCTGCTTCTGCACCCTCCTGGGATATCCATGCCAGATATCCCAGGAAGCACCAGGTGTGGCATACAAGGTGTATCATCATGGGTCTGGTTGCAAGAACCAGGAAGAGATGTCCTAATGACGTAGAAAAAGACAGATGCCAGCTACACTAGTTTTTGCTGGAATTGTGAGAATGGTAATTTAGGATACCCCCAGAGAAAAAGGTAAGTAGGGGTTAGAAAAATACTATTTACAGATGGGTGAAGTTTTTTTGCTCTCTGTGGAAAGCACTTAAAGTGTAGCCAGTCTAAATGTTCCTTCACTTTTGAGTGTCCCTAAGTTCTCTTTGTTTGCTGCTTCTGCCAACTGCTGTAGTAGTCTGTGACAGAAGTGGTTAACAGCCTGAGTTAATAAAAGTTTTCAGGACAGCCAATCACTAAGAAGCTTGTCCTGGCAGTGTAATATTAAAAGGTGATAAATAGTTGAGAACAACTTTGCAAGAAGATTCTCTCCCTTGGGGTTTAGTCCAAAGTTGTGTGTTGGAAGAGTCTTCTCTTCGGGGAAATGAGTACAAAATGCTGGCCTACTCTAGGAAAAGATGTACATGGCCTTGAGGAAGCACCTGCAGCTTTTCCCTACGGAAGTGATGGGCTGAGGGAGAAGTTGAACACAATAACTTTTCAATTATCCTGCCGTAGGAATTGCTGCCAGGATACCATTAGAAGCTTGGTCCCCAAAGAGTCCATGTCCAGTTGGTCTGCAATCAGTCAGCATAGGAGCACAAATAATGTCTTGAAGATGATAGTATGTTACCGTTGAGTTGAGACAAGGTGTCATTAGAGTATCCTGATTGTTCCTCACTCTTCGTCCAATTTATTACAGTTCAGCAATAAACCATTCAAAACTGTTCTACAAAGTGACTGATGCCAAAATTATTCTCACTAACCTGTTAGAAACCCCTGAAGTAATATGTTTGGATCATTAAAGGCAAGTAAGTGGACAAAGACATCTGGTTTGGCCTCAGTGCAAATAATAGTTAAACACATTTACAGTACTTTGAATTTTAGATATTTCATTTTTCTATTTTTAGGGCTTTTTTATTTTATTTTAAAGTATAACTAAAGACAAAGTTTTTTCTTTAGTTTTGGACATAGTGGAGAGGGATTAGGACACTTGTCAGTTTGTATTGCTGTGCCCCCCTTAGGGAGATTCCCCCTCTCTATTTGTCCTCTTTACCATTAACATTAAAAGTGAAAGTAATAGTGGGGAAATCTTCCAGTGGAGACACTAGTTTTGGTGGCCTGGGGGTTCCCTTTATTTGCAGGGATTTCCTCTCACTTCCTGTTCCTGAGTCCCTGTGAGGCTCAGATGTCATGTGGGGCTCCGATGTAAAAAAATAAATCAGTAGAGGTTAAAACTAGTGATTGACCAATATCGTTTTTTAAATGCCGATACCGATACCGATATTTTGGTCATCGGATATCTGCCGATATTTTCAGACATTAAACATTTTTATTTATTTATTTATTTATTTATTTTTAGGTACTCCTTGTGGAGCGATCTGGGGGTCCCCCTCCTCGGCACTGAAAAACATTCAAAAAGCCAAGTTTGGCTGTTTTGAATGCTGTCAGTTTTTTTTATTTGGCGCCGAGTACCCCGAAGTGATGTCATGACATCACTTCTGGGTTTTTTACATGGAGACCGGCGCATGCACACTTGCAGCAGGGATACCCGCTTTCACGGGGACACATCTTCATGCTACACCGGGTCTTCTCTACGGGGGTGGCAGTGGAGGTAGGATGCCAGGGTCTCCCGGTGGGACGGGAGACCCGGGTGAGCCGTGGAAGGTGGTGGGGGGGGACATCCCCTCACGCTCCTTGTAATGACAACCGAGCGACTTCTCAGCCACATCGGTTGTCATTACAAGTCAGCCGACCATCGGCTATGGACACCAGTACCGGGGTGATGCCTCTAGCTGCAGGCATCACCCCAGGACATGAACTTTCCCTAAATATTGGCAATATCGGTAACCTCATGGGCCGATTCCGATATATCGGGGAAAGTGCATATTGGCTTCCGATATATCAGTGTTGCCGATAATTGGTCGATCTCTAGTTAAAACCCTCCCAAAATGTTTTTCCTATAGTTCTACTTTAAGTCAATACATATACAGAAAACATACAGTATATATAGTACAACCACTATACATTTCCTTTAACTAACAGAAGCCTCAAAGGGGAGGGGAGTTATATATCTCAAAAGTGCAATAACTCTACAAAGAGAAGTAACCCACATAAACCACTTAGATTTTATCTTTGTCCTGGTAGATAGTGTTGAGCGAACACGGACTGTATTATTCGTGTTCGTACCAAATAATTGGATTTTTGTTACCCGAACACGGACCCGAAAACTTTACTGTATGTTCGGGTTTAAAATCCGTGTTCGGTAATTGTATTTCCTGTTTTGTATGTAATGGCGCGCTTTTAATGGCGGGCTTTCAACAGCCAATCAACAAGCGTTTAACTGGTGTGCGCCATCACAGCCATGCCTACTAATGTATTAGTAGCTGTGATTGGCAATCTGAAGCATGTGACCCATGTCTTTATAAGTTCGAGAGACCCAGGGCGGTGCGTCATTCTGCTGTAGTTTAGGCAGAGAGCACACATCATACGTGCTGGCTGCTGATTAGGGACAGACAGTGAAAAATTGTGCCCGAAAAGAATGCAGGGACAGGTCGGAGTGTAGGCAGGAAAAGTTATTTGAACATTTTAGGGACAGGCTGGAGAGATTAGGCAGGGACAGTCTACATCGATTTTGCTGTGTGGGGGGTGGTGCAGTGAACGATCTTTTTGAGCATTTTAGGGACAGGCTGGAGAGATTAGGCAGGGACAGTCTACATCGATTTTGCTGTGTGGGGGGGTGGTGCAGTGAACGATCTTTTTGCCCTCACTTGAGCCCACTGAGGAGGAGGAGGAGGAGGGAGAAAAAAAATCTATTTTTATCAGTCTGTTGTGTGCAGTGTTCAGCTATATTTTACTACAGATTGCTGTTCTAATTTGCAGCACTCTAGCCCTTTCCATTGGTGTTTTAGAGCCATTTTAGTGCCTGAAAGTTCGGGTCCCCATTGACTTCAATGGGGTTCGGTGTCCAGGTAAAGTTCGGAAAAAGTCCGGGACACGGACCCGGACTTTTTTTTCAAGTTCGGCCGAACCCGCCGAACACGGACATCCAGGTGTCCGCTCAACTCTACTGGTAGATTATTGTGGGTTTTGCAGTTTGCCCATTTTGCATATAGCCACTGCCCTTTGTGCTTCCTTATTTAGTAACCCACCTGAGCCAATCTGGTTTCATCTTTGTTCCAGATATAAATACAGTGAACTATTACCAGTAAGTTGTTACGGGTTTTTGCAGTTTGCACATTGTAACTGCACCTTGTACTACCTCATTCGGTTAGCAGAAAAACCCTGTAGTTCTGTGTACATCACACTTTAGAAAGGCTTATCCAGAAATTGCTGAAAATGTGTTGCACAGACACATTTCCTCAGATGAATTGTTTTAAGAATTTGTATAGTATGTCTTCCCTGCACATTGGCCAAATATGATGTAACAGCACTAATATCACACCCATGATCTGCCAATCAGAGCCTGAGAACGAGTAAATACAGGAAACCCCATTACAAAGCTGAGAAAGTACCACACACAATTGTTTAACAAATACACTAAATTGGAACACAAAGACCTTTAGTTAAGTAGAACTCTGGACAAAATGTTTTTTAAGGGTAGAACTTCTATCAGGGTTTCGTTGTTGTCTGTGTCCCCAGGGGGGAATTCCCTTCCCTTTTTCATTTGTAGATGTCTTCTCCATTCCTGGGTGACAACTGCAACATTATGATTTTGCTCTTAATTTCTAGTCCAGTGACAAAGGTCACCATGACAGAGGGTGGAGACCACTAATGGGGACACTGACCGCAATAAAAACTAAAACCTGACAGAGGTTCCAAAATTTAAAACAGAATATGTGATGAAAAAATACATGTTAGTTTTAGTAATAATAGCACGTGTAAGTGGCAGAGATATGGGGAACTGTAGTTACATGGAAATTGGATTTTCTCCTGGAAAATTTCAGCTTGTCAGTCAGGCACTTGCATTAAAGAACCAATAAGGAAATTTGAGAGGTGTGCTAAGTAAAATTTTAAGGCAGAATCTGAGATTTGCATGTAACTTCAGCTGCCTATATTTGAATCTACTGATCATTTTGACATATCTTTTTTACTAAGACATCTTTCAAATGGGCGGCAGGCTCTACCACACCTCTGAAAAGCAATCTGTAGTGGAAAGCTTTTTTGGAGATGGTTTAGAACAGGTTTACAGGTGTCCAGGAGGGGATTCTGCTGCTTTCTCAAAGCCTGTTTTTTTATTCTATGGGGGGCTTTGCGCTGAAATATAATGCCGCAATTGCATGACAAATCTTTGGCACACTGTTGTGGCATGATATTTCTTCGCAAGCTCTCCTTTAGAACTGAAAAAAATAGGCATTTGTGGCATGGTTCCATTGACTTCAGTGGGCATGTTTGACAAGTGGTAAGGCTTGTCAAACTCAACATGCCACAGCTGCGACAATGTGAACAGACCTGATTGGCTGCCATGTCACATTGCCATAGACAGTTGCAGTGGACCTGGCTGTTCTACGTAAATTTAGACTTGAAGTAAACTCTTTGAATTTTTCATAATGGCACCCTTCTACAACTGTAAGGACCTGTGTGGAGTAGTATGAATGTGTGGAGTAGTGCGAATTTCAGTTTTTGAATTTTGCCAGCTTACATGACAGTTTACATGTGATAGCCCTGGAGCATTATTGAACAGCCCAGCCCCAACAATGCTTTGCTCTGGATAAGCTGTACTGTCAATCAGCATGATGTAATAAGTTGCTTACTTTACTTCATTGACCTCAAACATGCTGCAACCAGATGTATCACTGCTGGAAATCAGGCCTAGAATAATGTGCTGAAGCTGCTTAAAGTGGATCTTTATTCTCCCAAGCCATGTTCTTCCACCCTTACCCCCTCCTCTTTCAAAATCACAAATAGCTTTTTTTGAATTTTATGCACTTGGTTTTTTTTTTTTTTGGGGGTGGGGGGGTCTTCCTGCACTTTCTAGGTTTTCACCAAGGTGAGAATGACATGTCTAGACCCTCCTAGGATATCCATGTTATGCATCCCAGGAGGCTGTGGGGTATGCTACTGCACTTGCGCCATGGCATGTCATCAGAAGGACGGCTGTCTGTTTCCGGTACTTGTAGACATCCCCCTGATGACAAAATGTGCCACATATAGCCATTGCTGGCTATGAAAATCTGAAAGCAGCAGCTGGCCTCCGGATGATGTCACAGATGAAGATGGTGGCATGGGTCCCAGTGTGCAGCAGCAACATGGTGGATCCCTACAGAACACCACTTGATTGCTGAGTGTGTGATTATTTTTCTTGTGGATTATCCAGAAAAAATGTTAAGGCGGGATAGGAAAGTGGGGGTAATGTTAAGAGAAGTATGGTCAAAGCTTTGTTGGCCTGCCAAAATGTGCCAATATGTGGTGCATAGTAATACATTTTGGCAGGAAACTTCATTGGGCAATTTTTAATTTCCCTAATTTTTTTTTTTTTTTTTTTATGTGTAAGTTAAATTCTGCTTTAACAAGTATCTCAGGCATCATCATGTCTCCTTGAGGTCCCCCTTTGAGCTGTTTTCGCAAGAGCAGTTGGTGGCTTGGGGTGCGACTGACCCCTTATATCCAGCTTTATTAGTGTTCAACCCTAAGTAAGGCTGCTCATGTTGTATTATTGCATGATAGTAATAGCTTTGACATTGTTAATTCCTATGTAAACATAAATCTGTGATTCAGGAAAGCTGAGGAGGCAAATCCATACCTGGTTCATTCAAGGTTTAAAGCTTAAAGGGGAAGTACAGCCAAAGCTTGTTTGGCTGTACTTCTCCTGTTGATCACAGGAGTGTAGTTTGTTCTGCACTCCTGTGACCCGTTTTCATCAGACAGCAGGCTGAAGCTGTCAGCTGATGTCACAGAGAAGGTCCAGGATCAGGCAAGATTGTGACAATGGAGTCGGAATCCGCCCACATGCCTTGAGCAGCACCTGGCTCAGCCTCTAAATAAGCTGCTGAGAGGGTGAGCCGGCCACTCCTGCCCCTCCACAGACCAGCGCTCCAGTGAGAGGGGTGAGAGGGGGGGGCAGAGCAGAGAGTTGCTGACTGATAGCAGATCTCTGCTCACGGAGCTGTGAGAACCAAGTTATCTGCGGTGTTTGATTGCTCGGTTCTCAGTGTTGGAGGCGCCGAGGGACAGATGCAGCTTTAGTTTGATGCTGCATCCACATAGGTAAGAATGAATCTTAAAAAGAAAAAAAAACATACATCTCTTTTAATAAAAAAATTAGTTTAAATCAGCTAAAAACACTGAAGCTAAAGGCTCCCTGATGATTTTTAAGTTCTAGCTCTGACTCTGACCTCTACAGAAAGACCACTGCTTCCACACAGAAAGCAAGGGTCATTTACATGTTAACAGGAGGTAGGCTTTTCTACTCAGGCTGTGGCTGCTTTCTAAACGAACCAAATTGTAAGCCTTTGCACATCTTTTGTTTTGATGCCCTTGGAATGTATTACCTGATTTAAAATGAAAGTTCAATTAGGCTTTAATGTTTTAATGCATTTTGGAGGTATTACATTAAAGGCAGATTTTAGACTTATGTGTACCATCTCTATGCTATGTATATATTACTGTGGCAGAACTAGGAGGTTAGATTATGGGATAGGGACTTCATGAGCGTCCTATAGCCTAAATTCATGGAGTTTTCAGTGTAGTCACATCTATCACAAATGGGGGCAAGGTTCATCACTAGTCTTAAAAAAATGCACATAAAGTGAACTTGTGCTTTGGCTATACAGTATGTCTGCCCACATGGGAGATACCCAGTGAGTCCGGGTTTGGGGAACATTATGACTCTCTTTCTTGTGCAATACACTGCTGGATGCTCATCGCCAGCCCTAGAGCTGTCAAGCGGGGCGGGGGGGGGACTTGAGCCCTGTATAAGCTCTGACCGGTGCGAATTGGAGCTTATATAGGGCCTTTTCTCCTTGCTCTCACAGTAAAATGGAGTGGTGGAATGAATATATACAGTTGGGGTGTAGACAGAATTTATCCTGCATGAACAAAGCACAGGAAAACACTATTAAAGCTTCTAACTGAAAATAACCACCTCACCCACCTTTAAGTCCTTATCGTTGCTCTATATTGTTTTCTATCGATTGGTAGATGCACTTCAAAGCTTACACTATAAAGCTTGAACTATATTGGATAAAACCTATTGTAGTCAAATCCTGTTATAAGAGTGGAATGGGCAACTTCCCACAATACCCCGCCAGATGCCATGGAACATGTTTAGCACAGTCTAAGAGTAGATTGTTGTTACTCCCTGTTAGCAAAGAGCGTCCCAGTCCTATCATAAAAATCTTACTGGTGGTCCGTCTTGTTCTCTTACAATTAGTGTATAAGAATTTCTATTGTGAAGTACATTTGGCAATAAAAATAGACTTCCCCTCCAGCGTCGCCCCATTTTCCCTGGGTTGGGAAAGCTTTGTTTGGTGTTTGTAGTCTTTAGGTCTAGAGTTTCACCTCTTCTTCCAACATTTGATATATTACAGATGATGTGTTGTGTGGAAGCGGCACCCCTTACTGCCAGAAGACTGCTCTGCATGGATTTTGCATGTAGCCAAGCCTAAAGACTTTTCAATAAAACATAAATTTAAATTGGATTTAGAATCTTCATTTCCAGGGATTTTATGAAGGCATTACAGAGACTAAAGCCTTTGTTTTAGCTTGATTCAAAATGACAACGTAAGATGGAAAGTTATTGGTTTCATAGGGAAGGCACTTTGCAAAAATAATGACAAAGCAAAAATTATTTTATAGTGTTTCAAATGTGTAAAAACACCCTTGCCTTAATTTTTAGGCCTCTTTCACACTGCAGCTTGAAAAAGCTCAGTAAAGCTTTTTTTTAAAACTGAGCTAAAATACAGCTCATTATTTGTAATGTGCATATACACACAGGCACGTAAACAGGTGCCACGCATTCCTCAGTCAAAAAAAAATAATTGAAAAATCTGCATTTTTGGTCAGTAATTTACACCTCATTTGCACGCAAAAATGCGCAAATACGCGCAAATGCATGCAAATATGCGCAAATTTACATTTGCATACAGTACAGAACGAGAATGCGAGAATGAGTTTGCGTGAAAATGCATGCAAATACATAAAAAAAAAAGCCTCAAATAACGTGTGAAAAAGTAGATGCTCAAACAGGAGTATAATGTGCAAGAAGCCTAATATTTATTCACAAATGCTGTGATATTTTTACCTTTTGACATTTGAATTATCTGAAATCATTATTCATAGTACCTTGATATATTCCAGGTGTAAAGCCAAATCAGGCTTGTAAGCTAATAAGCAGAGGGAGGAGGCAATTAGAAGGACTTATTAGAGTTAGAGAGATCAGGGTGGGTGTCACCAGTGTGACGTTGTTCGTGACCAGTCCTTAGAGTAGACAGGGGGTGGAGCAGTGACACAATGGCTTTATAAGCAAAGGTCCAAAAAGTACATCTATATATTACCGCTAGGATTAGTGGATCACAAGAATATATGATAGAACTTTTGACAGATAAAATAGTTCTTATATACAGTATGAGTTCCAACTTAGTTACTTTACGAGAGATACCGTAGTACCAATTCTAACATACTTACCATAATAAGCGAATAGTCCCTGAATGCTTGAGAAAACACAACATACAGTATGTATTTAACAGCAATAGGTCAGTTTGGTCATCCATGTCTGTATCACAACTCTGTTTGTTTTCTGAACACTGATTTAACCTTCGCTCACCTCCCTTTACCAATATTTTGCTGAAATGTTTTCCTGCAGCAGCCCTGTCCTCTCCATCCGGGTTCCTACGTCTGCTCTTTAACCCCATAGACATTTTTATGAGGTTGGGAGATGGACCCAAGGTAAAACACGACACACAATGTCTCCTGTTATTAATAACATATTTGTGGCTCTCTTCAGTGGATCATGTTTAGGCTACAAATACATTCTTAGTGACGGGACCCCATTTTTGCTTATCCCAAAGACATTACCTCAGATGTGCATTAGCATTGGCATTTAAATGTAGACCAGTACTGTCCAAAATAGCCATACCAGCAGGAAGCATATCCGTAGCAGCAGTGGGACATGGCCTTCTAATTTCTTGCCCCATCAGTAAACACCACCTCCCTATCTACATTCCCACTGTCTGAACTCCATCTTCTCCCCTGTTTTCACCATCTCCATATGCCCCCACTTCTCTCACCACTACCCTGTTGGCTGCCTCTGTGCTCACATCCCCTGTACCCATACAGATTTCTTTGCTCACCACCAAGGCAGTGAAGCCCTCCCCCTGTATTTAGCGCTTTCAACAAATGGGCACACTTTTGCTAATGCGCATGAATGTTGCAACATGTTACATAGTTTCAAGGCATGAGTACCAACAGACAATATATTATGTACATTTGGATGATAGATATTGTTTCCCTATGAAATAGGCTAGTTTGCCCGCTTTTGCTCCCCCTATGCCTCCATTGACATAAGCAACATGTACGTGATCCTTGCATGTATATTTATGTTTTAATCTGACAAAATAACTCTACTAGCCATTGAATTGTGTCCACATGTCTAAATGCCCCAAAGCTAAACATGTTTTAATGTCATTTTTATCAACTTAATTGTATTTCACTATAAGCACTGCACTCAGGAATATTTATTGGATATATAGTCATTTATAATGTAGATTTCTTTTTTTTTTTTTTTTTTTTAATCAAAACATTTTTTTTCTCTAACACAACTGGGTGCCTCCATGCCACACAGATCTGTCATGCTGGGATAAAATATGAGTATTTAAATATACTTACTAATAAAATGACTTATTTAACAGCTCAGAATTAAATTTTCTTCTTTGGATAACACTTTAATCAATATAAAATTATAGTTCTCAATAACTGAGAGATCTAAAGCCAGGAGCCATACTAAGTGTTGACAGCCTTAACACTAACTATAAAATGGCTACATTTTTATATATAAAAATACTGTAAAATGTAATCTTAAAAGTGAATTGTGCTTGGCCAATGCAGGACAATGCAAAAACATTTTATTCTTCATCATTCTGTTCATTGGCACAAAGTGAACTACCCAACAGGAAAGGAGGAATGGTGAGAATAAATCATGGGGGTAGCAGTTAAGGTGGACCTGAACTCAAATAGTGAAGATTTTCTGTTATGGGGAACATTTAGACTGCATTCACACCTGAGCGTATCGATTTACTGCCGATTTATTGCCGAGAGTTTTTGAGCATTTTTAGAAGTGTATTTCAAGTGTTTTAAAAGTGTATTACAAATGTTTTACAGCTTCAGGCATTTTTGTTAAGCCAATAGAAAGCACTAAGGGGGGAAGAGGGAGAGGAAATTGGGGATGAAGAGCTGCTGTTTGAGCAGAAAATGAGTGACAAAACGCTCGTAAAACACTTAATTTAGGAGTTTCTATTGAAGTCTATGGGGCCAAAAACACATGTAATCTGCCAAAAAGAAGCTCATGTACTTTTCTGAGCGACAGCCATTTTGCTTCAGGCGACAGAACTGTCATATGTGAAAAGGGGGCTGTTGAAATGAATGGGATTTGGCTTGTTGAGTGTTTTATAGCTACAAGCTTCAAGCAGAAAATCGCTCAGGTGTGAACAGGGCCTTGAAAACATTAACTGTACCTAGGCAGTACTCTAAATTCCTCCTAAAAAAAATAGCAGTGTATTTCTTGCTATGTATGTGTGCCTATAGACTTATATTTATGTATCAGCAGTGTGAAATCTAAAGACACAGTGGCCTCTGACTTGGTGATGTCACTACTGTGCTGCTCATGGAATGAGGAAGCAAAGCTCTGCATCCGCCAAGATGGCCACCACTACACACAGACACATGAAGAGCAAGGCATGATAAGTCTGTAATAGGAAAAAATCAGCTGCAGACCAAAGGAAATACTGGTGAATAAAAATTGACTGTGCTCAAAGATAATGTAAATCAATATAAACGCACTTCAAGTGCTGCTACTTCATAGGCAAAATATACCTAATAAAAGGTAAAATATAATTAGTGAAGCTCTAATAATAATCCATAGTAGCGCAAGTAATAAAACACAAAATCACAACCAGTTTTCATATACTAATAAATCAGTGCTTTAACAAACGTCTATAAAATTGCTTTTACAAATGTCCATAAAGTGTTAAAAAATAGTGCTTTGTTTCTTCTGTCTGAATAACACACCAAATTGTCAACCACCAAAGTGAAAGTGCAGGTCCCTCTCTGTTAGGAATATCACTCACCGGACCTCATTGGCACTTATAGAATGATTAAAACTTCACCTCAGAAATTGAAAACATCATCTCCAATTCACTATTCCCCTCTCATAATATTAGCCACATGTAGAAGAAAAAGAGAAACACCTCCAATGATGTACAACAATGTATACACTTACATTTCCAATATTTAAAACAGGCCCATATCATAAAACGGCGACAGGTGTCACATTATAGTGGTATCACACCTCCAATGGTTCGGGACGACTGCTACCAGTTTCTGTCCTGCCGTCCGGCCTTCACATCCAGTTGCCGTATAGCCATGTCCGACTCATTTCGTCATATCTGACTTCTTCACAGGGGGTGGCTACACAGCTCGGCAACATGGGTTATGTATCCTCCTCACCTTAACCCATTATCTGCCAAATTGACTCTACACCAGTTATCTGAGCTAATATACTACAACAGAGCACTTAGTGGTAAATTATCTATCTGTGCTTTTAACCCCTCATATGCTGCATCTGAAAAACGATAATAAGCTGAACAATTGACAGTTAAAGCTTAGACACAATAATGTCTCCAGTCAATGGTTATGAGGTCATATACCATTTTGTATTAGAACAAATTTAATTAACCCCTTATAACTTTGACCTTTTAGATGCCTGATGGGGATAAATGAAATAGTCCCAGGGTGGATTGGAGGAGGATTAATCTTTATGAGGACAAACATATTAAACAAAATACTGAACATAATTATATTTAAAAAATAAAATATTAATATACAATTTAATATTATATTTAAAAATATCACAACATTAAAATATTAAAATGAACTTCTAGACTTTAGTTCCACTTTGACTGAACCTATGACTATGCCCTCTATGGGCAAAGCACAGGCTCACATCAACATAAAAACAAGAGCTAATGTCCATGCTAGTTCATAAAGACTATTGACCATCATTAGACCATCCTTTATCACTTTATCACAGACAGTGTTTTTTGAAATTTTTTTTAAAGAAAGACAGCATAGCACGTTTCCAGCTGCTAAGTCAATAGTGTGATCCTTCATAGCTTTAGGGAGGGAGAGCCACAATGAGCAGTGAGAGACGCAAGCATCTGACCCACCTGGAATTGTCGGATGCTGAAAATTCTACAGTCATTTCTAGCTCTGCAAGACAGAGAAGGTTGGCTAGAACATAAAAAATAATGGTAAGTATAAAGTTAGGTTCAAAAAAGTGTGCCTGCATTTTGATGCAGTTTTTTTTTTTATATGCTCTGATTGAAGTCTATACCAAAATTCACACACCAAAAGAAGTGCCTGCAGAATTTTCAAAGTCACACGAAAGAGCATTACATAGGTATGAATGGGCCCTATAGACAAAAATGGGATTCCTCTTTTTGTGCATTGTCATATGGCGGCCTAACAAACCGCACATGTGTAAACAGGGACTTAAAGTTGTCTTTGTTTACATTTTTTTAAAATGAAAATGTCTCTTTAATTGTGCACATGTCAAATTGTTTATACTGTTCTTATACAAACAACAGCACATAAAAAATCAGTAAAATAAAACGATGCATAATAACTGCAAAGTTATCCTAACATTTAATAAATATGATACAGAAGCCTAAATCAAAAGATCTTAATTTAGGGCCTTCTTTGAAGTTTGGTTTAATTTACTTTAATTAAGTTCTTATTTACAAAGCACTTGCATTGATAGTCAGAAGAACAAAGGGTTATCTGTTGTTTCTCCTGCATATATTAAAATATCAAATTTAGAGAAGCTGATTTTATCCGGTGAACATAAGTGAGTTTGGAGAGAATTCAAATTTTGCTGTACACCTTGATCCTCCTGTGAAACAAATATTGTGTCAAAGATTTACTTTTGCCATCAATGGGCAGAGTAACACTGTGAGGTCCCATACGTATCATTTGTAATTTGCAATTTTTTTGGAATTTTCCACCTTTGGTTATGAGAGACTTTGTTTTTTTCAATAAAAGGTCCCTTTTTTTCCAATTCTTTAAAGGTTATCATTAGGAGTTGACACAACAAAAAGTTTCTTTCACATTACAATTAGGGTAAATAAAGCAACAGTCATGTGGATATACACAAAGTAATACCCAACAATACTTGTGTTGAACATCAAACACCACAGCATATTCCCATAAAAGGGGGTAAAACCTCAAGAGCATAGAAAGTCTGATGATTTCCAACTTATTTTATAATTTTGTTGGTCAAAATGCAGATAAATTAGTAAAGTTAAAAAAAGAAAAGTTATGGGGGAAAGGTTTCACAGACGTTGAGAGTGAAAAGATAAAAGAAAAAGGGGGGAGGGTAAAGTAGGGAGGATAGGGAGAGTGTCCAAGGGTGGTCCGCCATGGAATGGCAGAACATAGAGAAAGAAAGTAGCATTTCAGAATTGCTATTGTTAGGTTTTATTTTTTTAAAACACTGCACTCCAGTCAAAACTGTAAGCTAAACACAAAGAGGTGTCCTGCTTACCTGCTCAGCATTTCAGTTTTCATCAAAATGCTAATTTCACGCCAAAAACAAAGCCAACCCTAACACCAACCCTTGATTCTAACCCTATATTTATAAAGCCATTTAATCATTGGGTAAATGCTGACATGGTGATCATGTGGCTTTGTTGCTAAACATAGGTTTAGGGTTCGTGTTATGGTTACGGTTTCTCTATTCCCCAATATCTAACGTAATGTTCCCAGTTAGCATTGGGGCCATTTTTGGCACAAAAAAGCAGATCAAAGATCTTTGAAAGGAGCTTCTTTGACCTTCAAGAGATATTGAAAGACCATTGCACCTTTAAAAACCACCCAAACTACTGTAATTTACCCTTCCCTATTTATTGCACTTAGTTAACAATGGTGAAATTTCACCAAAATGTTCCGTCCGCAGGTAAAATTTCAGCAAGTTGGAAAATCACTTTAGATTCACCCACAAATGTGTAATGTGAGGGTAATCCATTCAATTTACCATATAACCAATCGGTCAGGAAGGCTCTCACGCTACATAAAAGCTGGTAAATTGAGAGGAATTGTACAATCAGATTGTTGTGTGTGGCTGGTTTCAAGAAAAAGTGTCTGCTTTGTTTTTCATTATCTTCAGCATAATGTTAAGGACAATTTTTAAGAACCAAATACATTTTCCAAAATCTACCGATGAGCTATTTGCTACGCAATACACTGCAAAAAGGTCTCATGATTCAGCAAAACTTTTTTATATAACATTACAATCTAATTCTCTAAATTATTCTCTTAAAAACGTAACTAGACGTATAATGATAAACCAGTGCAGCGCTATCCTATTTTTATTCAACAATCAATTACCATCTAATATCAATATATAAAATAATAGGTAAATAACCAAATCAAAATACTGTGTCACAGTATGATACAATAACCATAAAAAAATTAAATAAAAAGAAAGCGCGATCATAGTTTATCTATTTATTATCTATTTATTAAGGGTGTATAAAAACAAGTAAAAAGATTGCTCTCAGAAGATAGGAGGGGGTTAAAAGGCACATCGTATATCCCAGCTCACTGGTCTAAGAGATCTAATGGAGGTCCATTGGGAGCAGGGAAAAGGGTCGGTAGCTCTCACTGGTGGGGACGATGTCCGGGTGTAAGGCTGGCCTGGCTTTTGTCCCGTTGCCAGATAGACCTCATGATTACATAGTTGACAATCTGTAAAGGTGATCAGTTTGGAGTTACATTGGGTGGCCAGTGAGCACCTTTGAGTGAAAAATTTAAAGAGGAAGTGCGTTGTTAATATTCTTGGATTGGGACTGATTCGGTATTACTGGTTATTCCATCACAGTGTTTTGTGTGATGTTTTCCATGTTTGTGTATATATAAATATCTGATGCACATTTATTGTATACACTGATATGAAATGTATTATATTTTTATGGTTATTGTATCATATTTTGATTTGGTTATTCACCTATTTATTTATATATAAGTAGATCCTGGTCCCTATAATGGGCTGTCCATAATTATTTTAATTTTACTAAGAAAATAAATAGGGAAATGTATTGTTTTAAGTGCACATCATTTCAAGCTCTAAGCACATAACATTGGTTGCTATCTTCTGCAGGCAACAAGCCTTGAACCCTTTCATGTTATTTTAAAACCTCACCCTTCCCCTTCTCATGACTCTACTGATTAGTAAAGCCACCTGTCATAATGATGGTCCAGTAGGTTCCTGTGGGTTTCACACCAATGTCCTCTGCATTTAAAAAAAAAAAACAAAAAAAAAAAACAGACAAGGTGAAATTCCACATAAGATAGCAATGAGCCTGACATTTTGCCATTTTATTCAGTGAAAATGTACATTTTGGTAGTTCTGCATATTTATTGGAGAGTTTCATCACTCATTTATTTGTATTGGGACATCTTTGTATTTGTATTTCTTTGTTTTTTGGACATCTGTGAAAATATTCTACTTAGACCCCTTCATTTTATGTAAGCGTTGACAGTCTTTGTCCTAAAATTTGCTTTTACTATCCTAGACTGACATTCTAAACCATTTTAACCACTTTACCAAAGGAGGATTTTGCTGTCTTACGTCCAGGCCACTTTTTGCGATTCTGCGCTGTGCGACTTTAACTGACAATTGCGCGGTCGTGCGACACCGTACCCAAACGAAATTTACGTCCTTTTTTTAACCACAAATAGAGCTCTCTTTTGGTGGTATTTGATCACCTGTGAGATTTTTACTTTTTGCGCTATAAACAAAAAAAAGCGTTTATTTTGAAAAAATAACAATATTTTTAAAATTTTTTTATATGAAATTCCTCCCAAAAAATATGTAAAAATCAAATTTTTTTTTAATTTTTGGCCAATTTGTTTTCTGCTACATATGTTTGGTAAAAAAAATCACAATAAGCGTATTTTGATTGGTTTGCGCAAAAGTTATTGCGTTTACTAACTAAGGGAAAGATTTCTGTCATTTTTGTTTTTTTTCTTATTAACGAGTAATGGCGGCGATCTGCGATTTTTTTTGCGGGACTGCGACATTGCGACGGACAGATCGGACCCTTGGCTGACATTTTTGACACTTTTGGGGGTACCAGTGACATTACTGCAGTAATCAGTGCTATATATATGCACTGTTACTGTAAAAATTACGCTGGCAGGGAAGGGGTTAATTTTATTGGAGAGGGAGGGGTTAATGTATGCCTGGTGCTTACTAACGTGTGGGGGGGGGGAGGTGACTGAGTGAGCCAGGGACAGAGCGGATGTTCAGCTATGCTGAACACTCCGATCTGTCACTCCCTGTCACTTAGGAGATCCGCCCGCTCTGTTTACACAGGCGGGCGGATCTCCAAACTAGATTCCCCAACGATCGGGGAAGAGCGGTGGCGATCGCCGCCGCTCCTCCCCTGGCCCGACTCCCGATGTGAATGAAAACAGCGGGAGCGTGCCTCCGGCGGCACGCGAGCGCCGCCTACAGGGGGAGGAGTCCAGAGACGTAGGTCTACGTCCCTGGACGATAACGAGCCACTGTGCCGCAGTAGCAGCACAGTGGCCAGAGGTAAAGTGGTTAAACTATTTGAAGTTGGAAAGCTAGAGAAAGTTTTTTCTTTTTCCAATTTTTGCCGATCACCATTATAACTTTCCATATCAGGCTTCTATTTGTTGCAGAAAATCCAATTGAAATCTAGTAGCAAAACAGAGAAAGCAAGGAGGCCAAAGGAAAAACAATTATTTGAAAGATCTTTAGAAATAGGTCTCCTGACTGTAATTTCCAAGCAATGCATTCAAAGTCTACTAGTTCGCAGAGAACTTTAATAGGGTAATAAAAAACTTTTCCTAGATACGGTGTAAGATTTATTTCTTGTTGGGGAAAAGATCATCGCTGTTTCGGATAGTGTAAAGCTACTCTCTAATACTATTTAAACAATAGAGCCTACTACTCTGTTAACAAACTCAATACGATTTTTTTTCCTAAGGGAATGGAGAGTCTGTTGTATTATAGTATCTAACAGAAGCTATTAAAGTGGTTGTAAAGCCTAAACATGTTTTATCTTAATGCATTCCTTTTATTAAGGTAAACAATGTTTCAGTATGTGTATTGCCTCCTCAGCCCCCTATACTTACCTGAGCCCAATTTTGCTCCAGCGCTTTGCCCGTCTGCAGTGGATCTCCCCTCTTCTCCTTGCTTTAACAGGCTGCTGTCAGTCAAATCCTGTGATGTGGGAGTGGGGGGCAGAGCCAAGCCACACTGTCTGTGTCAATAGACGCAGGCAGCATGGCTCAGGGGTGAGCCCAGAGATGTGCCACAATACAAAGCTGCTTTCTATGGTTGCACACCGAGAAGAGAAGGAGCCAAGACTACTGGATTAGGGCTGCTCTGTGCAATATCACTGCACAGAGTAGGTAATTATATGTTTGTTATCTTAAAACAACACTACATTTCACTTATAATGCTGTCTGTAAAATATCTCCACTATACTGACTTAGTAGCCCCCATAATACATAACCGTTGCTTATTATTATTATTATTATATAGGATGTATTTAGTGCCAACAGTTTACGCAGCACTTTACAACTTGAGGGTAGACAGTACGAATACAATACACTTTAATACAGTAGGAATCAGAGGGCCCTGCTTGTTAAAGCTTATAATCTAAGACTCATAGATATTTAGGTTCTGCTCGACCAAGGGCTCTTTGTTGCACAGAAGACCCAATTGACATTTATTTTTAAAATATAAGAGGTTATCGAGGTTAATTATGAATATAACAGAAGAACATTAAAAAATCACCAAAGAAAAATTATTAAGAGAAAGAATACATGGATTATTTATTCCAACACAAAGTCCACAACTATATATTTGTCCCTATATTTTATTATGATGGACAAACAAACACGCTCTAGCTTTAAAGATATAATATATATATATATATATATATATATATATATATATATATATAGTGTATACAAAGAACACCCCAACACTTCTGACACAGAGATGTTATGCTCACCCTGAGAGCCTCCAGCAAGAAAACACTGAGCGGCAGCAGAAATGGCATCACCAAATACCACTCAAAAACCTCCTTAGTGGTTAGAGGCAGCAGCACCTTAGATCTCACACTGAAGATTTAGACCTCATGCACAGGGTACATTTTTAAATATGCTGCTAGGATAGTCTAGAGCATTTTTTTCCCCCCCTGCCTCTAAACACCCCTCCATGTTAGCCAATGTGTCCATGCACACATGTTCTTTTAGCAGTGTTTATTGGCAGGAGCTTTTAGAGGCTTTTAGAGGCAGTAAAAAAAAAACACTGCCAGTGCATCCAGGAGCAGCAGAGGTTGGATAGAAAATCGCTTGACGCTACTAAAAACTGCTAAACACACTTAAACACTAGTGATTGCAAATTAATTCATTTCAATGGCAAGAATAAATTATTTATTTTTCCCAACAAAATATATTAAGGCCCAAGAGCTTGACGCCTGTAAAAGCTCCTATAAGCTTGTAAAATCTTTAGACCCTTTTACAAGCATCAGGCATTTTTTCTGCAAAAACTCTGCTGGCCTCTAGGAGAGTTAAATAAACGTCCTGTGTGCATGAGGCCTTACAGCTATGAGGAGGTGGGGAAAGGAGTGCCTAGGCACCCTCACAGAACTGCACTGCTATTTTTCAGGCTCAATTTCAGACAAAAGGTATATACTTCAGGTTACTACTTAGGCACAATTAACATTCTAGATGATACTACATTTTGACAAAAAAACGACATATTTTAATTTCCGGCCAACTTTAAAACCCTGTGGAAGTCTTATATATAATTAAATGTCTTCCTGCCCTTTGTTGATTTTTCCACCTTCAACAGCAACATTTTGAACCTTGGAGATCCACTACTATTTTACTTGTGTTTCGACATCCACCCCCCTTTTGGGTTATTGCTAGAATTGTATGGATCCTGATTCTAACCAATTGCAAAGCTCAAGCTGTGGCTCCACTGGGGGGAAGGGAGGGGGCAAAAATGCTTCAGAAAGACCGCTGCTCACACACATAGCAGTGGTCCTTTCTGCAGCCTGCCACCCGAGTCTGACGTCTTTTTGCTGCTGTTGGAGATAAAACATTAACAAAGGACAATAAGACATTTAATATTTTATGTTTGCCAACAACTTCAATGTATTTATGGAATTAAACAAGACTTTAGTTAGAGCTTTAATGCTATGTATTCATGTTATGCAAACACTTTTATTTTTACCTTTAGAGCCATACAACTCTATACCCCTTTCATTATTTTCTGTTAGTCATTTCTTTTGATAAAATGTCTTTTTGATTGGCCATGTCACTACTCAGTAAAGTCAGAGCAGAACCATGAGTGGAGTGTAGCAAATCAAATGTATTTTAATATGGATTTCCAACAAAAATAGAGCCTGTTCCACAACTCTGTTGTATACAATAGCAAACCCTTGCGCTGCTGCCATTTTTTGGACCAGCAGTCCATGGAGCTGTGTTTTGGTCCCTCTAGAACAGTCATGTTAAATTGATGTTTTTTGCCTGCATGTGGTCCTCTTACTCATTCCTGGCAACCTTTGGCCAGTTTAGTAGTTTAACCCAAATAAAGCTTCAATGCTGTTTTTTTTTTTTCAGCTGTGCCCCAATATCTAATTTTCACCAGCAGGCGGTGCTGTATGTGAAATTTGTAACTAGTAATTTCACATAGAGCACCACCGCCAGGGGAAGGCAGGACATTTCTGTGTTACCACATGAAGAACTACCAAACAGAGGATTTCGGTTTCCCCTTTAAAAGTTGAAGTGGTCAATAGGAAACATTTTTTGCAGATAAACAACAAAGTGAAACAAGCACATGATCTCAGGAAGGAAACTTTGTGTGAAATGAGCTGAGATGTAATTGCTATGTGCTGAAATAGTGATTTAATCTAAACACTTCTGGAGGTCAGGAAAGACTTGTTTATTATTGTGAAAAAATTTCTCTGAAGCGACTGAATGGGGGGTTTTGTGTTATTTTTATTTCCTCTGGATGGCCACAAAGTGGTAACCTAAGATGAGATCATTATAAAGTTGGAAATGATTTCGCTAACAATTAAGGCATGGTTACGGTTTCTAAATTCATGGTCTGCTCTTCCCCCAGCTTTTATTTGTCTGCACAAAGAGCCAACTCTGGGTACAATGCTATGTGAAGTGCTTCAGAGGTACGACTCGAGGACTCTGGGAAATTTCAAGGCAGCTGTATTCACTTGAAGATGGGGGGTACAGTACTACCTAACAAGCTGGATGAATGATTTCATTTTGTATAAAGAGAAACTGGAGGCAACAATAAAAATCAATGAATTGCCAATTCCATCCAGGGAAGTTTGCAACTATGCTTGAAGGAGAAAGTCAGCTTGGTTTGATTTTAATGTAAGGTTTACATATCCCAGTGCAACTGGATTCAGTAGTCTGGTGCTCAGGACACAGCAACAATACAAAGCCAATCAGAAAATGAGGATGCTAAAAGCAACCCAGAGAGATTAACTATTATCAGTTAAACTGCAGAAAAAAAAAAAATGCAAGGATAAAGCGACACTTAAAAAAAATTTAAGAAGCACCCTGTAATACTATTTACCTGTTCCACCACTTATGCCTCTGGTATACACTACCTTTCAGAGCTAAACTGGACACACTTAAGACATAATGGGTGATGGGTAGAACCACCTGCAGTGGTGGGTTGCAAGCATCAGACACGTTTTGAAGTGTTGGATGCCAAAGATTGTTTTGCTGGTAAAGGTCTGCAAGATTGCAAGACCAAACATAAGGGAGGGGTATTTTTTTTATTTTTTAGCTGTTACAATGAGAAACTTTTTGTTTTCTCAGTAAGCTCCAAATTTTAAATATTCTTGATTGACTAAAGTATACCCTTAAGGGTGTTTTCACTTAAGCGTTGCAATCACTCACATCAGTTTGAACTCTATTCGTGTTATCAGCCAAGTGTTGGTTTAAAGTGGTTGTAAACTCTCCATCACAACTTCTGCTCATTGCAATCCTAATTTTTAAAGCTATTGATCGCTGGCTGTCAAAATCTCCTTACTTGTTTAATCTTCTTGCAATCTGTCTTGCAATGTTTGATTATGTCAGGGGCGCATGCGCTTCCTGTCCTTAGATTCACGGCATGCTCTGTGTGCCTTCTCCCCATTGACATTGTGCCGTGTATGTGAGTTCCGCTCTCAGCTAAACCTAAATCTAAACCCTAAATGGAGGACATTTTGTTTGCTGAAGTACTGTGCATCATTGTAAAAAATGGAGGAGAATCTGCACTCGGACAGCAAAATCACAATAAGGATCAATGAAGATCAAATGAACCAATATGTGAAGGCAGCCAACTAAAATAGTGGATTACAGACTAAGTAAGCATATAAAAAGATGTAGTAGTGCCAAACACCAAATGATAAAACCAATATGTTATCAATGCGGAGTGTCCACAGAAAGTCCCAATAGTCCAAAAAGATGGAGAGATAGTGGAGACCAATTCCCAACTTCCGACTGTGTAGATGAAAAAAGCCAACACCCAGACGTGGAGTAACACCAACTGCTTACCAGATGTTAATGGATATAAGGCGGTGAAACAGACTCAAATAGGTCATCAATCTAGGGATAGATCAAACCATGTAGTCTCATCAGCTCCAATATGTCAAAAGGTCATGGTAACAGGGCGGTGAAATAGGCTTGGATCAAACCACCAGGCAAAACGTATGGTCACAACAACTCCAGCTCACCGGCTTCTCCGGGTGATGCCAGCACAGCAGCTCCCACCTCGTTAACTATTACTATGTTTTTTTTTATGCTCTTTTCACCTTGTTTTATTCATTTTTATATTTCAGTACTGCTAATCTCCAGCCCTTTTCAACCACTTCCTGTTTGCAACTACTCATTCCAGCACCAGCAGCACATCATTGCTCTGAACTGGCCCTCTGATGATGATGGTGGACCATGCATGATTGTGACAGGATGACAATGTATGAGTTGTCGCTCCATATCAGAAAGTGCCTCTACCAGGACCTTTTGAAGCAATATCACCAAATGTCTTTTATCGAAAGCTGCAGATTTAAAAAGATTAAAAACAGCTTTTGAAACTACACTGCCATGTCACAGCTTACAGGAAAATTTAGTGATTAGGGTTTATATGTACTTTAAGGTTTCTGCAAAATTTATTTAAATTAAACGTTGTTTTACAAATGTAAATTTGAAAGTTTGGTCTATAGAGGAGGTTCCCTTGAGCCTCCCTTTATTTCAGAATAAAATTACAGCAATTTAAACCTTTAGTAAGTAATTCTGGCAAAAATCTAAAATCTCCTTATACTGTCAGTTGAGCAACCGGACATTAGGAACATTTTGTACATGCCTTCCAGGACCAATGAAGTTGTATGTTGATAGAAGCTGCAGGGAGGCAACACCTGCAACTTAGCATGAAGGTCCCAATGAATCGATTTCCCTTTCCTGATGAACTTTAAACCTCCTAAAACAATGTTGTTTTTTTACCTATCATTTTTGTTCATAATGTATTAGTACCATATTAGCTTAAAATGCAACAAATCAAGAATGAAAATGGATTCCAGTTTATTAAATGTTGCACATCAGAAGTTTAAAATCCTAATGTTCTCTTCCAAAAGCAAAAACTCTTGCGAAACAGACATCTGATCCAGCAGAACCCCCACCATACTGCCTACCTTACCTAAAAATAGCAATTGAATACCTATCTGAGAAATAGAATGGCCTCTTCTTTATCCAAAGCCTTCCCTGCATCCTAATAGGGAATTGCACCAAGGCACAGGTAAGAATTTTGATGGTATTTTATAGTTTCCTATGATCACAGTAGTCAGTAAAGTTCCTACTTTAGGTCCACTTTAAGATGACCATTATTATTACTGGCAGATGTGATGTGCAGATACAATTTGGCTGATTCATGGATTTCTTTGGTCATTTTCTGCATGTCCAGAAACCTCTGTCCCCAGGTTATTATGGTAAAGAATCAAATTAAAGCTGCAATTTCCCCCAGGATCAATTGGCCAGGGGGTGGCATACTATGGTGATTGTCTTGGACATGAGAATCATTTCCTGATGCGAAAAAAGCAGCATGTGGACACTTTCATTAGGAGTTCACAAACGTTACACATTCACAGTAGAATTAACAGCAGAATACAGGCATACAGTCTACCAGACTCACTCTACAGTTAAAATCTCACCTTTGGGTGGAATAACCCTTTAACTTTAAAAATTTTAAGAAGAATCGGTTAAAACTGTGGGCTAAGTAAAAAACCGCTTAAAACCACTTTAAGCTTTCAGATGATGAGTTAAATAAGCAATCATAGAGATTTAAACTAACAAAAAAAAAAGGCCTTTCAAGGAAGTTCCACTAAACCAAAACCATATAATATAGCCAATCCGAAACATGGAAAAAGCTGAAAAAATAAAGCTGGTTCTAATGATGTGTATTTTTATGTAAACACTATAATCATTATTAGAAATAATCTCCACATCAAAAAAACTCAGCATGAACTGCTCACTTACATTGAGAAATTGAGTAGAAAGATCTTAGCAGAAGTTAACATTTAGAAACAGTTTTATAAATAAGGTATTTTTATTTCTTCCCCTATCCTGTCCATGAAAAATACAAACATTACGGAAATCAAGATTGCTTTCAGTTATAGCGGTTGTATGAAGTTCTGGAAAGAAAACAGTTTTCTGCTGATTTTACAGTGGAGGCTGAAATCGGAGATAGAAGATCAGATATTCCCTGCCCTGGGGCTTCAGGTCTTTCTTAAAGGGGAACTATAGTCCTTTAATGTTTTTAAGATGTACAAATGGAAAAATATCAGCTTGAAGGAGAACCCAATTATCTGTTATAGTTTTGGATAGAGTAAAGAAGAAATATAATTTTATTGCTGTCTATGTTCCCATTGGAGTGATTACTTTTCACTTCTTGTCTTAACATTGTTTGTGGGAGGGGAAATCATTCCCAGCAATGCAAAAACCTTTTAGTAGAGTGGTGAAAGGCTATAACCTCTGCCAGGTTTTAATTGCTGTCTGTCTGCTTGTTGGAGTTTTACCTTCACTTGCTCTCTTAGTGACAATGTTGTAACCTGCACAGATAGTGAGGGGAAATCTCTCCAACATCAAGCAATAATCAACAAAATTCTACACAAGACAGAAATAAAACCTTTTGAGGTTGAATACTAAAACTGGAGAGAGCAAAATCTGGTGCAGCTGTGCTTGGTAGCCAATCAGCTTCTAACTTTAGCTTGTTCAATTAAGCTTTGACGGAAAAACCTGGAAGCTGATTGGTTTCTATGCAGAACCGCACCAGATTTTGCACTCTCTAGTTTTAGTAAATCAATTTGTCTCTTTATTTTGCTAGTCCAAAAAAAATACCTGAAATGTTAAAAATCTTGACCACCTAGCTTCCTGCCTATGCTAAGAACCTTTGCTGCACTGAAATCCCAAGCAGTGCAGTCACCCCTGTCCAGTTCTTGTTTGCTAGACTACAGAACAACCCCTCCTTTTCTCTATTAGGGGCTGAAAACACTACTTGATATTTCAGTACAGCAGAGGTAGCAGTTCAGTACTGTGGCAACAGTTAATCTTATTTTCCTCTGTTGCAAATAATCAGTTTCAGCGTTTGTAAAGAGGTCACTCTTCCCGCTGACCATCTTTGCAAAGGGGAACTAAACTGACACGCTATATAATAGGTATTCCTGGTACAGACTACCAATTTAAGGCATTGCATTGACCACTGATATAAGTGATCACTACATTGACTACTAATGTATGGGGGCACAACACTGACCACCAATCTAAGGGGGAACTACAGTGACCACTAATGTATTGAGGTACTACAGTGACCACTAATGGAAGAAGAAACTACCTGACCACTAATGTAAGGGAGGCTACTTTGACTACTAATATAGGGGGAACTACACTGACCACCAATGTAAGCAGGAACTTTACTGATCACTAATGCAAGGGGAAACTACACTGACTACTAATGTAAGGGGGCACAACACTGACCACTAATGTAAGGGGGGAACTACAGTGACCAATAAATTAAGTGGGTACAACACTGACCACTACTGTAAACGGGAACTATGCTGACCACAAATGTAAGGCACACTACACTAGCCACTATTGTAAGGGAGAACTACAGTGACCACAGATTTAAGGGGGGGGAACTACACTGATCCAATGCAAGAGGGCACTACCCCAACCACCAACGTAAGGGAAGAATTTTCCACCGATCAACAATGTTAATGGACACTACAATTTGCACTCTATTTCTTTTTTTCATTACTTTTTTTTTCAAAATATTTTTTTTTTCTATAGGGCAAGAGGTGTAAAAATGACCCACACCAGGTGTTATGTACACCCAGTTAAGTATTCCACCCTTCTTTCTTCTATTTATTTACACAGTATCTCACAAAAGTGAGTACAACCCTCACATTTTTGTAAATATTTTATTATATCTTTTCATGTGACAACACTGAAGAAATGACACTTTGCTACAATGTAAAGTAGTGAGTGTACAGCTTGTGTAAATTTGCTGTCCCCTCAAAATAACTCAACACACAGCCATTAATGTCTAAACTGCTGGCAACAAAAGTGAGTATACTCCTAAGTGAAAATGTCCAAATTGGGCCCATTTAGCCATTTTCCTTCCCTGGTGTCATGTGACTCTGTAGTGTTACAAGGTCTCAGGTGTGAATAGGGAGTGGGTGTGTTAAATTTGGTGTTATCACTCTCACTCTCTCATACTGACCCCTGGAAGTTCAACATGGCACCTAATGGCAAAGTACAAGAGAAATGGCCGCACACCAGGCAATAGCTCATGATGAAAGGCTTTATTGAACAAGGATGCAAGGTACAGCAAAATGGATGGTAGACCTGTTTCACACGACTCACAGCGTGCTTGTTCACATGGTAGTGAACAAGCACGCTGTGAGTCGTGTGAAACATGTCTACCATCCATTTTGCTGTACCTTGCATCCTTGTTCAATCAAGCCTTTCATCGTGAGCTATTGCCTGGTGTGCGGCTTTTCTCTTGTATCCTGTCTGCGGTGGTGATCCGAGGTCCTGCACCCAAGGCTGGCTGTGAAGTTCCAAACTGCCTGAGCGGTGTACATCTCTTTCTCTGTACCTAATGGCAAAGAACTCTCTAAGGATCTGAAAAAAAAAAATTGTTGCTCTACATAAAGATGGCCTAGGCTACAAGAAGATTTCCAAGACCCTGAAACTGAGCTGCAGCATGGTGGCCAAGACCATACAGTGGTTTAACAGGACAAGTTTCCTCTGAATAGGCCTCGCCATGGTCGGCCAAAGAAGTTGAGTGCACGTGCTTAGTGTCATATCCAGAAGTTGTCTTTGGGAAATAGATATATGAGTGCTGCCAGCATTGCTGCAGAGATTGAAGGGGTGGGGGGCAGCCTGTCAGTGCTCAGACCATACACAGCACACTGCATCAAATTGGTCTGCATGGCTGTCCTCCCAGAATGAAGCCTCTTCTAAAGATGATGCACAAGAAAGTCTGCAAAAAGTTTGCTAAACACAAGCAGACTAAGGGCATGGATTACTGGAGCCATGTCCTGTGGTCTAATGAGACCAAGATAAACTTAATGGTTCAGATGTGTCAAACATGTGTGGCGGCAACCAAGTGAGGAGTGCAAAGCCAAGTGTCTCTTGCCAATAGTCAAGCATGGTGGTGGAAGTGTCATGGTGTGCGGCTGCATGAGTGCTGCCGGCACTGGGGAGCTACAGGGAACCATGAATGCCAACATGTACTATGACATACTGAAGCAGAGCATGATCCCCTCCCTTCGGGAGTGGGCTGCAGGGAAGTATTTCAACATGATAATGACCCCAAACACACTTCTCCAAGACGACCACTGCTTTGCTAAAGAAGCTAATGAGTGGACTGCCCAATCATGTCTCCAGACCTAACCCCTATTGAGCATCTGTGGGGCATCCTCAAATGGAAGGTGGAGGAGCGCAAGGTCTCTAACTTCCACCAACTCATCATGGAGGGGTGGAAGAGGACTCCAGTGGCAACCTCTGGTGAACTCCATGCCCAAGAGGGTTAAGGCAGTGCTGGAAAATAATGGTGGCCACACAAAATATTGACACTTTGGGCCCAGTTTGGACATTTTGACTTAGGGGTGTACTCACTTTTGTTGCCAGCGGTTTAGACATTAATGGCTGTGTGTGAAGTTATTTTGAGGGGACAGAAAATTTACAATGTTATACAAGCTGTACACTCACTACTTTACATTGTAGCAAAGTGTCATTTCTTCAGTGTTATCACATGAAAATATACAATAAAATATTTACAAAAATGTAAGAGTGTACTCCCTTTTGTGAGATACTGTATATTTACAACTTTTTAACCATACTTATGTACTGCAAGGGTAGATCTATAGCAACTTTCTGGAAGTAAAAGTTCTCCAATATATTTGTTCTCTGGATTTAATTAAGCAACCTTGTCACATTATCTCTTTCCTACCGTTTGATGCGATCATAGGAATAGGTATGGTGAATTTCCCACTGAGCTCATGGATGGCTGCAGAGGTAGGAAGTCTTTACCCTTTCATCCCCTGCTCCTTTTAACTTTGTGCACAAAGCAGACGTATTCATCAGTGTTAAGTATTTCAAACATGATCTTATTTAAAGTAGAATTAAATCCTTATTGGATGACAATTATTTTGCTGATGCACTGTGTACCATAAACAAATGCCATTTTAAAAAATTGTCGTAAAAAATTAAATACTTACTTTCCATTTTATGGAATGTACATGTTATACACGTCCTGTGTACTTTAATGATGTTATTTTGGGTGTGTATAGCATGTCCAGTGTCCTCAACTGCTTGAACATTGGGAATCAAATCTATCACTTTTCTTTACTATTATAAAAATAGCTAATTACACCTTTGTTACAGGACAGTTACCCAGGGTACTTTCCCCCTTTAAGAAAAAGAAAGGGTTGATTCCATATTTTAGAGAACAGATGGGGCAGAGATAACTGGTGGACAATCCTTTGGGCCTGAGTGACCCTGAGGGATAAACTCTTAAACTCTCTGGCCAACACGGTAAAAAGTTTGGGTCTACCACTGCACATACCCTATTGCCTATGTGTTACTAATTACATTGCAGGAAATAGACCTGAGTGAGGTGGCAGGAAAGAGGATGTGGCAGAATCTAGGGATCGGATTGTAAAGAACAACCCAGTGTGCAGTGTTAAACTTAGCAGCAGTTATTACAATTAAATAACGTTGAGAATACACACGGTAATCTCAATGACCAGCCTAATAATAATACGTCATTACTACCACCAGATAGACACTGGACATGCTACACATGCCCAAAATAACATCATTAAAGTACACAGAACGTGTATAACATGTCCAGTCCATCTCCTCCTCTTCTGCATCCTCCACTCTCAATTGCTGGCAATTATAGGCTCTAAAAGTGAAGCCAGAAGTTACTGTGCACATACAGCAGCTCTAGCAGCTGCTGCTGTAAAAAAAAAAAAAAAATAACCATTTATCAACATTTATTAACACCATTCAGATGTGAAACAAAGAGATATAGTAACATTGTTATGTTTGTACGGTATCTACACTATTTCTTTCATCTACAGATCAAAGAGATAAGTTTTGATCTGTGAATGATGTCAGTAAAAACAACATGAAAAGTAAAAGAAAAATAAGGTTGATTTTTTTTAATGAAATAAAAAGAAATGTATATTTAACCCCTTATTAACTCTTAGTTTACTCTAATCAGCCAAAATGATTCCTTTTCCCCTTCAATCAAAAAATACTTTTCAAGTATTTTTTGTCATGTTGTCATCCTTTCCTGTGCACTCTTAAGATGATGCAGCAGTTGTAATGCATCATGCACTGGTGCATCCTGCCATAGTCAACTTTCTTAAACTATAATGTTCAGCTACAATAAGGGCAGGCACAGCTCTGAAGGAAGTTCCTACAAAGAGTCCACAGAATATGCACAGCTCTGAATAACGTAAGGGAAAAACCGTATCTATTTTTTTTTCATAACATAAAAGAATTATGCTCTCTTTTTTACTTACAGTAACCTATGAAACTAACAATTTATGTCTGGGTGTTTAATTCTACATAAAGTGAATCTGTTTCCAGACAAAGGACATAAAAGTATTTACATATTCTTAGCAAGCAGTAAAAGAATTTTAGACAAACACTCCATGGCCTCTATTACTGCAGGAACTATTGAGAAATTCATCCTCAAAGCTAAAGCACTGAAATCTAAGCTTCTCTCACCTTTCTCTGGCAGCAGTGACTTGGCAGCCTACCAGCCTTCTAAAGTAAGCAAATAGTAGCTGCTCTAAGCTGGTAGAAATTGACTAAAACTAGAACATATCTGCTTACATGACCCGCACTCCCGAGGCCTTGTCTCCCTTCTCTATTCCAGGCTCTCGGACTCCCCTGACCGGACTCTACCCGCCTACGCCAATAAGTGGGAACAAGACTTGTCATTGCACCTAGACTATGTAGACTGGTCCAACATTTGGCAAGCGACTAAGGCAGCCTCCCAGAATATTGTGGCTTCTGAAACTAACTACAAGGTCCTAATGCGTTGGTACCTAGTACCCGCTCGCATAGCAAAATTTCTGGCATCCTACCCCTCGACTTGTTTTCGAGGTTGCATAAACGCAGGCACCCACTTACACATATGGTGGACGTGCCCTAAAGTACAAGAATTCTGGGAGGCTGTCTTCCACATCCTTTCCACTCTGATGGATACGTCCATCCTCCCAGACCCTTCTCTGGCCCTTCTGAATATGAAACCGGACAAAGTCTCCAAATCCAGACAAAAACTGTTCCTACAGGTAACCACTGCAGCCAAACAGACTATAGCGAAGGCCTGGAAATCCCCACACTTACCCATACCTGAGGTAAAGCACAGGATCACTAAGGCGATGATTCATGCCAAAATAGAAGCAGAGCTGCTGGACAAGGTGGATAAATATAACAGGATTTGGCAACCTTGGGTTGATCATTTCCTCCCACCTGATTTTGATTCCTCTCTTTTGTTGCCATGATACTCCTCCTTCAGCTTCCTTATGTTACTTATCTGATGCCAGTGCTCTACCCCCCGGCGACGCCCCTCCTACCTTTTCTCTCTCCGTTCCCCCTGCTTCTCTCTTTTCCTCCCTCCCTCCCTCTTTCTTTCTCCCTCTTTCCTCTCTTCCCCTTTACGTGCACTCATGTGTTTACTAAATGCGTCCTAGACGTGATGTGCCTCAATGGCATGGTTATGCTTTTGAACTCACCACAATTCCTGTCTACGTTTTTCAATCTGAATATGTAACCCCTGTTTTTACCACTATAGTTGTTGGCTTCACTTTTGTCGCTCTCTTTTCTCAATAATATTTTACTTTGTATGTATATGAGTCTCGGAGCCGCCTCTATCTACGTAATAGCGGGCGGGAGGTCGCATCGCCCGGCGCGGGCACAGCTTGTTCCCTTTACGGGGTTCCTGTGTGCCGGCGACGACAGCCCCACCTCCTCTCATCCTGGTTACTTGAGGCTTGCTTTTGCAACCGCCTGTATTTACAGTTGGGTTTTGTATTTGTGGTTTCTGTAACACTATGTTAATCTGCACATTGTTGTATTTATTCTTCTGTTCATTGTTCTTCTGACGCTTCTCTTCACCTGTAAACCTTAATAAAACGTTTGAACAAGAAATTGACTAAAACTGGATTTCAGAGTCTCGTTTTGTGGAGGTTGTGTGTTCCTTGCTCCTGCATGCACAAAGGTATTGGTTATTTCTTGTGGCTCTGGCAGCAGATGAGGACCTTATGGAAGAACAGAGGAGGTAAATACAGTCTGCCTTTAATGCTAGCTATACAATATACTTGTTACTTTGCCTACTATTGATATTAAACCCCAACTCCCTGAATTACGCAAAATGTTTACCTTGCAGTGCCCCCCCCCCCAACCCACATTGCAAAGGTTTAATTTTTGTAAAGTCTAGGGGACTAAAGTGTAATACCTCATACCTCACTCTGGCAGGCTCCCTCTATCTGTATGCCCAGTCCCCAGAAACCTCTTCTTTAAGATGCAGCTACAAATATTCCAGCTTGCCAATGGATATGGGAAGGAGTTTGGGTGAATCAGGTTTGATAGGGTAAAAGTGCACCAATTTTAGGTACGGGTGTATCTTTTTCATTTGCATATACATTTTGTGTCCAAATGTTTTGTGGACACCTGTTGGTCATCCCATTCCAAAATCAGACCCCCTCCCTTTGTGGCTATCCAATTTTTGAGTTTTTGGAGTGTATCTGCAGGAATTTGTTGCAATTTAGGCAATGGATCATTTTTGAGGTCAACTGATGTTGGACCAGAAGACCTGGCTCGTGCTGTTCCAATCCATTCCAAAGGTTTTTGGGGTTTTTATTCAGGGCTTTTTGCAGACCACATGACTTCCTCTACACCAAACTCATCAAATCATACCTTTATGATTGGATTTGACCACCCAAACTTAATTATTTTGAGGGGTGTCCACATTTAGCCATAAAGGGTAGATACTATATCTGAAAAACATGTATGAAAATCTGAAAAAAGTCTTAATCCCCATAACTCTCTTAGAGCACACATAGCAAGCACTATCATAAAAGCACTGTAAAGTGGACCTGTCAATATAATTTAACTAAGAGGCATCTGAAAACTGCCAGATCTTTGCAAAAAAAAAAAAAAAGTGAAATGCTACTGTCAATCATATGACATCATCATGCAGGTCACCAGGTTTTTGGTAATGAGAGAGATTGCTGTGGATAGTTAAAAAATTATCTAAACCACTGATTTTGCTCACTAAATTATGATTGCTTCCCATTACATTTGAACACAGTTTACTTTCAAAATAATTCATGCTGAAACTCCTTCTGAAATACAGATGAGAGGAATTAATCTCAGTATCCTTTACTCGAGTAAAATTTTGTGAATTACTTAAAAGTCTCTAATAGCATTGAATAGATTGCACTTCAGAATGTTAACTGATCCAGGTTATCACTCACTGGTAGAATAATTATTACCTTCAATATTTGTAAGGTTGTCCTTCCATGCTGAATGGCCACCAGACTATTTATACATTGGATAACCTCACAGACTAAAAGTGTCTCAGGGACCTATTAGGACAGAATATGGACTATCTCAGGGACTTACTACAATCTTCTAATCTAAATGCTTTAGGTCACCCCCCCCCCCCAAAAAAAAGTGAACTTTGCACAGAGTTAAGGACGATCTCCACCCCACACATAGTAGCACTTGGACATCGTAGTAGGTTGCTTGTGCACTAAGTATTGAATTAGGGATAGCAGGGGTAGTGTCATGTGTGCTCCATATCCAAAAGAACAGGGCTCTTCTCTAAATTTGGTAAAGTGGTTTGATTCAAGGGTATTTTGCTAAACTAAAATTTACTGTAAGTTTAATATAAAGTAATTATTACAAGGAAAAATATGCTGCAATGGACCTTTTTATATCTTTTTTATTTGGCCTACAGTGGTCAATATAATAAAATAATAGATTGTACTTACAAACTACTAAAAGAAGATACAGTAAAGCCATGCACAGAGAAAAAAGTAAACAGGGACTTGCTTTAAACATGATTGGATAACTAATTGTGCAAACGTTTTCAATTTTTTTGGTAAACCAGATACAATAAAAAAAGTTAATTAATTATGAAACTAAAAATTAAATAGGACTGATTTATTTGAAGCAAGTTAAGTTTTAACAATGGTTAGGCTTATTAAACCTCATCAAAACAATCAAGGTATTTTTTTTCAAATCATATGGAATCATATATTAGACAGTAATAGATAGACAATTGTGATTACTGATTGACAGCAATAAATATAATTTTGCTCCAAATATTTGACTTTGGGGATTTGAGGTTTTCAGAAAAATGTCTCATATCTGTTGTTTTGGATTCTCCATTGTTCAAATACAGTGTATATATATATATATATATATATATATATATATATATATATATATATATATATATATGTATATATAATTTTATGTCTATAACATGTACACACAACTGTAGAAATTGTATATATTTCAACAGCATTTCAAAACGAGAAGCTCTGCAAAACACAAATTTAAAATCTTAAAGTGGATTTCAGATGTTTTGTCTCAGGAGATGACGATTCCTCGATGGCTCAAGTGTGCTCCAAGGAAAGCTAGAAGGTTGTACAGTTAACTCCCAGGGTGTCATTCTAAACCATACAACCTACTACCTCAACCTGGATGCACACATTTTCCAATGCAGTCTTCATTTCTTCAGCATCTCACTTATTTTTGATGCCTCCCTTTATTAAAATCACTATCAAGAATTGCACATTACGAATACAATAGTTCCTACTTATTGTCTGCTGACAAATAGAAAACAAACGATACCAATTATACACCGTAAACTATGTTCCGATGCTACAATAAAAGCTGAAGAGATCTTGCTTGACATTTTTAAATAACACAGCCAGCCATAAAAACTACCGTTTTCTAACAGGCCTTCGTAATAAAAAAAAATCTGGAAAAGTTGTTCGGAAACAGAGAACAGCACAAAAAACAAACTATAAGTACATGCAAATGTAAGCATCTTTACAATACTCACCATTTTTGGATGCAATAAGCATCTCTAATAGTATGGTTTAGTTTACCAGAAAGGTGTCTGTACAAGCAGAGATAGATATATTAAGTAACTTTTATATACTCTAAAATTAACTCTAAAAACTGAATATAAAACAAAACTTCTACTGTGTTAAATTGGCTAAATGATTAAACAGAGCAACGTCTCAGAACCTCAATCACACAGACCCACAGAAACGAGCTTGAGCAGAACAATTCACCACAAGATCGGATCTACGGGTTCATGTTCTTGGGCAATAAAACTGTACCCTATTCATCTGATATACAATACTAAAAAGTGCTTTCAGGTTTCATTAATATACTACTAGAAATTAAATAAATCAGCCTTTTCATTTTGTTTGTTGTGTCAACAGTAAGATATAAAGGTCTATAAATTGGTTATATTAGAAAAGAATATAAATGGCAATGTATATACAATAAAAATAATTCATTAGATTGAGTTTTTTCTCAGGAAAAAAAAAGTCTTATATTAATTTGGCTTTGACGGTAATTAAATCTTTTTTTCAAATGCTACATGTTAATAAACAGCATTGTAATGACAAAAATTAGCAAATACATTGTGTATATGCCGCCCCTCCCATGCCTTAAGTCTCATAATTTGACCATGTGGAAATACACATATACAGATAATTAAAAAATCTATTTTGTTCATAGATGTATACACCATTTTGTAGCATGTACCATTTCCTTTTTTTAAATATTTAAATTAAAAAAATATTGTGTTGCAATAAACATAGAAAGCTTCAAAAGCATGATAAGTTTTGTCCTACACTTTTACAAAATAATAATTAAAAAAAAATGCACACACAAATATAAGCGCGATTATTTCAATACAAAGAGCATGTCAGCTTTACAGTCAAGGCCCAAAACTACTATTCTAAGTACGCTGACAGAACCGAAGCATAAATCTAAGATCCAATAAAATAAACAATACATCATTTAGGCTGAGAAAAAAACTGTTTTATTGCATTTTATACTAAAGCTTTTATTTTTATGTTTTGATGTATAGCTAATTTAATTCAAAGCTCTTTTTGCTATGCAGGTTTGCTGTAAAGCAGAAATTCAAACATATTACTATCAACTTTACTAACAGCTGATTTAGGCCTCATCAGACAACAGATATAAAGAAAACCTCAGTTGGCAATGTATATTTTATATAGCCTTATATACATCTAATAAGCCACAATGTACCACAACTCTTAAAAAAAATATATCTTTTTTATCAATCTTTTTTTTCAGCCGCACATGAACAAATACCCCAGTTGTTAAGATTTTTTTTTTTGCCATTAACTTACAGTAGGATATTTCAGCTTTAATATCGCAGTGATAATAATCACTTTTATTACAACAAATCCTCATATTTTAGGATTTATTTATTTTGATTAAAAAAAGGTGAACACAAAAAATGTATGTTTTTTTTTTTTTAAGAATTGTTGTTCAGTATGCAACACCTTGGTAGAGTTTTTTTTTACAAGTCATTAATGTTACCGATTTACACTTTAAAACTACCTACAGCAAATGGGAGACTATTTCCAGTATATTTGCATGAGTGTAATAGATGCTTTATTACCTTTGCTGGTGCCCTGAAATCTTGACATATTCTTTTTTTCCAATTTCCTGGCATGTTTGCTGAAAAAGGAATAAAGTGTTGAAATGTTATGGTGCACGTTAAAATAAAAAAAAAAAAAAAAAATTAAAAACACATATTTTATTAGTGTTTTTTCCTTATTGAAATAGTCTGAACGGCACTTTCCCGGTACAGGGATAAGTATTACAAATCTGTATATAAATACATAGTGATAAAATAGTAATTGAAAAAAATATATTAAACATGTAACTTGAACACACCCAGCTAAAGGAGGCCAGAGAATGGCACATATGGATATTCATGTAACTGTATCCTCATATGCCCTCACACACTCAAGCAAAAGAATACAGTAAGAAAGCCTTCTTTACCCTTCTATGCTTGCCAATGGACATTAAAAATGTAGATTTCTAATTATTTAGGAAAAGAATTCACTTTTCCATGTCAAGAAGGACAGTTTCTCATATAGTAAACATAAAGTCCTTTCTAAGCGTTTCTATATTAGAGCCACTAAGCTGCACTTTTATTTCACTCGGTTATTACTTTTCATAAATTGCTTCAATTATTAACAAATAAATTCTCTAATATCTATATAATGGAACAAACTGACACACTTCACATACATGTCTGCCTTTAATATCATTTGACTGAATCAATTTATTGCATTTTTTAAAATTAATTTACGTAAAGCAATAAAATGTGTTTATACACTTTTTTCATAAAGTGTTCAAAAAGGGAAAGAAGAGAAAAAATGCATTTTAGTAAACTATTATGCCACGATAAAACAAACAAACTTTTTAAGCCAAACAACACATGAATTACCATAATTAATATTCAAACAAGTTTAGGAAATGTGGTAAGCAGACATTTAAAAGAAATGACACCTGCAGCATGAGAAAATTAAAATGAAAAAAAATAAAAATAAAAAAAATATATATATATACCTGTAGTTATGCAAGGGAATAGCCTTACTGCCACTTCAGCGGAATTTAAATTAGATGACTTTGAAAAGTTTGCCTTTTGTCTAATTAGAATTAAAAAAAAAAGTGTAGGGAGGCTGTATAACTGAATCGTGACATTTCCATTAACTCAGGCTTCCTTTCTATCCAGTTACTCCTTAAGGAGGACCTTGGTGCATTTTTTTTTTTTTTTAACTTCAGTTCTTCTCAGGATTCCAAGCACAAAGCACTGCACAAAATCAGCACCAATCCATGCCGCAACATTTTGCACGGCAGTGGAGGTGGGAAAACTCTGAAAATACATGAAGACCGCTTGCTTTTTTGTAAATAGGGTGGGCAAAGATCTTTCACAGCAAGGGGGTCACAGAGGCAGGTTTCCAGTATGCTTCACTGCTGAGCAATGAGCTCATGATGAATGCTGTCACCCCATTTGCCTGACTCAAACGCCTGATTACAAGTCTAGCTCTAATTTATTTTAATTTAATGTAACCGTAACATTTAATAATAGACGTTACAGGTTACATAGCCTTTAAAAACTTATTAAAAAATTAGGTGGTGATAATATTTGTATTGTCCCCTTTATCAGTATCAAGATAAGCAGGAAAAATTTATCAGGCGTGAAAGGGACTGCCTCCTGGTGCCCTGCCAAAAAAACAGAATAAAGACGAAGTTGTGCTTCAAAGCTGAATTGCTTGCTGAGCCTAGTTAAAGTCAAGTATTAGAATCCGCCATTTTCCGAGCAATGAAAGAAAAAAAGGGGAAAAAAAAGAGGAAAAAAAATCAGCACGGATGTTGCTATCCAAGACCCCTTGGCACCCACACAAAATCTCAGCCGTAAGGTCACATGATCTTCTGCCAAGCCGGGAGTACATTCCCATAAACCATTCTGTTGATATTGCGAAGGCAGCTATTGTCTAGCTTACTGTACACCCTCGACTCAGCCCACTTTTCATTAAATTAGCTAGGAGAAAAAAAAAAAAGAAAAAAAAAAACGCATCACCTTTGGGGGTTGGGTGTCATGGTAACGTCTACCTGGCAAACTGCCCACTTTCTCTGCCCATCAACCAGAAATGGAATCGTAGCTATTTGAGAGGTTGATGACTAGGAATGCAAAGTTGTGTTCAGTGAATCTGAATTCATTTTCTAAGAAACTCTTCAAGCTACTTAAGAGCAAAAAAAAAAAAAAAAGAAAGAAAGAAATCGAAGTAAGGGTAAAAAAAAAAAAAAAAAAAAATTTTAGTATCGCTCAAGATTATATTTAAAATTACGTTAAAAAAAAAAAACTTAAAAAAAAAGAATTCTTTCTTTGCTGTGCAAATGTCCTTCCCTGCTTTAACCTCTTTAGTGCAGTAACCTCACAGGACCTTCGAGTAGAGACATTACTGCCTTGTATAAAACTACTTGTTAGATTTGGCTGCCCCTGGAACAACACTATCTGCCAAATATGAGCGAACTGAAAACTTTACCCCACATCTAAAAGGGTTAAGGCAGACAATTATCCCCTCCTGTCATTGAAGGGGTGAATCGCGGTAGCTGCCAATAGCTTGTTCTTTTCAGAGTTGCTTGAGTATTGTATAACGGATCCTTTCAAATCTTGTTTGGAGTCGTCCAACTTAAAATTCCTTATAAAATAGGTGCACGGCAATAGCCAACAGCAAAAGTTTGCATGGCTGATACAAAATTGAAGTATGTGTTCTTGAAAGTGGCGTGCTGAAAAATCTGTTTAGGTTCCAGTAGTATGATGAAGCTCAGCTGTATGTCCCCGCCCTTCTTTTAGATTTAAAGCACCCGTCTCTCCAAAAAATATAAGCACAGTAAAAACCTCAGACCTCTAATGTCTCTAACTCTTACTAAAATACCACAATCATGGATTTCAGCACTTTCACTTGTCAGCTTGGGGCTTTCAGTACTGAAAACAACTACAAATATAAAGGATTTCCACATTTTTACTTTGAATATAAGCTCTCTGTTTGGTAACCGGATAACTTAAAGAGGACCTGTCACCCTTGTGCCTATGCAAGAATCTGAACATTTAGAGGCATATTTATAAAGCAGTAAATGTAACATTCACCAAATATTCACTGCAGATGGTGCATGAGTTTTAAATTACAGGTAATGAGTAACCACCTGTCAATGTTTAGTGAATCTCACAATTCCTTTTTTTTTTTAAATGCTGGATACACACTATACAACTTTTGTTGTTTGATTTCTTTTAGATTTACCTTCTAGCTCCATTGTCACCTTCTCCAGGATTTCTCCAGAGCTTCTCCCATTCTTTGGAACTCTCTACCCCAATCTGTCTGACTGTCCCCTAATCTATCCATCTTTAGACGATCCCTGAAAACCCTTCTCTTTAAAGAAGCCTATCTGGCTAGTAACTAATACACTGTTTCACTTTCCCCCTCAGCTCATCCCCCACAGCTTTTACCTTTTTGTATCAATTGACCCTCCCCTTTTAGATTGTAAGCTCTAACGAGCAGGGCCCTCTGATTCCTTTTGTACCAAATTGTATTGTAACTGTAATGTCGGCCTTAATTTTGTAAAGTGCTGCACAAACTGTTGGCGCTATATAAGTCCTGTATAATAATAATAATAATAATAACTATGTAGTGTAAGGGCTTGCCTGATTGCATACAAATTGAAAGTGTTTTGTTTTACCCCACGTGCTTCTGTACGAATACCTTTATAAACTTGTTGTTAACACTGAACATGAAAATTGTATATATATTGAAAGCCGTATACTGTTTTGTATTATTGTCTTGTTTTTTCATTGGATGAATAAAATCGTTTAACCAGAAAGTGTTTCGTTTTGACCTCATATTATATGAATTTAGTAAATCTAAAGAAAAAAAATCTAAAGAAAATTGCATAGTGTGTATCCAGCTTTAGACTTAAAGGGTAACTACACTTTTGTAGGGAAAAAAATCAGAAATAAAGAAAAAACAATATAGCGTATACAATTGCGACACAAATCATATTGTAATTGAATGTTATTAAAAATGACCTTTCCTTTTCAATCTGCAGCTGTTGTAATTTTCTGAAAATGCAATGCAATATGGTGACCTGGAGGTGTTATGTACACAGAATGTATACTGACCACACCCCAGAAACATTATTTCCTGCTTGTGTGATTGGCTCTCCAATTTTCCCAGAAGTCTGCCAAAGATACAAGTCAGATTTCTGGCATCCCCTGCAACAAAAATATTATTTTTGGTGAGATACTCCCTATAGGAACACATCTAAAGGGATGCAGGCCCAGCAGATTTCCTCATTAGAGCCCTGCAGCTGCTACAGCTGATAGATAATTATGAAACCACTCCCATTTTACCCACTCAGCTCAGAGGCACAGAGGAACAAACAATGATTTCTTCAGAATAGCACAAGGTAGGTGTGACAGTATTAACCGTCACTGGAATTTAAAGACAGATAAGTAATGGTTTGGATTGCTTCATATTTTCCAGCAATATCTCCATATAGAAATATTAAGATTTATTCCCATTTGCCATGAAATCTGTACTTCCTAAATGCTGTGTATATTACATATCTTTCAATGTCAGAAAGGTTTTCCTTTTGTTTGTGTATTGGGAGGGAATGTGGATTGCCCTGTCTCATTGTTAAGTGCTAATGACCTCCCATTGTTCTGTCTGTCTGCCTTAAGAGAACGTATTATGGGATGTATAAAGATATGTGGATTGGATGCTAAGGGGGAGGGGGGATTGTCCCACATTGTATATTTTGTACACTGTATGAGAGTGTAAAACTCTGTTCCTATTGGATGGTGGATATCACGTCCAGTCTTCATCAACAAGGTCCATCTGGGTGGTAACCTTGTGGGTGAAAACTGTATATAAGTTTTGTTCAATAAACTTGTTCTAGAGTTCCTTCAACCTCAATCTAGAGTCCTGTCTCTTATTGGGGTAATCTGCCGCAAGGGATTGCTATGGTCTTCCATACTCCCTTGGATAATTACTAAGCTCTTGTAAGAGCTTGTATAAGAGCTTGTTCTACTGCACTCTCTGGGGAAAGAGAGGTTCACCCACAGGAACCTGGAGTCTTGTCGGAGGTCCAGGGTGGGTAGGAGACTGCAAGACCCTAACCAAGCTGCGGCGGTTCGTGGGGTCTGAAGTGGTTACGGTGTCTGGTGGAGTGCTTGGAGCCCCTGGGGAAGCACTAGAAGCATCTGTCAACGGAGGTACCCGGTCAGGGGTGCCCTGTTCCGTTACAGTAGGAATCTGCAACAAAGTTTGTTATAATCCTTGCAATGTACAGAGATCACTCAGAGGGGAATGTTTTTTTCTCAATAAAAGTGGAGTTACGCTTTAAAATGTAAGAGTACATAGCCAAAACTTTTGTTTAGTTTTGGATAAAGAAAGGACACCCAGTAATTTTCTTTTTTTTCTTTGTTTTCTGTGTCCAATTTCTTTAATTTCCTGTCCTGGATACACAACAGGACATAAGAGAAAATCTCTATAAGGTGAAGGGAATCCTCCTCTTAGCCAGATGTCACTGGAACAGTTGTCCCTATTGGAAGATTTCTATGACTTCCTGCCTCAATCCCAACAGTCACCTAGACCAATAGAGAAGGGGATTTTAAATAGCGGGGACACAGATCGCATTACAAACTTGACAGGGGTTCTATGCTCTATTCTATACTCTATCTGAAGCTAAAAAAAAACATTTTGCTTGGATATACACTTTAAATGTTTAATTCTGCAGGCCTACCTGTGAAAGATCTGTAAACAGCTCCTTTTTTACCTTTACCTAATTTGCCTTAGGATGGCTCTTGAAGATAAGAGACAGAGATGAGAGGCTCCCTGAGATCTAATAGTTGCTACCCTGTCAACTGCCTGAGTCCATAATGATATCACACGCTGACTTATGGCTCCCATGATAGATCCAAATGTCATGTAGATGATTTTTATTTTTTTTTTAACTAAATTTAAAGAGACAACTTTTTTTTTTGGACAGAGTGGAGAATAGATAAAAATAGAAGCTTCCTGCAACACACAGTGTTTCCTTCTTTACAGTATGCTTTCTGCTATGCCTGTGGCTGCTTTTTAAAGAAAAAACAAATGTAAAACTCTGAACACTTTTGTTTTAATGCCCCCAGAATGCATTTAGCTTATTTAAAGTGTTAGTAAACCCAGGACCCTGCACTTCACTATATCTGGTCTCCCACAGTACACAGAACATGGAAATGCAATTATTTTAGTAAATATTAACTGCTAAATACCTTTTCCCATCAGCAGTTAGAGCAGTCTTGTGACTTCCATCAGTGTGTCAGGTTAAAGCTTGTAGGAGGAGTTTTCATTCTACTCTGACTGTCCTATAAGCCTGCATGACCCCTGACCCTCTGTCTGGACAGTGCTGATGGTTTGGGGAAAGTAGAAGAAGGGGAGGAGGGAGGGGACAGAGAAGACAGGATTAAACAGGCTTTTTACACAATGCAGAGGATTAACCCCTAAGGTTCCACAGTGAGTATAGCAGGCGTGCTTTATTGCATATACAGACTGATTTTACTGTTGTGGGTTTAGTAACACCTTAAACTGAAATTTGGGCATTAACCCTTACATTAAACCTAGTCTTAACCTAGTCCCTAACACTAAGGGCCATTGCTGACTATGAGATTGAAAAAGGACCTTGCAGCAGGTCAACTGCAGGTTAAATGCACCTGCAATGATTTTGGATTGTTTTAGAAACATCCCAAACTTTATTTCCCCATCAAAGCTTGTTGACAATGACCCCTAATTCTTGTGTTGTCATAGTCTAACTTTTAAACTAGACTGCCAATTATGAAATCTACCATTGATCTTAGCCAATAAGGTTATACTTTAAATTGAAACTAGAAGTTTTGTACGGATATCACCTAGTAACGCTGTTTTACATTTTCCTCTACAGACTGTAAAATGTGGTCTAAAGATGTAACTTTTTTCAAGCTTTTTAGTTGCATAGTTGAATTTCAAGATTATGAACTTGTAGCAGAGTTGTTAAAGTGAACCTGTGACCAGACTACAGACATTCAAGTATGTGTATGTTCCTAATAGATGTGCTCTGTGACTACATTAGAAGAACAGAGGGCTGTCATTGTTGGAAGACAGAACAGAGTAACAAAAGTCTTTATTATGAAAATGGAAGATTAATTGATCCACAGTACCTACAGCTATACAGGTCAGTGTGGACTAGTTTTAAAGTTTATTTACTATTTGTTCAGAATCTGTAAATACTTGAATGCACATAGACTGGTCAACGGCTCATCTTAGGACACTTAAAGGTACAGAACACGTGGTTACACTAACTTCTATCAGCAGTGCACATATGTAGCTCATTTTTACCTATAATAGTATGTCTCTTTGTATAGCGCACAGATTTAGGAGCTGTATTTAGATTTCATGTTGAATTAAAGTTTTGTTAAACCACATCATTAAAAATGATCAGTAAATAATGTATTACATGCCTGTTCACACTATGGGATTTGTTTTCTGTATTCTGCAAAAAACCTGGTTGATCCTTCTGTTTTCTGTCTCCCCCTCCTGTCCATGTCCCAAATGCAGTTGGAGATTTTGCAGAACAGTGTTGGCAGCTAGTGCACACAGTTTTCATTGTATTTCTACTCTGAGCTTTTCTTCCTGTCACATCTGAGCAGCCCAGATGACTATAGAATCACACATGTGGGTGTATACACAGTGGTAAATGATAGCCCACTCCCTTCCTCCTCCCTAGCCCACTAACCACCTAAACACAATGGGGACTGGATATTATATCTTTGATGGAGGCTTTGCCTCCCTGTTATTCTAAGACACAGGCTGGAGGGGTGTGACACAGCCTGCAACTGGCAGAAATCCACCCATACCATGCTATTGCCGAAAAATAATAAATATTTGCTTTCAAATATATATTTGTATGACAATTTCAGTTTATTGATATCAATTATGTATTTTTACTCTGTATCCCAAAGGCTGTTATTTTTTGTTTTGAACACGTAACCAGTAGCAGAGGACTAGAAGTTCCTCCTGCCACTGTGTCCCTACAGAGGGGCTGGGAAAGAGCAGAGTCATGTGACAGCTGTATATTGATTAGGAAAGAAGGTACTTCGATTGTTTTTTAATAATTACAGTGCCATTATTCACATACAGAAAGAGAAGGGATATTGTAAATTAAACAGTGGGTGTTTAGTAACACATTGCGTCCCAAATATCCAGGGGTGGACAGACAAGAAAAACAAAGTAAGGAAAAAAAATGGAGACTTTTGTGTTGCAATCTCTAAACCTGCTTCACCGAGTACCACAATGATAAAACAGCCCTGATAATAGAGAATAGAAGAAATTGTCAGGTTTAAACGCTAATTCCATCTTTCTAACCATGTTTTATGATACACTTATATTTAGGGTGTAACTTGAAACATGGTTGCATTCTGCATTCATTTTTAGAGGTCTGCAGTACCGTCAACTTGTTGCTTTGTCTTGCATGGGCAAATCACAAATTAAAGTTAACCTGTCAAGTGCTAGAAAATCCAAACAGTGCATGTAATGAAAAAATATATAAGCAGAGGTTACCCTAAGTCAAAACTATGTCATAATAATCTATAGGTCAAGAAATATAGGAGGCTAAAACTATATGACAATTTGCTTTTTCTTGTAGAAGTTGAACTTGATCCTACACCACCGTGAAATCACATTACAAGCCAAAAGGAATATTCAAAAAGAAGAAGGGAAGCAACTAAGTTTAACTTTTTTTAAATAAAAGTTGGGGTTTGCATTTAAATGTAGCTGCCAATATCTCTATTGATCGTTTAGTCTTACTGTATGCATATAGGTTGCATATCATTTCAGTTGCCTCCATCTCTGGACTCACAAAGGCAACCTACATTTATGCATAATTTCATAATATTTTTAGACTAAATTTCCCAGTTTCTTTTATATCTGTCTGATTGCACTGGGTAATGGCTTTTTCCACTTTAGGTTTGCTCTTTGCACCGCCTTATAGAATAAACCCTCATAGCCATTTGTAATAAAAGCTGGCAACCTAGAGGCAGAGAACCATTGTAAGCACCACTTTCAAGAAAGTAACCATGCAGTCTCTTCTAAATACAAATGCCACTTGGCAAACACCCCTCTGCCAAGGCAACTAGCTGTGCACCTGGATGGCACCAGTTTGTAAATTGTCAAGACCACTAAGATGATTTGGAAGTTTTTTTGTTTTTTTTTGCCAGAGACATTTTTTCGCCCTTTTGTCTTTTTCCATTTTGCACACATTTTAAATGCACATTTTTAATGAATTTAAAAAAAGTCCTTAACAATCCTTAACACTTTTCAGGTGCTAAGGCTCTTTGAAATGACCTGCACCAGAATAAAAAAATCCCTCCTGCCCGTTTTGGTAGCTTTAGCGACACGTGCTGCATTTTCAGGTAGTTCAAGTGGTTTAGGTGGTTTGTAAACGTGCCACTTTTACAAAGCGGTGCCGTTAAAGCACCAAATTTAAAAATAGTTACCTCCAGTTCATAGATAATAAAACTGCATGTAAGTTTGACTAACTTTAAGTTGGTATACAGAGACAGGCAGAGTGCCTTACAGTGCCTTACAGTAAAAGAAGATGTAGAAGGAAAATGAGCACATCTGTGTCATTCTGCTCTCTCTTCCTATCAGCATGTCCCTTGTTGGCACCAGAGCATTGCAGAATGACTGCTTGGCCCCTTGCCCCTTGCTGCTTCTACTTCTCCCAATCTATGCTCTGCTGTATAGGAGATTGCAAGCGATTGTTGTCAAGTCACCCTGCACTGGCAGGATTAAATATTTATGTAGGAGATGGTGTCAAGCTAATCAGGATAAACAAATGCAGCTGTCAACATGAGTCCCATGTGCAAATAGAGAGTCCAAATAAATCCACAAGAAGGGGTGCAAATTGGAAAGTCCACCACCAAGCAGAGTCACTGAATACTCTTACCAGCTCCTTAGACCCCACAGGGTCATAAAACGCCCAAAGTGCTGATATATCTATGACAGACAGGATCCAGTAACATCTGAACACCTCCTCTTAGTATGGACCAGAATAGATTCCCAAAGACTCTTTACATATGGTCATATCGTGCTCAAGCCCACCACTACATCAAAGTACCCCGTTGTCAGTGAGTCCTACACTATCCATAAAAAGAAGGATGAATCCAGCCTCTCTAACCATTGGAGATACTTACTCCTTACTGGGCTAAGGTTTAAATATTTGTTTAATGTAGGGGGTAGAAGAATGAGATGTAATACCTACCTTATTTTCACTGACCTGGCAGCCAGTTCACTACTCTTTTCTACAATACACCAGAATGAGGACCTAGTCCTGCATTGTACATGATGACGTCAGAAAGCCTGTCATCAGAAATTTTACGACCGGTGGAGCTGCAAAGGTAAGTGGCTTCAGGTGACTGGTTGCACCGCATGGTGGTAGCCTGCTGCAGCAAGCATAAAGATAAGTATGATATTATGTTCTTCTAACCCCAGACTTCCTAAGAGTTTAATTCTTGTAGTTTGGGGATTCCCCGCTGGAAGAGTAATTTTTTGCTTTTGCCTGGAGTAGGGCTTTCATTTTTGTATCTTATTTTGGCCTTGAGTGCAGCTTAAACAGATTAATGAGGTCCCATGCTATAATTTTGAAGATATTAAACACTTCTGGCTTGTTTGAAATAAAACATATGTTTCTTAGCAGACTGTGCAGGCAATGTAAAGTTTCTATATATCATAAATTAGTAAAAGTGTTCAGGATCTGGATAATCACTTTATAGAACATCCTCTACATCCTGCGATAGACATGCTCAATCTTGAGTTTGACAGGTTGGATAACAGTGTGTGAGCCGATGATTTTTAGGAACAATCTAGCTTTATAGCAACAATACATTTTGCACGATACTACAGTGAATTATCTTCACCCAGGGACAGACCCACATAACTTTGGTTTGGCTGGTTGCCCTTGTTCTACACTCCAGTAAGGCCTGAAAGTTAATATTATTTAAATATACTAATATGACAAGCACACTAGTAAAATCTTTCCACGTATTAATGTCAGCTCTATAAACCACCCCAATTTGCTCCTTGAATCTCCTGGCAACATCTGGAGTGTGTTATCTACAGAGGTTAACAAAGGCTTCCAACATAACATACACCTCAAAAGATAAAACAATTAGGCTGATTAAAAAAAGCACTGCAGAGAGCAATGATGATGTGCAAAGTAAGGTAATGCAGAGCATCCAGTAGGATTTCAGGTTACTGAGGTCAAAGCGGTAAATATTGGATTTTGATTGGTTACGCTTTACATATATTACCTTACTGAATAAGTCCAGGTAAATTTACAGAACTGTTTAAGGGAAACCGTTATTTTTGCAAATGTAAAACAAACAGTAGTACAAAATTCTGGGGTTGATTTACTAAAACTGGAGAGTGCAAAATATAGTGCAGCTCTGCATAGAAACCAATCAGCTTTCAGATTTTTTTTTCTTAAAGCTTTATTGAACAAGCTGAAGTTAGAAGCTGATTGACCAGACTTTGCACTCTCTAGTTTTAGTAAATCAACCCCCTCCATATGACCAAGACACTGGCCATGTTTTTGCCATGCCTAGTCCTATGTATGTGAGTACATAATGACAACTGTATTCGTTTTGGGTTCATTTTATTCAATTATTTAAGACGGGTCAAAGTTGGTCATCTTCCAACCATGTGTGCTCCTCTGTATTTTTTATTTTCGTTTTTAGTATACTGTTTTTTTTTTCAGCGTTTTCTGTACCATCACATGATGTGCGGTACCTTTTTTTTTTAAATCCTTTGGCAGCAGATGATTTTGATTGCCGCATAGAATACATTTTTCTACATTTTGAGTCGTCAATGGTACAGGACTAAAGTAAAAATATCCTAATGGGGACACTTGTTTCTGTAACAGCTGTCTTACTGTCTTAAGCCCTGTACACACGCACAGATTGTTGGCCGAAAATTGTCGGCCAACGTCCGATCGGCCGATTGTAGGCTTGTTAGTATGATGCTTCCGACAACCAACTGCGAATTTTCGGCCGAAAAAAATCTGGTGTGCATGCTATAAAATTTTTGTTGGCAAACAACAGAATGGCCGATTGTTCCTCAGTCAGTACAGATTTCGGCAGACAAAAAAGCAGATGAGCAAGACTGGGCATGCTCAGAGAAGAATAAACACAGGGAAAGTCAACCATCACATGACAGCACTTCTGAAGTTGGTTTTTGTTGGCCAACAAAAGTCCAGTGCAAGTCTAGAGCACATTTCAACCAACAAACAACACTGGACAAAAGACGGCCGATTGGTCGGCCAACAATCTGTGCGTGTGTACAGGGCTTTATCTGGATTTTGTTCAACCAGTGGGTTAAACAAAAAAAAAAAAAAAAGACCTTATTCCCCCATCCAACAATACGAAGTAGGTGGGGGAATGAGCTATTGTATTCTGACAGCAAAGAGACCCCCCCGTCGTCAGAATACACTGATCAGCAATGCCGGCTATAGCTGGCGACGCTGATCAACCCGCAATTATCCAACAGGGTAGTTGTACAGAACCACTACAACCACTGTCTACATACATGGATCAAAAAATGACCTGCCCCTGCTGAACCGTCCGAATTTCAATTTATCTGTGGCTAGCTAAAGAGAGGCTTTCTCTTGCTTTGGAGAAAGTTTGCTTGTTTTTTTTCTACTGTATCTGCCAGTCAGAAAGCAAAGGGAAATCCCATCAATGGATGGGACACAGATGGCAAACAAAAACCTGACAGGGGTTTTAACCAGGGCATAAGCTATTTCAAATTTTTAAAACGCTGCCATAAAATATACTTTAAAACTTTTTTTTCCTTCAGCCAGAGCACTGAAAAAAAACCAACAGATTCCTCCAATCACACAAATAAGGAAATGATATTTAGAGCTGGACTCTCTGCCGTCAGACAACACTGATCAGTTGCTGCAGCCACTGATCGACAAAAGTTTTCCAACATTCCCGTTTTACAAAAGTCGATCTAACAATCAACTTCTGTCAAGCAGAAGTCCTTTCCTTGTGGCCTATGTGAAGACTATGGGGTATACAGTATACCTGATCATTTTGTTATAATCACCTTTCTCATTGGCTAATTAGGGAAATCCTAAACAAAATATTTATAAACCATGTTGAAGATGGCCAATTTAAATTTGGTGAATCCACAGCTTCAAAATGTTTTTATGGTGAATCTGACATTAATTGAACATTTACCGGATATTCAGCTAGAAATGCCCCACCAGTAACATTCACTAGTTTGAACATTTACTACCATCAAATACCACTACATTATAAATGTGATGCATTATGCCAGTTAAAGTCAGTGAATGTGTCTGGATTCTCCAAAATGTTATGAATATTCTCCTAAGATAAACAAGCAGTGCTGATATCAGGCATTTAAAGATAAATGTTTGGATTTGCCACGCTTAAGGCTCCGTTCACAATAGGTCGCTCCGACTTAGGGGGCGACCTGTGAAGTCGCGCGCATCGGGACTTGCACGGACTTCACATAATGGGAGTCAATGCAAGTTGCCTCCAGGTCACCCCGAAGTAGTACAGGACCCTTTTTCTAAGTCGGAGCGACTTATGTCGCTCCAATTAGAACCGGTTCTGTACTACACTATGGGAGCAACGGTGCACGACTTGTCAGGCTGACCAAGTCGCCTGACAAGTCAGACCAGTGTGAATGGACACTAAAGCCAATATTGCAGCATTCAGCACCTTAAAACCCAATTCAGCTGTCACTTTATCAGCTAAACACATTTAGGTGCATCAAAACAAAAGATGTTCAAAATCTTCCCATTTATTTTCTTTAGAGATAGAACTCTCCAGTCAGCAGGGAGCATGAACTTTGCTGATTGAAGAGCTATACGTCTGACTCCACAGGAGAGCATGTCAGACCTCTACAGAGAGATCACTGCTTCCACAAAAAAGAGAGCATGGGTCTATCTTTACAGCAGGCTGGCAGTGGACAGGCCTTATTACTCAATTGAGCTTTAGGATAGAACTAAAGTCTAAATACTCACTTCTTCTCTAGCAATGCAACGTCTGTATGCTCCCTTGCAGGTGCCAAGTGTCTTCACTCTGGCTTCTTCCAGGAACTAGCTCTTCATTGGCCAGCAAGGACTGATGTATCTCCACGCATTGGAGCTCATTCATTCTGTCACCAAGGTGTGCTGAGGCTATACACTGACCTGCACATGTGCAGCTAAGGCAGGCCATAGACAGTTCAAATCTCGTCCGGTTAAGCAGGAGCCTGCCGAGATTTGAACCGTGTGTGGGCAGGCTGAATGTACCAAGTCGTTTGATCAATCAACTTGGATACAACTAGCCTGCCTGATTCACTTGCAATGATCGCTAGCGGCTGCTATAACTGTTAGAGATAATCAGTCTTTTCCTGGAAGGGATGGCTTCCTCCACCTGCCCCCCTGCCGAGAGCAGACAATAGCTCGGCAGGATGGATTCCCCTATCAGCACCGTCTGTATTAATAGGGAATCATGATCGGGTTGCTAGAAAGAAATTTGCACCGTCTATGGTCTGCCTAAGTGTACATTCTAAATAAGATTACAAACAGGCAGATAAGTTTGTTTTATTGCACAGACAATTTAGCCATGTTGCTTCTGCAGTAAAAAGCCTGCCTGTCTCACTTTTTAATTTTTAGTACCCCTTCATAAATCTAATGGAGGGTACATATAGCTTCACTTCTGAAGGATTCTAAAATCTGGACGATGGTGAATCTTGGAAAATCTTTTTGAAATGGATGAATATTGACAGCAAACGTTCATTATACAGCAGGTGAATGTTTTCTTGGGATCTGAGATTTAACCCATTAGAAATACTCCCCTTACATTTTTACTCCTTTTATTTATTTTTTAAATTTTACAATTTTTAAAGATATTTTAAGTTTTTAATTTCAATGCTTGATAAAAGTTCACAATTGTACATTGCAATTGGACTTACAAGCCCAAAGACAGTGCTGTAGAGGGATGTTTTAGATCTTTACTTTCGGACTCCTTATAAGATCCCAGTTCTCTTCACTGCTCTTGTCCTGCAACCTTTTCTGTGCCTCGCAGGGTGTGAGCTCCCTGGGTCATATCAGGACATCGGGTGAAATATCTGTGTTTTATGGAACAAACTTCAGTGCTGGCTTTAAGACCACAATAAATTAGCCAAAACCTAAACTGAATAATAGATTGCAGTTACCATAGAAGACAGACAGCTGGCAGCATACATTCTGTGCTCTCGTTTCTGAAAACATATTATGCTTGCTGGCAGGAGGTGCAGATGAAGTGGAAAATGTCCTTAACTGTTGACTGTTGTGTACAAGTATAGGAGTTCGCAGCGTGAAAATATAGAAAACTGTGCAATGCCATTAGTATCATTTACAGGGAATTGTATCTTCTTGTGGATGACCTCAAAATTAAATATCAGAACAGGCAATGGGGAAGCAGGCTCTAAGAATAAAAAGCTTTAAGGATGATTTAGGAAACTGCAGAAAAGAGACTACCGCAAGTGGAGCAGTTAAACTGCCCATAACGGCCAATCAGGATTATTGTTTAACTTTTTCATAAAATAAAAGATTAAAGTGTATTTAAACCCAATAAATGGTATTGTGCAAGGCTTTCTTTCTGAATATTAGTGTATGTAAATGTTTTATGAATACCTGTTGATCCTGCGAGTTTCTTCTCTCTCTTTCTGTGGCCATTTTTAATAGGGTGACCACCAACTCCCAGTTTTGCAGGATGGTGGTCTCCCTGTGCATTCATCCAATCTGCTGCAGTAAATGCCCCCTGCTGGTTGAGTAACAGCTACTTCAAGCATGTAGCATCTGAGGCAGGGACTTGCACTAAGGCAGGGTCTTCCTTTAACTGACCGTAATGCAATCTGACTGCTGCACATTTTGGAAAGTGGAAAAATAACAGACTCAATGACAGCACCAACAACAGGCAATACAACAATGTTACAAGGGGACTGAGAAAAACAAAAACTGCTGTGATAATGCTACTGACAGTCTGTATCATATCATGTCATTTTTTTAAATGTTTCCCCTTGTTACACATTAAACCAGGGGTGTCCAACCTTTTGACCTTCCTGGGCCACATTGGAAGAAGAGGAATTGTCTTGGACAGCACATAAAAAATGTTAATAATAAGGCCCTGATAACACTTCGCAATTTTGAATTTCGGGCAAAATCGCCTGCGATTTCAAATCACACCGCAAACGTGGCAAAAGGCACCACGCTTGTTTGGGTACCATTCCTTCTTAACCAGTTGCTGATCACCCGCCGCAGTTTTACTGTGGCAAGGTGACTCGGCCATGTGAACCGCCATCCCGCCATCCCCGCGATGTGCTGATTCAGTTCAGGTCAGATCAGTCATCAGGTCCAGGCCAATGATTTTTGACCTGGACCTGGTGATTGGTTCTGACCAATTGCAGAACATTCTATGCCAGTGTAATATAAACACAGGCATAGGAAATGATGCAATCTTCTCTCCTGGAGCCCTTTTCGGTTCCAGTGTGAGAGAAGAGAACATCAACTGTGAGTACCCAAGCACTACACTGATACCAGTACATATAGGCACACATTTAACCCTCTGATCACCACCAGTTAACCCTTTCACTCCCTGTCACAGTGTACACTATATACAGTATACAGATAATTTACTGATCACTGTATTTGTGTCACTTGTGACTCCAGTTAGTGAGAGACAGTTAGTGGTAGTTTGAGGCAGTCCCAGATAGGTTTAGGGTACCTGCCATATACCCCCTAATAAAGATTTAACCCCCTGATCACCCCCAGTTATCAGTGTACAGATCTTTTTTCTGATCATTGTATTAGTGTTACAGATGACATCAGTTAGCGTTAATGTTAGTTAGCGTCAATACAGGATAGCGTCACATTGCCCACCCCATATTTAGTAATAATACATTTTAACCCTTTGATTGCCAGTGACACACACACTAAAAAATTCCATTACTAGTATAGTGTCTGAACAAATCAATAGCTTTGATCTGATCAGAACTATACTAGCGTCCCCAAGAGTCTAGTATAGTGTTCCCAAAATGCAGCGTCAGCAGGATCAGCCCCGACACCCGCCAGCACCTGCGTTTAGCCCCCCCCCCCTGCACATCCCCCAAGAAGTGCAGTATCAGCAGATTACTGTCACTTCCGATACACAGCCCACTAAACTGCAGCATTAGCAGAGGCAGGCCTAATCTCTGCTAGCACTACCAGTTAAATTTTTTTGGTAGTGGTTTCAACGGTCCTTGACAACCAGGTGCTTTTTTATCTGTGAGTCACAATAGGTACCTATACATTTATTGGCCAAAAATTCCAAACAGAGGTACACTAGTGAAGAGGCTTACACGATGCTGAGCATGACAGATAAGAGCGATGGGGAGGCCTCACTGTCAGATCCAGGCTCAGTATTCGAACCTGTAGAGAGCAGTGGCACTCTGACAGATAGCTCTGAAGACGGAGTAGTGGTCCCTGCTAAGGTCAGGCGTACCCGACCCCGTTCTTCTGTTGCTGAGGTGCAACAATCGCAGGGTTCTCATATGCAGTAGAGTGTCGGTACTAGTGCCACTCAACCTTCTGGTGAACTGGCAAGCACCAGCGGCCTAGTACATCCTGGTCATAGTCAAACCAGCACTGCAGTATAACTTGCTGACATGGCGAGTCTCATAAGTGCAGTTCAAGCTGGTGCGGTGGCTAGGACAAGAAGTGTCCCGCAGCAACCAATAATTCAAAGACAGGCCCGTAGAGCCCATAGTGTCCTTCCTGATGCGCTTGAGCCCACGTACTTCCCCATTCACTGGCCAACCTGGAATTTAGGTGGAAACAGTCGATTTTACTCCCCTTGGTTTTTATGAGCTGTTTTTCACCAAAGATCTGTACAGATCTATTGTGGACCAAAATAATTTTATGCCGATCAGTTCATCGCTGCATATCCAAATTTGACCCTTGCCAGAGAATTTGCATGGAAACGTATTACTGTTTCTGAATTTAAAACCTTTCTACGCCTATCCTTCCTCATAGGCATTACTAAAAAGACTGAGTTGCGGTCATATTGGTCCACTGACCCAATTCATCATGTGCCCGTTTTCTCTGCTGCCATGGCCAGGACTAGATAAGAGCAAATCTTGCGGTTCATGCACTTTAGTGACAATGAATACTGTCGTCCTTGGGGTGACCCTGGATATGACTGGCTCCAAAAAATTTGTAAATCACTTCAACCAGAAGTTTGCAGCCTTGTATACGCCCCAACAAGCTGTCTGCGTTTATGAGTCCCTGATTACATTTTCTGGCCGCCTTAATTTAAAACAGTTTCTCCCCAGCAAGCATGTCAGATATGGGGTCAGGATGTTTAAGCTCTGTGACAGGGCAACAGGCTTTACATGTAGTTTCTGGATTTACGAGGGAAAAGATAGCAATGTGGAGCCCCTCAACTGCCCAGACTACATGGAGATCAGCGACAAGATTGTTTGGGACTTGGTGTCACCCTCATTCGGAAAGGGGTACCAACTATATGCGGACAATTACTACACAAGCGTGCCACTTTTTAGTCACATTTTTTATTTTGGAATTGGCGCATGTGGCACTGTGCGACCTAATCACCGGGGCTTCCCCCAACGGCTTGTAAATTCCCGACTTAGACAGGGGAAGAGAGCCCGCTTGAAGTGTAGTAAATTGCTTGCAGTGAACTGGAGGGACACACGGAATGTGTACAGTTGCAAAAAAGTGTCTGTATACCTTTCAATTGGCTCCAATTTGTTAGTGTATTTAAATCTGCTAGTATATTTTACACTCACTTCCCCCACACTGACAATGTTGCTATCCAAAGGTGCCCCTAGGCTTCTTCATCCAGAGTGGGGGCACTCTAATACAGGAGGTGTGTTACAGGCCAGATCATCAGATGAAAACAGAGGGAAAAAAGTGTAAAATGAAAACGAATATGGCCACCACATCTAATGATTGATAAGCAGCAATTTACTCATACCCTTAGATACTTTCATACCCATAGTCTTTAGTAATGGTAAACCCCTTCCATACTCATACTCTTATTCATTTGACACAGTTGACCACTTATTCCTCCTCAATAAACTCCACTCTCCATGACTCTGTTCTTTCCCGATTCTCCTCCTACCTATCTCAGCGTAGCTTCAGCATCACATACTGCACCATCTACTCCGCTCCTCTTCCTCTTTCTGTTGTTGAGGTACCCCAAGGCTCCGTCCTTAGGGCCCCTAATTTTTTCTCTCTATACCTTTCCCCTTGGCCAGTTGATACGCTGACAACGTCCAGATATATCTCTCTACTCTGCAGCTCAACCCCTCGACCACCTCATGTTTACAAAATTACTGAGCGACATATCAGTATGGATGTCACACCACATCCTCAAACTCAATCTTTTTAAAGCTGAGCCTGTGATATTTTCTCCTCCCCAATATCCTCCATGACTTTATCATTGAGATCAACAGCACAACCATTGGTCCCTCCGCTCATGTCAGGGTGCTAGGTATAATCCTAGACTCTGACCTATCCTTTGGACCCCACATCCAATCACTGGTTAAATCTTGCTTCCTTAAAGGAGTAGTCTGAAGCCCCATTCCCCAAAATGCCAGAATTTAGCCAATTGAAATACCTTTTCAATGTCGCCACTTTCAAGAAAATCGGCCCAGCGGTTATTCTTTTATTCCCTCCCGAAGTTTTCAGCACTTCCGGGTTTTCTTCTTTGGCCGCCATGATAAAACTACCTCTCCCAGCATGCCCGCTCATCTCTTCCGGTAATCTCCTGCCCTCCCCCTGTGACTCCTCCGCTCGGCCCCCTCCCTAAATTATAATATTACACGCCCCCTCCTCTCGCACCTATTTCCCTATCCCCGCCTCGTAAAGTACGTCCTGTTCTATTGGCTTGCCGAGCTCCAATGAGCTTTCGGCCGCCGCTGCATAAGTGACCAATACTTTATAGCTTTTGGCCACCGCTGCACTTTACAAGTACAATAGCTTTCGGCCGCCGCTGCACTTTACAAGTGACCAATACTAACCTTACATAGCTGTTGCTATGTAATAAGATACTGTCTCCCTACGCTGGGAGAAAGGAGCAAGACGTGCTGTGAATAAGCGTACAATGGACTTCTGTAGAAATTTACTATCCGTAGATTTTTCTACGGTCGGACGTGCGCATGCGCGGTACGTAACCGCTGATTAGAGGACATCACACCAATCGGCGTTTGCTGAGCTGAGCCAATGACAGCTCAGCTCAGCGCATATATGCATAAATTAGGTCAGGGGGAGTATTCGACTCCGGGCGTGGAGGCCGGCGCAGCCCGCAGTGACTCCTGGGAATCGATGAGTCACCGGGCGAAGATGGCGGCAGATGAAGAAAAAAGAAGTCGAGCGTCATCACAAGACCCAGCTTCCGGCTGGAGAGAAAAACGAGGAGAAGACCGGGAAAAAGACCATAAGGAAAACGTGAGTATATTTGAATGTGTTATAACTTTGCGTGATGCTCTATTTCCCCCAGAAACACTTTGCTTAAGACTACTCCTTTAACCTCAGCAACATTTCCAGAATTCGCTGCTTCCTGATTAACGACACCACAAAACATGTTATTAACTCCTTTGTTATATCCTTGACTACTGCAACTCCCTCCTTGCTGGCCTACCTTAACACAGTCTATTGCCCATTCAGTCTGATATGAATGCTGCTGGATTTATACACCTTAATTTCCATGACTGCTGCCCCTCTCTGCCAATCCCTTTATTGGCTTCCAGTAGCCCAACATTAAAAATTCAAAATATTAACCAAAACGTACATCCATAACACTGTCCCCAGCTACATCACCAACCTGATGTGCAGATATTACTCAAATTATCCTCTCCACTCTTCCCAAGACATCTTGCTCTCTAGCTTCCTTGTTGCATCCTCCCATGCTCACCTCCAGGACTTTTCCAGAACCTCTCCCATCCTCTGGAACTCCCTACCCGAATATGCCCTGTCAGCTTCTACCCTGTCTGCCTTTAAGAGATCCTTGAAAACAAATTTATTCAGGGGAGCCTACCCTACCTTCACCTAAAACTGTACATGAATCATCTTCATCAGATCATCCCCTGCAGCTATTAACTTTTGTACCACCCCCTTCCCTTTAGATTGTAAGCTCCATGAGCAGGGCCCTGCTATTCCTTCTGTATTGAACTGTGTTGTAATTGTACTGTCCCCTTTATATCATAAAACGCTGGGCGAACTGCTGGCGCTGTGTCAATCCTGTATAATGAATACTAATTGTAGTGGTCAACGCTATGTACATTAAGAGTTGTGATCTTCTGAGTCCTGCTTCAGCAGATTTCCCTCTGCATACTAAACACAAGGATTGGCTCACTCAACACTGACACCATTCAGTGAATGCCTTTTCTGAATGGCGGCAGTGCCGAGTGAGAGACATTTGTGTTCAGTGTGCAGAGGAGAAGCTGCTGGATCAGCACCCAGAATAAATCACGACTCTCACTGTATTTAGCATGGATCACTACAATGATTTTCAGCATCCACAGCAGCAGATATCAAACTGACATGGATATATACATGGAGCCAAGTTTGAAGAAAAAAATAATTCCTGGAGTTCTTCACTAAAAGAAAAAAAGTCTGCGCACACCAAAACAGAAAAGAGTTACAACTAAACACCTTGAACAAATTAGGCCAACATAATTAAAGGAAAACGTTAAGGACCAACTAAAATGTTAATGTTACACTGTGGACATGTTCCTATCATAAAAGTTTGAGAATAATGAAATAGATCTTCTTAGCTTGGAAAACTCAGGTAAACTAAGAAGAAAATAAAAGTGGAACAAGGGCTTAAGGTGGGTATGAAGGAGGAAAGAAAAAGATGGTATATAGGGTTAACAAAAACCAAATGAGAACTTCAGCTTCTAACATAACTCATTTGGAGGGACTTTCTTTGTTTTGGGAACCAAACCCTCCTGTCCCTCTTTTCTCCTTAGTTGTCTATCTTTCTTGCTCAGTTGTCTCTCTTTTTAATCAGATGTATATACATTACCAAAAGTATTGGGACGCCTGCATTTGTAAGGTCAGGCCCTGGTGTGGACAAGAACTCCTGGCTCACAGTCTATGCTCTAATTCATCCCAAAGGTGTTTCTATCGGGTTGAGGTCAGGCCAGTCAAGTTCCTCCACCCCAAACTCGCTCATCCATGTCTTTATGGACCTTTGCTTTGTGCACTGGTCCAAATAATTTTGTTGGAAGAGGGATTTTGGTGTGAGGTTATTTTTTTAGGGGTTGGGCTTGGCTCTTTAGTTCCAGTGAAGGGAACTCTTAAGGTGTCAGCATACCAAGACATTTTGGATAATTTCATGCCCCCAACTTTGTGGGAACAGTTTGGAGATGGCCCCCTTCCTGTTCCAACATGACTGCACACCAGTGAACACACAAGATCCATAAAGACATGTGTGAGTGAGTTTGGGGTGAAGGAACTTGAATTGCCTGGACAGAGTCCTGACCTCAACCCGATAGAACACCTTTGGGATGAATTTGAGTGCAGACTGCGAGCCAAGCCTTCTTGTCCACATCAGTGCCTGACCTCACAAATGCATTCCCATAGACATACTATTAAACCTTGTAAACAGCCTTTCCAGAAGAGTTGAAGCTGTTATAGCTGCAATGGGTGGGCCAACTCAATATTGAACCCTACAGACTAAGACTGGGATGCCATTTTAGTTCATGTCCTTGTAAAGGCAGGCATCACAATACTTTTGGTAATATAATGTAGCTGTCTGTGAAGGTTTGCATTCATGAAGGTCATGACATACAGTAGTTAATAGTAGTTAGTCCCACCTAACTGGATTTGATCTCTAATGTTGAATATGCTTATGCAAACCTTTTCTTCAGTTCTAAGGCCCCTTTCACACATGCTGTCCGTTTGTCAGTTTTTCATCCATCCGTTGACGGATGAAAAACGGACATCGATGTATCTCTATGTAAAAACGGATGACAACGGATGATCATCAGTTAACATCTGTTTTCATCCACTTCTGTCAATGTCCGGTTTTTTGAACGGATGAATGCCCTATTTTTCATCCGTCAAAAAAATGGATCGGACGAAAAACGGATGACAACGGATGAAAAACGGATGACAACGGATGAAAACGGAAGACAACGGATGAAAAACGGATGAAAACGGAAGACAACGGATGAAAAACGGATGAAAAACAAATAACAACTGACGAAAAACGGATGAAAAACGGATGAAAAACAGATAACAACTGACGAAAAACGGATGACAACTGATGAAAAAATTGATGAAAAACGGATGAAAAATGGATGAAAAACGGATGGAAAACTGATACATTTTGATGTGACTGAACTGATGAACTGAATGGACCGTATGTGTGAAAGGGGCCTAAGTGTCAAGAATATATGCTAGCATTTATAATCATGTGGGTAACAAATATCTTCCTAGCTTGACTCCCATCTCCTTCTTGGACAAAGAACATCTGCCTGTGGTGTTTGGAATAATGTAACTGAATTAACTGTAAGCTGCTAAATGTCTTCAACATTACAGAACAAGTTCAGGTAAGTATGAGTCACTATTACTATCGATGTAAATAACTCTGTAAATAATGTATTATCTAACTTTTAAAAGGGTTTTAATGCGCTCAACTTTTAATCCAACCTCCAAATGCAGTTGTAATTTTAAAAAGACAGTATAAAAGAAAAAGTGGAGATGAAAACACACTTAAAGTAAGGTAAAGCAATGGTTATAGTGCAGCCATTCTCAACCAGAGTTCAGTGGAACCCCAATGTTCCTCAGAGGTTGTTAAGGGTTACTTGAGCAATAAGCAGTGTCTGGCTCATTGACAACAATGATCTTTTTAACTATGTGTAAGGTGGGGAATTTTTCTGATGGTATAAATGTAAGAAGCATTCTGCCCAGGGACCATCACACTAATGTGTATGCAAGTGCAGTCTATGTTCTCCACTACAGGATAAAACTAAATCACAGTAGCTTTGCAGAGGGAGAGAAATTCGAGAGGAACATGGTTCCGCTATGGTTTCTTGGGTCACTGGGACAATGATCTGGTTAGATGTTGGCAGCTCATGTGATTCTGACAGCATCTTAGGTCAGGCAGAGTTTATTTAAGACCCTGGCTCCTGAGATTGGCGCACATTCTTGCAAGTGGACAGGTTAGTGGCAGATCTTACATCTGTCAGGTAAAGTGGCTAGTAGTAGGGAGAAGTTCCTGACGAATAGGGACAGGCTAGGGATATACAGTACCTTCCATCTTAGAATCTTCCTGCTTGGGTGCAGTCCTTCCAGGCCTCACTCTGCTCTCTGGGATAGACACTGTCTGCACACTCAAGAACCACTCAATACAACATTGGGCAGCCCAGTTGGGTGCTTTCCCACTGGGCTATTTGTATCATTGAACTTTCTTCTCAATACAAGTTCTGGTAACTGCAATAGGACTCTGTGTCTCCATTGTCACCGCATCACTGCACTCATCCACAATGCACTGTGACCTGTAGATATAGTAATTATTAATAGGGGTTCCCCGAGACCATAACGTTATTTCAAGGGTTCCTTCGTGTTGATAAGGTTGAAAAAAAAAGCTGTTATCAATAAAACGTTTTCCCCCTTCTCCTGTTCCAATGATAACTCAAAATGATGGATTTTCACTCAGTTCCAGTATCGGTGACAATGGTCACTAGGACAAGTAAAAAGGGTGAATCCCCATACTGGGAACACAGACATTAATAAAAACCTAAAAGGAGTTCTAGCTTTTTCTGCTTCATGCAAACTAAGAAAAAGGTTGGGCTTTGAATGCATTTTATTTCTTCATAGTCTGTGTAACTGGGGGCATGGCAGGGTGGTGTCCTTTGCATTCATACTATGCTATAATGCAGGGGTCAGGATGAACCTTTTTGGCTGACAGAGCCATGAACACCACATATTTTCAAATGTAATTCGAGAGCCATACACTATATTTCAGGGGTCGGGAACCTTTATTTAATATTCATATTCATGGGCCGCAGCTATACAGTGAGTAGATGGAGCCGTGTGAAAGTGCCTGGAGTCCGGTCAGGAAGAGAGCAGAGCAGGCAGGTATGCAATGAGGCCGGAGTGGTGAAGCGCCTGCAGGCCTGCGAGTGATGGAGGTGAGTATAGGCCCTGAGAAAATGGCGGCCGGCCGCTGAAGGCCTCAGAAGTGAATGTGAGAGGCAGGTCTCGTGGGTCCCTGGGTGTCAGAGGGGAAGGAGATTGTGTCTGTCGGGGGGCACAGGGAGTGGATGGCAGGTCTCCTTACCGGGCGGTGATTGCCAAGGCCCTCAGATGAACAGCTCATGAGCCAAAGGGGTACCGCGAGTAGGTCCGTAGCGTGGCAATTCGGTCACTCAGAGACGAACTGAGGGTAGCGGTGGGTAGCCCACAAAGTGTACCGTCAATGGGTGCAGAAATATCCTGGGCACCAGAAAAGCTACGCGGATGGCACTGGATTGAGTGGTAGACACAGCGGAGCTCTGGGACTACACGACCAGCGCTACTCACGTTAGGACACGTGCCCCTTTATTAAAGATTTGTCTGCGAGCCAGATGCAGCCATAAAAAGAGCCACATCTGGCTCACAAGCCATAGGTTCCCTACCCCTGCTATAATGTGTCCCCTTTTATCATCTCAGAAGGTTAGAAAGTATGTTTTTAGAAAGCCTTATATATGAATACATTTGGATGGAGGACTTTAAATGGATCTTGTGCTTCTCTAAAAGCTCTTCCACACTGCAGCTATAAAGGGGCTATTGATGGGTTTTTCTAAACTTGCTAAGCCAGCCCTACCCACATCCACATAAGCAATGGGTCTCAATGCATGTACTAGGACAAGCAACTGACTTCAGGTTTTTCAAAGCAGCATCTCAAACATTATAAGCAGCATTTGGGTAGTGGCTGCCTATTGTTTTCTATTGGTTCTGAATGCAAACCCACCCTTCTAGAAGTAAAATTTGATCATTGATGTAATGTTATCTGAAAAATATACTGCAGCATTAGCTTCTACGCTGATTTCCAGCTTCTAGGGCAGTGTGTCTCAACCTTTTTGCCTTTAAGAAACCCTTGGCAAAAAGTCTGAGATCTCTGGGAACCCCTGAATTAGTTTTCAGATCTACAACTCACAGAACATCGTTGTGATCAGCGTACTGTTGCTATAACAATATTTATTTTTTGAAATAGCATTAAATAATTGAATAGATATTAAAACTTCTTTCCCTAATGTGAAACTTGGGCTGTTTTTTTTTCTGCACAGATGCAACATTCTGGTCAAACTTGGGATATGCACACACAAATGTATTCTTCAACTGAATTCAGAAAGGGGTATCACCAGGACAGAGCACAGGGTGGACACCTGGTCAGGGTACAGGGAAGTCACCAGGTCAGGGTACACAGGTTTCACCAGGTCAGGATACAGTGAAGTCACCAGGTCAGGGCACAGGGGACTTACCAGGTCAGGGCACAAAGGGGGCAAACAGGTCAGAGCACAATGGAGTTCCAAGGTCAGGGCACAGATGAGTCACCAGGTCAGGGCCCTAGGGGGTCACCAGGTCAGGGCACAATGAAATCACCAGGTTAGGGCACAGGGGAGTCACCAGGTCAGAACACAGGGGAGTCACAAGTTTAGGGCACAGGTGGATCACTAGGACAGGGGCAGGGCACAGGGGGGTCACCAGGTCAATGCACAGGGGGGTCACCAGGTCAATGCACAGGGGGGTCTGTAGTACTGTTTATTTCCCTTCATATGCAGAGCTGCACAGGGAAGCTGCTAGTACATCTGTTTTAGTGCAATGATCCCCCCCAGCTCTTATCTATCCCAGGTGATGTCACACACAAATGCCTGGAATGGACAGAAGAGGAGGACCGCTGGGGATCAGTGGAGTGCGGTTAGGATAAGTAGGAGTGCGTGTATGCTGTACACAGTTCATTTATCGTGCTCACCTTGCTATAATATTCTACGCCTGCTGGAAACAATAGCCACTGATGAGGGAAGGAGAAAAGATGCTTATCACAATCTACACGCTCTCCTCTTTTCCTGCTCCGCCCTCTGCAGTGATGTCACAGTAGCCAGAACTACAGAGGAGGCATCGGGTATAAATGCACCCTGACAGTACTCATTGTCAGTGCACACTGAATTCACCATTGGGCAGATACACATCCCCAAAATGGTAAATTGCGGGGGGGAACCACTGGGAACTTCTCGCAGAAACCTGGTTGAGAAACAATGTTTTAGGAGAATCCCACAGGCATACAAAAGCATAGTTTCTTTGGACCAAGCTGGGCCAATGTAACTATGTAAAAAATCTATACCTATCTATATGTTCAAAGTCTCAGACTTTTCACTATTCTTAAAACAAAAAACATTTGGCAAATATATAGCGGCAGAAAGTGAAATTCAGGAATGTAGGCAGCTTGTGCTCATAAGTAAGACTATATGCACAATTTCCATGTCTGACTTTAAGCTTGATGTCCAATATACCAAGCTTGACAACACATCAAGGCTGTTTCAGCTGTACCAGTATGAAACATATTGGTAACATTTCAGTAATATGTTCTAATAATGTACAACTTGGTATATTGAAATTGTGAAAAAATTGATTAAAAACATGCACCAACACATTTAACTAATATGATTACTTATATTGCGTATCCCCAGGGAGCATGTACTCTACCTTATTTGAATCACAACAACAGCTTATGACAAGCTGCATGTGGAATTAGACCATCCATCATCAGAAACACATAAGCAGTATTAATAGACTGTCATGTAAATAGTATTTACTTCACTAAAGTTATTAAATCATCATTATATATTTATCTTTTTTTTTTTTTTTTTTTTGCCTTTAAGTAAATTAGTGTTTGTTTTTGTAATGTTACCAGAAAGGCGTCTTTGCCAACAAAATGGTAAAGCTGACCTCTGGGCAAAACAGCTGAATTACATATATGTGAATAGTTTTACCTGTCAACGGACAGGCAGGGATTTGTAATTCTGTTCATCCAGTTTAGCCTTAACTCGTGTTTTACTAAAGACTGGAACAGGAATCTGCTTTTAAATTTAAATGGGAAGTATGGCCAAATCTTTTTTGGCCACGCTTCTTTTCTGGGTTACAGGAGTGCACTTTTGCTGTTTTTTTTGCTATTCAGCACTGTGCTACTGTAACTGGCTATTGCTCGGTCATGCAACACTGTAGACAAATTACATTTATATAATTTGTTTTTCCATACACCAATACAGCTTTCTTTTGGTGATATTTAATCACCACTGGGATTTTTTTTACCATTTTTATATATAGCTTAGGGTACTAAAAGATGTGATGTATTTTTATTTATTTATTTATTTATTATATTAGGTATTTATTAATGTACTTGACATTTATCCTTTTTTAATTTATGTCCTTATTATAAGATCCTACAGTCCAATAAAGAGCCAACCTATATTTAAATTCTGAAAGCAGAATAATTTTCAGATTCTCAGTTCATTAAAACACCTGCACATAAGAACTCTGTTTATCTAATCTTATAGTCTAGAAAATGCTTCGTCCTTTTATGATTTACAATGTAATATTTAATGGGAAGCCCACTCATAGGAACTCACAGTCTGATTAGCTGAATTCCGCAAATCAAGGGCTATGCATTCAAATGTCCCAAAGTACACACATACAGTATATAAATACTGTATACATACTACTTTGTCCTTTTTAACCCATTCTCTGCACAAATGTACAGCATGAATAAGCTGAAATAAACTAAAAAATGATCTGCACAGAAAATCCAAACACGAGAAAGGAAAAAAAAATGGATTTTTGCTTGCCCATGATTGGACAATTGAAGTCAGCACAACTTCACCCCATTACCCCAGCTGAGTGAATTTTCTATTTACAAAGGGAATTTTCACTTGGCTTAGTGAATGAAGTTATGCTGACTTCAATCATCAAATTAAGTGCATCTAAAATTTTGTTTTCTAAATTTCTTTTGAACACAAATGGTATTCTGTGAAAAGTAGATTCTCACTTTGTTTCACCTCTTTTTCTAAGATAAGAGAAAATTCACTTTGTAAACTAAAATTTTACTTTGAAAGTGCAGATACTCCACTTAAATCAAGACCATTGCATATGGACACATTGCCTGGAACTGAGGAATGTTAAGGTTACTCTGCTCTAGAAATGGCTAATGATTATTGATGCAAATACCTAGTACAGCTTGCGCATAAATCCTTACAATATGATGGGGCACTACCTGTTCTTTAGGATCTATAACTTAAAGCTGAACTCCATCCTTTGATATTCTTTACACATTTTTTTTGGGCCAGCTTGGCCTAAACAAACTATGTCCTTCACTAACATGTACGGTGGCTGGATGTGATGTATAAACTTTATGTAGCTGAGGCTACATACAGCATACCCCACCGTGTTCCGGGTTTCGAGCTGAGACATCCTGTCTTATACCCAGAACACAGAAAGATCTATCACGGTCTATCAGGAAAAAATTAAAAAATAAAGCTCCACCCGCGACGAAGGCTAACTGCTAACTGCCTGCTCTGCCATCTGACAGTTCTTAAATAGATAAGGAGCGAAGCCACCTGGTGACATTGCCTGGTGACACTGCCCCTTACGCATGCTCGGATAAGGATCTGGTAAGGATTTTTGGGGAAATACCATTCTATTTTTACATTTTGGTATTAGGTTCCCCTTAAAATTCATACCAGACTCAAATAGCCTGGTATGGATTGAGGGGGTCACTCTGTTTTTTTTTTTACATCTTTTTATTGCCAAGAATGGCTTGCAGCCAGGAAAATCTATTTAAATGTAATTTCTTTTCTTTATATATGTCAGTTTTGCTGCAGCAGGTTCTATACAGGGTACAGATGCGCCACTTTACAGGCAGACTAAGGGGACCCCCAGGCACCATATTTAATGGAATTTTTTATTGTTATTTTTTCACTTTAACCACTTACTGCCCAGCCACCATCAAATGACGGAGCAGTGGTGCGGCTCTCGTTCTGGGACCACGTCATATGACGGCACCCCAGAACGGCCTCTCTCGGGTGCCCGCAGGGGCGTGCAGTGTGGTGATTGTGGCCGCATCGTGTCCTAGCAACCCTGATCATGGTAAAGAGCCAATGACGTGGCTCTTTAACCATGTGATCGGCTGTGTCCAATCACAGTCGGCCACATGTAAATGAGGAAGTGCTAATTATCGGCTCTCCTCGCCTCACACTGTCAGAGTGTGTGGCGAGGAGAGCCGATCAGTGGCTCCTCCTCAAAGGGGAGTCTAGGACAGGTAATCAGGGCACTGATCATCAGTGCCCTGATTACAGAAAAGTTAGAAAACAGCCCACCATTAGTGCCCATAGTGCCCACCATCAGTGCCCACAATCAGTGCCCATAGTGCTGCCAGTCAGTGCCCATCAGTGCCTGCTCATATGTGCTGCCCATCAGTGTCCATCAGTGCCGCTCGTCAGTGCCCATCAGTGCCACCCGTCAGTGCTCATCAGTGCTGCCCATCAGTGTCCATCAGTGCTGCCCATCAGTGCCACCCGTCAGTGCTGACTATCAGTGCCCATCAGTGCCACCTATAAGTGCCCATCAGTGCCACCTTTCAGTGCTCATCGGTGCCACCTATCAGTGCCCATCAGTGTGGCATATTAGTACATCCTCATCAGTGCCACCTCATCAGTGCCCATAAGTGCCACCTCATCAATGCCCATCAGTACAGCCTATCAGTGCCCATCAGTGAAGGAGAAAAATTACTTATTTTCAAAATTTACTGACAGAAAATAAGAAAAACTTTTTTTTTTCAAAATGTTCTGTCATTTTTCTTTTTTTGTAAGAAATAAAAAACCCAGCAGTGATTAAATACCACCAAAAGAAATCTCTTTGTGTGTGAAAAAAATGACAAAAATTTCATAGAAGTACAGTGTAGCATGACTGCGCAATTGTCATTCAAAGTGTGACAGCACTGAAAGCTGAAAATTGGCCTGGGCAGAAAGGGGGTGAAAGGGCACTGTTCCTTTAAAAATTATCTTTAAAAAAATGCAATAATTCATTTCCCCCAGGGCAGTATCCGGGGCCCCATACCCTTTTTATGTCCAATAATTTGCAATAAGTTGCATATAAGCCTTCAAAATGGGGATATTTTGATTTTTGAATTTCGGGTCCCATATACTTTAATAAGACTTTAAGATTCACGGTTCAGGTCCGAACTTTTTCCATGTTTGGGAGTTCTGGTGCAAACCAGACCAAGTGGGGGTGTTTGACCCAACTCTACAGACTTGCCACTCTTCCCCCACCACACCACAAGTGTTATCCACATGCCTTCACTCTACCAGAAGTGGAGCCATCCACCTGCACCCTTTGAATAGACAGCCAGATACCTGCCCCCCCCACCCCAAACTAATCAGCCACCTGCATGCACGCCACCCAGAAACTGTGCAAGTATGTATGAGAGTTTGGTGCTGTTATATCATCAAAGCATTTTCAGAAGTGCATGTAAACTGTTTTCACATTCTGAAATACATTTTAACGTAATTTTTGAAATAAAAGGAAAAAAAAATATGCTTTGCTAGAAAACACATACAGAAAATGCTGTAGTAGATAATGGAAAATACACAAAAAGTGCACTAAAAAGACATTGCAGGGCATGGAAAATGCACTTAAAATTCATAAACAAAGCATGACTACTTTAGAAACAATTGTGAACTAGGGAAATAAAATATGCAAAGTGCAAAAATGGATAGGTTTTTAGTGTGCGTTTTATAGATGCCCCTTTTAGATCTTATTAAAGTGTAATTATTATCAACTGGCTATTACCCCCACATCAACCAATCACATTGAAAATGCAGGAGAAAATGACAGATGGAGAATGAAAGTGTGGATCTGACTGCTGACTGTGGAAGATACAGGCAGCTCTGATCAAATAGGTTTTCTAGTTTCTACAAGAAGTAGAAATCCTTCTATTTCCCCAGTAAGGACAGCCTGGGGTCTCCATAGTATGAACCAAACAAGTCGTTGATAGAAAGGATCCAGGATTTCTGTAGTTTATAGAGCTCCTCGGATATTTCCTTGCATGGAAATGCAATGGCTTTCTAAATAGGAGCTGTGTCATGCTGACAGAGCATCTCTGTATGCTGCAAAGGACACAGAGCTGGTGAATTGCAGCAAGTTCTACACTTCTGGAAAGTGCTAAAGCTCTTTAAAAAGGTGCAAGGGTGCAGCCTAAAATTATCTGAACTAAAGGGTTAGATTGGGGGCTGTTTTGAAAATCAGGGTCAGAGTTTAAATAAAACCTGTGCTTTGTATATTTAGGGAAAAGCAAAAGGATTACCTTTACGCCCAACTACATGAAAATGAAAAATTCCACCCTTGGAGAACCCAACCACCCCCTTCCCGCAAGGGTTATTGGTCATTATGTCAAGGGAATAGCAGAAGAGGCTCAAACACTTATATGTCTCTCCACTCCAGTTGGCTCTACTGCTCTCCTCCACCGTTAGCATTGTATTGTATTAGGGTTAGACCGATATGTTTTTTTCAGGGCCGATATGGATACCGATATTTTGGTCACAACGTATCGGTATCGGCCGATATGGGCTGATATTTTGTACCTTTAAAGTTTTGAAAAATAAAGACAATTTTTTACACAAATCTGGTACTGAACATGTTAATTTGTATTTAATGCTTAATAGCTGGCTGGCACCCTGTGGTGGGTGGCTGGCTGGCACCCTATGGTAGGTGGCTGGCTGTCTGGCAACCTGTGGTGGGTGGCTGGCAATCTGGCACCCAGTGGTGGATGACTGGCTGCCTGGCACATTGTGGGGGATGGGTGGCTGGCTGGCTGGCACCCTGCGGTTGATGACTGACTGTCTGGTACCCTGTGGTAGGTGGCTGGCTGTCTGGCACCCTGTGGTGGGTGGCTGGCTGGATGGCACCCTGTGGTAGGTGGGTGGCTGGCTGGTACAGGGCCTGTGGGCGGCTGGTACAGGGCCTGTGGGTGGCTGGCTGTCTGGGACCCTGTCTGTGGGTGGCTGGCTGTCTGGCACTCTGTGGTGGGTGGCTGGCTGTCTGGCACCCTGTGGTGGGTGGGTGGCTGGTACAGGAGCTGTGGGTGGCTGGCTGGTACAGGGCCTGTGGGTGGCTGGCTGGCTGGTACAGTGCCTGCCTGTGGCTGGCTGGTAAAGGGCCTGTGGGTGGGTGGCTGGCTGGTACAGGGCCTGCGGGTGGCTGGCTGGCTCGCTGGTACAGTGTCTGTGGCTGGCTGGCTGGTACAGGGCCTGTGGATGTGAGTGGCTGGCTGGCACCTGGCTGCTGTGGGTATATGGCTGTAAAACACTCCCGCGAAATTAGTCTCGACTCCTGATGAGGCTGTCCAAGGCGAGGGAGGCAGCCCAAGAAGGCAGAAGGACGTCACAAAAATATCAGCAATATCGGCCAGTTCCGGGGCCAATACCGATATATCAGGGAAAGTGCATATCGGCCACCAATATATCGGACTTGCCAATACTTGGTCTATCCCTATATTGTATGCTTTTTTATTATAAATCATTTTTTAAAGGAACATTAAAATATTAGAACTAATATATATAATACATAGATAAATAAATAATGTATAGCAAAATGCTCCTGTAGGGGTAGACTGAGTCTCCACAAATAATTGCAGCATTTTTGAGAATGTGAATAGGTCTAGCCTATGATCTGACCTTCTATATGAGTTGTTGGAACTAGGTATCAGCTGTGCATTTGTTTGAGATGGACTGTGGGTCCTTGTGACCCCTGTAGCAGGGTCACAGTCACTCACATTTGTTTGAATGGCACAATCAATCATTTGAGGGTCGCAGCAATTTTCAGTTTCATATAATCAAAGTGCCCCAGCAGCATAGCCCTAAGGAAGCCTAAATGCTCAGTTATGACCTACAAAAAAACAGAGTGGAAAGGTTTTGCTGCTCGTGTCTATACAGTATTGTTCTGGAAGCAATCATCCTTCAAATTTCACCAAGGTTTTAAAGCAGGTTGAAAACATTACAAATGTACATTTGAATCGCTAAAGGTTTGTGTATGGTGCAATCCTTGCATTCAATGTGCAGTTCTGCATGCGTGTTTACATGCATTTGTAATGCTTTGCTGCATGTTTGCAATGTGTTTGGGGTGCATTTTTGGGGAATTATTTATAGACTTTTTTAACTGAGTTGCATTTAGGCACATGGGATTTTCTTGCATATGCGTTCATACTGCAATTAAAATGGTTTAAATGGACCGCTAAATGCATAGTCATTTTTTTTTTTTGCTTCAAATGGAGTAAGGAAGGATTAGAGCCCCTGTTGATTTGTTTTATTGCTGTCTTTGGCCCTGTTGGGGAAATTCCCCTCTTCTATTTGTCCCAGTACCTTCCATAGCTTCCAACTGTCCCTGATTTTGGGGAACTGTCCCTGATTTTGGGGAACTGTCCCTGATTTTGGGGAACTGTCCCTGATTTGGAACAAAGCCCCTCTGTCCCTCTTTCTTCCTCATTTGTCCCTCATTTTGCTCTGATCTTTATGGCTGTATATAAAATGCACTTTATATCTTTCAAAAAGTGTTTCCCAGTGCTAAACTTTTCATACAATTTCTAAATTGCTACATTTGTAAAATTTCAAAAGCCAATATAAAGTAATAAAAGTTGGTTAAAATAAGCACTTGTTAGTTTAACTAATATATTTTTGTATAATTATTTTAGGGGGCGTGGCAGGGGGTGTGTCCTATGCCTACATACTTTTGCTAATAGGTGTCCCTCGTTCCCATCTCAAAATGTTGGGCGGTATGGACTACTGTCACTGGGATGCAAAATGATGGGAAATCTAAAAATGTAAAGCAGTCACCAGAATAAAAGGTAAGGGTAAATCTTCCAAAGTAGACACCTGCTCTAGTGAAAAAAGTTTATAGTGGAACACTCTCTCAATCAACATTATTTATTTTTATTCCTCATGCTGCTAGCATTAGTAAATAGTCAGGAAAGTATAACATTTTTTACATTTCTTCAGTTACTTCCTGGTTTCCAGGCCTAGGCAAATGATGCCATATATCCCAGGAGTCTTTGGGAGGGGAGGAGGGGTTTTCTCAGCTATGCACTCTCTCCTGAATGCATGCTTGCTGTAAGGGCAAATGGATTCCAGGAAGTAAATGTTACATGAATCCTTTGCCCTTACTCAAGATGGCCATGGCCAGAAATGCTAGGGTTTTTTTTTTCAAAGTGATTTCTCAACAAAATAAAGCACCAAGACATTGATGGATGCAGGAGTTTGCTTTGAAAAATTAAAATGAATTAAATAGTGTTTTTGGTTTGTGGAGCTCAGATGCAGTGAAGATCCACTTTAACCTCCCTGGCGGTATGATTCTTTTGGATTTTAGGTGCTGAAAGCGATACCTTTATTTTGCATGTAATTCTTAAGAATGAGCAGTCCAAACCAACTATTTATATATGATTTTTTTTTTTCTGTGCGTTCTTCTTTATAACATCTCGGGTATGATAAAGTTTGAAACACAAAATCATAAATTATAAGTTAAATTATGTATGTACTGTATATATATATATATATATATATATATATATATATATACTGTATATCTATATATATATATATATATATATATATATATACATATACGTATACATATATTATATAGATATATATATACACGTATGTATGTATATATATATATATATATATATATATATATATATATATATATAGAGAGAGTACAGTAAAACTGCAGTAAAGGGCACTGGGGGGGGGGGGCAAACTAATGTGAATTTATTTTATTTTTAATTGTATCAGTGTATTTGGTGTGTTTTACATTTGAATTTGCCGCCGGTTCCACCCCCCTGCAAACGTCACGTCGCAGGAGACGGAAGCCGGGGCACACAGAGGATCCGGAGGAATATCTGCCACCACACACCGCCAGGATACATCGTTGGATCCCGGGGACAAGGTAAGTAACCCCTTTACCAGGATCCAGCGATCTTCCTAGCAGTACCCCAAGTGTACCGAAATGTAACCCCGAGCCACACTCGGGAATACCGCTAGGAAGGTTAAGGGAGGAATTCCATCTGCTTTGTAGAGGTATTTTCTCACTTCTGGGACAGGAAGTATAGGGAAATGTCCCAAATGAGACTCTAACAGCAAAAAACAGCCAAACAAATAAAATGACAGGGGTCAAAACTCTTCATCCAGAACTAAACTAAAAAAGTTTTCACTTTACATTAACTTTACTTTAAAATATAAAATATGTAAAATTTGTAAGCTGTGGTGTTGACTCACAAAACCAACTCAATGTATAATTTCTGGACAAAACACTTTCCAAATGAGTGAAAAAAAGACAGAATATTAGGGGGAGCGTATGAGCAAAAAAAGAAGATAGGGTATGCGGGGTCTATAGTCCGTTTCTAGCCTGACCGGCTCCTTTACCAGGCAGACAATGTACAGGAGAGACATGTACAAAATTACATTTAATCATTGCAGCACCGTCCTTTAAAGTGGAGCTGTAATCAAATTTTAATATGAAGTAAAGTGGTATTAACCACTTAAGCCCCAGAAGATTTTACCCCCCTTCCTGACCAGGCCCTATTTTGTGATTCGGCACTGCGTGACTTTAACGGACAATTGCGCGGTCGTGCGACGCTGTACCCAAATGAAATTGATGTCCTCTTTTTCCCACAAATAGAGCTTTCTTTTGGTGGTATTTGATCACCTCTGCAATTATTTGATCATGCACTATAAACAAAAAAAGAGCGTCAATTTTGCAAAAATAACAATATTTTTCACATTTTTTTATATGAAATCCTCCCCAAAAAAATGTAAAAATCTAATTTTTTTAACATTTTTGGCCAATTTGTTTTCTGCTACATATGTTTGGTAAACAAAATCACAATAAGCGTATTTTGATTGGTTTGCGCAAAAGTTATTGCGCTTACTAACTAAGGGAAAGATTTTTGTTTTTTGTTTTTTTAACGAGTAATGGCGGCGATCTGTGATTTTTTTGTGGGACTGCGACATTGCGGTGGACAGATCGGACCCTTGACTGACATTTTTGACACTTTTGGGGGTACCAGTGACATTACTACAGTAATCAGTGCTATACATATGCACTGTTACTGTAAAAATGACACTGGCAGGGAAGGGGTTAACTTTATTGGGGAAGGAGGGGTTAAGTGTGTCCCTAGGGGCGTGTTTCTAACTGTGCAGGAATGTGGCTTTACATGTAACAGCAGAGCTCAACGGTCCTACATAGCAGGACCGTTAGATCTGTGCTTTTACACAGGGAAGAATAACAGGCGGCTTTGTTTACATTAGCCGCCTGCCTTTCTCCCTTCATGGCGGACGATCGCGAGTGACCGGCGGACATCGGGTCCGCCAGTCACATGCGTGGACTTGATAGGGAACGAGCCGGGACGGGCGCTATTGGCTCACAGGCTAGTGATGTACCCATACGTCACTTTGCCTGGCCGGGGCTGACCGCCGCAGTATATGTACTTGCAGCGGTCGGCAAGCGGTTAAACCTAAAAGCAAACATTTATCATAATGCAGCTTACCAATTCTTAGATGTGGTGGCTGTATTTGTTTTCTTTTTTAGGCTTTCTTTTCTTTATTTTCACCTAGTGATCTGTCCAGTAAGTCTGTTGTTTTTCAAAAGAACAAGCTCTCCTGCAAATGTATCAGTTTACACTGTTTAGACAAACCAACTGGCACTGACAAGGGTGCTTACAATGGTCATCTTTTTATTACCTGATTTTTTATGTCGGGCAAGAACAAAAAAAAAAAGATAAATTGATTGATTTCAACAGCATCTCACTTAATAAAAATGTTTCTTTCTAAGCATGTTTGTGATCTTTAACCACTTGCCGACCGCCGCACGACTATCTACGTCGGCGGTCAGCCCCTCACAGGCAAAGTGACGTAGGGCTACGTCACTAGCTTGTGAGGGTCTAGGGAGCGAGCGCGCGCCGCCGGAGGCGCGCTCCCGCTCCCGTGTGGTCACGAACCCCCCCGCGCGTTTGACCGGCGGACCCGATGTCCGCCGGCCACTCTGCGATCGGCGGGGGAGAGGGAGAAAGTCAGGCAGCTTGTGTAAACAAGCTGCCTGTCATTCTCCCCTCTGTATGAGAGCTGATCATATGGATCTACTATGTAGATCCGTTGATCACTCTGTATACAGCTGAAGCCACAGCCAATCACAGTTAGAATCACGCCCCTAGGGACACACACAGCCCCTCCCTCTCAAAAAAAGTTAACCCCTTCACTACCAGTGTATTTTTACAGTAACAGTGCATATGTATAGCACTGATTACTGTAGAAATGTCACTGGTAACCCCAAAAGTGTCAAAAATGTCAGTCAAGGGTCCGATCTGTCCGCCGCAATGTCGCAGTACCGCAAAAAAAATCGCAGATCGCCGCCATTACGCGCTAAAAAAAAAAAACAACAAAAATGACAAAAATCTTTCCCTTAGTTAGTAAACGCAATAACTTTTGCGCAAACCAATCAAAATACGCTTTTTGCGATTTTTTTTTACCAAACATAGGTAGCATAAAACAAATTGGCTGAAAATGTTAAAAAATTTGGATTTTTACATTTTTTTGGGGGGGAATTTCATATAAAAAAAAGGGAAAAATATTGCTATTTTTGCAAAATTGACGCTCTTTTTTTGTTTATAGCGCGTGATCAAAAAATCGTACAGGTGATCAAATACCGCCAAAAGAAAGCTCTGTTTGTGGGAAAAAAAGGACGCCAAATTCGTTTAGGTACAGCGTCGCACGACCGCGCAATTGTCCGTTAAAATCACGCAGTGCCGAATCGCAAAATACCCCCTGGTCGTTTAGCAGCCAAATCCTCCGGGGCTTAAGTGGTTAATTAAGGCTACATTCACACAGGCGATTTAGGGCAGTGTGAATCGTAGCAGCGGGAATCAGAGATTCCTTCTGCGGTTCTGAGCGGATAGGGGTCAATATAATGACAGGTCTCCAGAGGCCGCAGCTATTTGCAGTTCTCTTCATGGCCAGCAATCATGGCAGGTGTGAGTGAAGCCTTAGATAAAAATCTCAAACCTGCTTAGAAAGATACATATTATTATAAAATGAGATTCTATTGGAATCGATCCGTTCTTTTTTAGTTTTTGCCTGACTTACAAAAATGTTTTTAAAATTTAGGATTCTGAAGGGAACTTTATTTATTTTATTTTTTTTGACTGAACTCGGTAGAATTGTGCCTTTTTTCAACCTGACTAACAATGTAATTTGGTTTCTTTAAACCAGTACTGCTGTCCTTGATGCCTTTGATTTTTTCCAGAATGGGGGAGAAATGAGACAACAGCTGTATGATCATTTCACTTTTGGAAAAACAATCCAAAAAAAAAATCCAAATCTGAATATAATAAATATTTGAAGAGTTAATTATCTTAGCCAAACATCTAAACTGAGCACTTATTAGAAATGTAAATGGCTGTGAAATTGTATTTCCCTAAGATCAAAAATAATCAAAGGCTTTTGATTGGTTGTTACCATGCTAAATAAAACTCCTCATTAATAAATGGAACTTATTAAAGTTTGGCTGTAAGGCTATCTTCTCATATAATTATAAAAGTGTGAAGGTTGTCTGAAATACTAACCTTCAATTAGAATAAAAGCCAACCAAAAGAACAGAACATTAAGACTAGGGATGATCGAACTTTTGAAAAGTTCGGTTCCACCAGAACACCCGAATTTCAGGAAAGTTCGGTTCGGATTCCAGAACCCCATTGAAATGGGACCCGAACTTTTGGAATCAAAAAACACCATTTTGAAGCCCTAAAACCCAATAAATGCCCCTAAAAAGTGCCTAGGGTTCTGGGTCATGCCCCATTAACTATTAATCACACAAAAAAGTTCTTACAAATTGTCATTTTTGATAAAAAAAGCCAATTATTGAAAAAAAAAAAAAAAAAAGAGAGAGATTTTTTGATTTTGACTTTGGATTTAGTATCTGGGTACCTGTGAAGTTTCAGCTCTGTAGCATGTCCAGAACCATGAAAACAAAAAAGATAATTTTTCAGTAGAACAGGGATGTGGAACTCTCCTTTAACACCTATATGATCTTTTTTTCTGGTTCTGGACATGCTACAGAGCTGAAACTTCACAGGTACACCTTTTAGACCCCCAGACACAAAATCACACAAAAAAAAGTTCTTAAAAATTGTCATTTTTGATAAAAAAGCCAATTATTGAAAAAGATTTTTTGATTTTTACTTTGGATTTCAGATCTGGGGGGTCTAAAAAGTGTACATGTGAAGTTTCAGCTCTGTAGCATGTCCAGAACCATAAAAAAAAAGATCTTTTGTATTAGAAAACTTTCAGATCACCAATATGGCTTCTCGGTTTTCACACCTTGCCGGTTTAATAGAAGGCATTTTTTTGGGTTCTTTGCAGTCAGGAAAAACATCTGAACTTGTGTATAGTGGTACTGTGCACAAGTTCTGATGTTTTGCCTGCCTCCAAAAACCCCCAAAAAATGCCAGCAAAAACACACCTGGGCATTTTTTTTTTGACGCTAGCGTTTTTTTTGGCATTTTTTGGGGTTCTTTTGAGGTAGGCAAAACATCTGAACTTGTGTATAGTGGTGTATATACACACATACATATATTTATATACACACCTAGACATATATAGGTGTGATAGTAGCAGAAATATATGCTTGCGCTAATGAAATAATTTACAGTCATATATTTCTGCTACTATCACACCTATATATGGCTAGGTGTCTATATACATATAATTATGTGTGTATATACACCACTATACACAAGTTCAGATGTTTTGCCTGCCTCAAAAGAACCCCAAAAAATGCCAAAAAAAAACGCTATCGTCAAAAAAAAATGCCCAGGTGTGTTTTTGCTGGCATTTTTGGGGGGTTTTTGGAGGCAGGCAAAACATCAGAACTTGTGCACAGTACCACTATACACAAGTTCAGATGTTTTTCCTGACTGCAAAGAACCCAAAAAATGCCTTCTAATAAACCGGCAAGGTGTTACAGCAACGAAGCCAACCCCCTGAGCTGAAAGTTTTCTAATACAAACAATCTTTTTTTTATGGTTCTGGACATGCTACAGAGCTGAAATTCACATGTACACTTTTTAGACCACCCAGATACTAAATCCAAAGTAAAAATCAAAAAATCTCTTTTTTTTTTTTTTTTTTTCAATAATTGGCTTTTTTTATCAAAAATGAAAATATATAACACCTATATATGTCTAGGTGTGTATATAAATATATGGATGTGTGTATATACACCACTATACACAAGTTCAGATGTTTTGCCTGCCTCCAAAACCCCCCAAAAAATGCCAGCAAGAACACACCTGGGCATTTTTTTTTTGACGCTAGCGTTTTTTTTGGCATTTTTTTGGGTTCTTTTGATGCAGGCAAAACATCTGAACTTGTGTATAGTGGTATATATACACACATAATTATATGTATATAGACACCTAGCCATATATAGGTGTGATAGTAGCAGAAATATATTACGGTAAATGATTTAATTAGCGCAAGCATTTATTTCTGCTACTATCACACCTATATATGTCTAGGGGGTATATATACAGACATATATGTATATATATACCCCCTATACACATGTTCAGATGTCATGTCTGACATAAAACATGTCCTCAAAAAAGCACTGGCAGTGGCAGCCCCTGCAGCATAAAAAATGCTTGGCTGGTGAGAAGCCATATTCCTGTGCCGAAGCAACTCAGAGAAATGATCATTTCTCTATAGCGGTCACCCTGCTATGGAAGGGTTTTGTCACCCTGCCATAGCAGTCACTGCCAGTTAACCCTACACTACACTATGGTCCCCTTACACTTAACACTTTCCCTACAGAAACTACATTTTTGAAGCTAACTTAAGTGTAAAGGAGCACTCTAACTACACTAGATATCCCTTTCCTCACACTAATAAATAGCTAAATGACACTTTTAAAGTAAAATTAACAGAACTGCTTCCACTCTCTTCCATGTCCAGTATAACAAAGCTAGGAATATGGCGGGGGCGATCTTATATACTGGGGGGCGTATTTACTAATGATTGGCCTAGGGACCCCCTAGTCACTCCAATCACATTCCTAGCATTCTCCTGCCCCCTCAATTGGCTTTTGCTAATGGTTCTGGTCCAATCACGGCTTTTAAAGCCCATTTCCTGTCCCATTGCATTTTGGTCGGTTCTGGTTGCCGAATTCCGAACTTTTTGGGCAAAAAGTTCTAAATTCGGCCGAACCTCGAACACCCAGTGTTCGGGCCGAACCGATGGTCGACCCGAACCGTTCGATCATCCCTAATTAAGACAATGCAGAATATATAATTACAGTTCTACATGCACTGGGGTGTTCAAGCACTTGTAGTACCCTACAAGGTAGGTGCTAGGTAAAAGTATAGTGGGTCTTGGCAGCCTAACAGCAGGGCCATGATTTCAGCTGGGCTGTCATGTCTCCCAGGTGTGTCTGCTGAGAGGGGAGTCTCCCCACTGACTCCATGAGAGAATTCTCATTTGGGCAGTGGAGGAAACCCAATAAGTGGCCCATTCAGGCCTGTATCTACCCCAGAAGGCAGATTCTACCGCACAGGATTCTTGGAGTGGGTATAAGTGTGAGGGGAATGCATGATGCAGCGTCTTTGGTGGGAAGCAGAGTCCCAGGAGGGAGAGTACGTCTCTCCTCCTGTCAGAGGAATCGGGTGTCTCAGGCGGCTTGCCTGAGAGTGCAGAGAGAGAGCTGAGCTGAGCTGCAGAAGGGATCCAGTGTGCTGAGGACCAGCGGAGCAAGAGGGGTCCGGTCCCAGGAAAGCCTTCCAAGTTATTGAGTACTGTGAACTACCCCTGGGGGTCTGCCTAGCTGTGAGGGGACCACTCCGGTGAAGGTCCAAGGGATCCAGGAGTCAGCTAGCAGTAAAGGGGGTGCCTAGTCAGAGGACCCTGAAGTGTCAGAGGGGGTGCCTAGTCAGAGGACCCTGAAGTGTCAGAGGGGGTGCCTAGTCAGAGGACCCTGAAGTGTCAGAGGGGATGCCTAGTCAGAGGACCCTGAAGTGTCAGAGGGGGTGCCTAGTCAGAGGACCCTAAAGTGTCAGAGGGGGTGCCTAGTCAGAGGACCCTAAAGTGTCAGAGGGGGTGCCTAGTCAGAGGACCCTAAAGTGTAAAGGGGGCGCCAGAGGTTGGGCCCTGAAGAGTTAATGCGTACAGTGTACAGTGTGAAGTGTACGGTTTTAAGAGTTACAGCAGCACAAGCAGTTACAAGGAGCTACCTCAGTCAGTGAAGGGCTGAAGGGAGCTGTTCACCGGACTTTTGAGCTAAACAGCGTCAAGAGTCAAATGTCCTACAGTCCTGGATCTTCTGAGTTAACCTGAGAGTTAAAGTCGAAGTTCTAGCACACTTCAGCAGAACAGTATCTTCAAGCGCCAGGGAGCGTTGGCCGGCATTCAGCTGGCGTCAAGACAGCATTAACATGCATTTTTCTGTACAGTGTCCTAGTTGCACCTAGTTGAGCCAGAGGAGTATCCCACTCATTCCCTTCTCCCATCCCCATTATAAAATAAACCAAAGATGCCGGAATGGTCATTGTCTCAGTTCTCACACTTGTGTTCACCACATAAATGTGTTGGAAGTGTCCCCGGTAACAATGGCAGACCCATATAAGGCCCAATGCCTGGAAATATTGCTACACACTATACAGCATGGCTGTACTACACTCTAAAGCAGTACTTAAATCCGCCTTTTCAGTTGTATATACAGGTAAGTCCATAACAAGGCTTTTCTGTATGTAAAGTGAATATCTCCTAAATGTGCACAGTTTAGGACAGGGATCCTCAAACTACGGCCCTCCAGCTGTTGCAGAACTACATGTCCCATGAGGCATTGTAAAACTCTGACATTCACAGACATGACTAGGCATGATGGGAATTGTAGTTCCTGAACAACTGGAGGGCCATAGTTTGAAGACCCCTGGTTTAGGAGATATTCATATCTGTAGCAGCTGGCGAGGTCACCAACGCATGCCCACTGTGCTCTGAATGGACAGTGTTCTTGAGTCTGCCATCCATTCAGAGCGCTGTGCCTCGACCATGACCTCTATGCGCATGCATTGGAGTGACGCCATCGTGGCTCGGCCGGAGCCTGCGAACCCGAACGGATGACCGGGTGAGGATGGCAGCCCTGTCAGCAGTAACAAAGCACTGCTGGAGGGATCCATTACACAGTCTTTCACAGTCTTTGATAATGTGCTATTATGCATGAACATTAACCTGCAGGGGGACTTTTTTTTTTCTTTAATGACTTTACTACCGCTTTAAGCAGAATTTTGACTTGTAAAAAAAATATGTGAGCAGGAAAGTTTTTATTAAAGAGATATACTTTGGTCTTGATTTACTAAAGGCAAATAGACGGTGCACTTTGCAGGAGGTATTTGCACTCTGCAAGTGCAGTTGCTCCAGAGCTTAATAAATGAGGTAAACCTTCACTTTGCAAAGGGTCCCTAACCACACGCAAGGAAAATTTAAAAAAAGGCTGCATTTTTGCTTGCACATGATTGGATGATGGAAGTCAGCAGAGCTTCTGCCTATTTACTAAGCTCTGGAGCAATTGCTCTTGCAAAATGCAACTGCACTTTACAAAGTAAAGCCTTTAGTAAATCAAATCCTTTGTATCTTTTGCAATACCCATGGCCAGAGTGGAAAAGAGTTAAAGCGGAGTTCCGGCCACAAAGGCATTTTTTAGCTAAAAATACCCCCCTAATCCTAAACTAACCCCAATTACACTAGCACTAACCCCACTTTATAGTACAGGACAGTAATTGAATTAAGATAAAATGTTACCTTTAACATTGATTGCAGAGCGCGGTCATCTCCGGTGTGGGCGTCTGAAGCCGCTGTGCCCCCCGCTGTGACCTTCTTCCTGATTTCTGGCTCCCAGAATGCCGATCGCAATCTTGCGCATGCGCTGTAGATTGCGATCGGTAATGAGAGTAGCGGCCGGCTATTCCCATTGCATCCTGGGATTGATGATGCTCATCTCCCAGGATGCAATGCAAAGGAGGAAGTGACGTCGGGGGCCGCGACCGCATAAGGTGGAAGAGGAAGGAAGGTAAGTTAATGTTCATTAAAAAGTGAAACAAAAAAAAAAATATTAATTATCCAATTATCCAACCTTTTTCAGGTTTTTTTTTACTCTAACTGATCCTGTAAAGTTAATATTTAGGGTGGAACTCCGCTTTAACATTTTTTGTTAGGTTTTTATTTTTGCTTATAACTAAAGGACAAAAATGGGGAGGGGGTGGGGGGCAGAAAGGCACAGATGCACACTGATGATGTCAACCTTCTGCATCCTGTTAGTAGGCTCCCAGTTAACACATATGCATTGAACCGAGTTTGATTGGTTCAGACTGTTAACCCTACCTCAACCAATCTGAGTACTGCTGTACAGAGGATTACAGAAGGCTGTCTTCAAGCCAAATTCAGATACCTGCACAAATTTTAAAAATACAACTGTTTTCTTTTTTAAAGAATAATGGCATATACATTATCATAACTCCATTAATATGTTTTGTTGGGATTCAGCTTTAGCTTTTATTTATTTAATGAAGTCACAAACTATCATTATGATTTGAAGACTAGTTTTGTGAAAGGTCAGTTTACATTCTGGACAGAAATATGAAATGCTTAAAAAAAATAAGAAAAAAAAACACCACTGGTGGTGAAAGGTTCACACTGTGTAGCAAATTCCTAGACAGGAAATAAAGAGCGCTCGGTCTACAGGACCTTCTAACATGAGATATTATACTGCTCTGGCTGATGGCTGATTATATGGGTCATGAAGGGAGCACTTCCAATGAGGCAAATACACTTCATACGTGTGGACTGTGATTGCACACATTTTAATAATCAACAGCTTCGGTTTATGTTGTTCTTCTGGCAAATAGCATGGTCAGAGCAACTATGACAAATTAAACTTGCTCTCTTGACCTGATCATGTAATGGGATTTTTCCAGCCAATAAAATCTAAGCTCCATAGGCATGGTGTCAAACTGCAATCCTGGGGGCCTGGGAATGATGGATTAAATGGTAAAAAACATGAACTTTTCTGTGTTCGCATCATATTACATTCCTTTGTGTCTTTCCATAATCAAGCTATAATTGGTCACTTTCCAAAAGAAATGTGCCTCAGTTATCAATGCTTTTGGAAAAAAAAATGATCCTGTAGTCTAAGCTACATGTATAAATCAATCCCTCCCATACCCCATAACAGAGAAAGCAGACATGTTTTAAACCTAGTACACACGATGAGATGATCGTCCGTTGTTTTTTTTGTTTTTTTTACATGCTAGTCTACATATTGAAAATGAAGAGGTTACTAAACTTACGAAAATTTCATAAAGAATAAAAATTCGGAAGTGATGCAATGTATTGTATTTGTATTGTATTTTCAGATGAAAACTGTGCTGATGAAACTAAAATCAATTTTTTTTACAAAAATGTTTGTGTCCCATCCGATAATATCGTCATAATCGGCTTTCGAAAGCTGTATATTAACAATCAGATTATCATACAATTGCTTCAAAAGCATTATTCTTCATATGATTTTCTGGTCACGTGTACGGGCCTTAAAGCTTCTTTACAAAGCATATCCAGGATATTAATACATTTTACATTTTGTACAGAGATCCCTTTAAGGAGAACCACACCTTATTTTCGGTTAATTGCACAATTTGGGGGTATTATAGTAACATTAATTTTTTTTTCTATTTGCTTGTTGCTCCAAATTGTTACTCTTACTCATATACATACGGATTTATAAAAAATCTCTTTTAGCAGTCATCTGTATAACAAGCAATGTGATTATACTTTTTGCTTAAGGCCCCTTTCACACATAGGAGTCCGTCGGAGGACTCCATTTTTCTCAGTGGGGGGATCGATACACCAATCCCCCGCTGAGCAGGCGGATGGCAGCTGTGTCTCCACGCTGTGTGTGGAGACAGAGCTGTCAGGTCCCGCTGTTCTCTATAGGGGAATCAGATGAGAACGGACCGCCTGTCCGTTCTCATCCGATCCCATCTGATCCGCTGGACGGATGGAAAATAGGGTTTCCATCCATCCAGATTTTACGGACCGGATCGGATCAGATGTCAGCGGACATGTCTCCGCTGACATCCGATTCCCCATAGAGATGCATGGGGCATCCGTTCAGATCCGCCTGAAAAACTGACAGGTGGATCTGAACGGTCCGCTAGTGTGAAAGGGGCCTTAGACCCCATTCACACTAGCGCGACTTGTCAGGCGACTTGGTCGCCTGACAAGTCGCGGTAGATCGCCTGCCATTGAATAGTACAGGATCCGTTCTAATAGGAGCGACACAAGTCGGTCCGACTTAGAAAAAGGGTCCTGTACTACTTTGGTGCGACCTGGAGGCGACTTGCATTGACTTCAATCATATGAAGTCCGTGCATGTCGCGCCGAGGTCGCGGTGCATGCTGTGCACTGCGACTTCACAGGTCGCCCCAGCAAGTCGTGTCGCCCCCTGTGTGAATGGGCGCTTAGGACGGAGATTATGCCGAAATAAATACACATCTACCTGACCATATTTGGAAACATATATTAAAAACTTTTTTTTTTTTCTGGAAAAAAAAAACTTTTTTGTACCTTAAGTGACACTGTCACCACAGGATTACTTATTTAAAAAAAAAAAGAGTGGAGTACCCCTGTAAAGAATATCTATACTTACCTTTCCAGCGGGCCGTCTTAAAACTCTATGTCACTGCATGACATATGGCTGCAGCTGGAAGAAGAAACCACTGTGTGTAGAATGGTCAAATACCTAAGGGCTCGCTCACAATATCTGTGGTGACCTGAGCTTTTCTGCACTGGATAAATACAGGTCATGTAGAAAACAATTGTTTTCTACATGCCCCATTCATACCAAAAAGTAGGTGTGATGTGCAGTGCAGCGCGGATAACTGCAGCATGTCTGAACAGCAGAGCAATGCACACTTTAAATAAAGTTAGAAAAAAATAAAAATTAAGCAATGCATTGAAACACACATCATGAGGTGCCCACAGCCAATACTGGCACTAGCCTGCATGGTAAAATGTTGCTGTGCAGACTAATGTGAACCTAGCATTAGGCATCCAGGGAGCAGTGAAGTTTCAAAGTTTCACAACGCGTTACCAAAAAGTAAGCGTAAATTATTTTATTTTATTTTACACACAGACAGACAAATGCAACGGCGGTGGGATTTTGTTAGGAGGATGGTTTAAATATAAACACTGCTTTATGTACCCATTCTTTAATGACAGCTATTAAGCCAAATTAATCATACATATGCTAATTTCTTCAATCAGGCCAGACCTGACCCTTAAACTTGCATTGAGAAAAAAAACAAAGGTTTTAAACAATATTATATTTAAAAGATTATTTACGTTAAGCTGATCACAATGACATATCGCCCTTAAAGGGCGTTGTAACAGGCTGTGTATAGAATATAACCTTTGATTTTATCTGACACTTCTGGGGTACTTTAGAACCCTTCTACTGAGGTCCTTAATAACAACAGTGAAGTGCCACCAGATGCTCAAACTTGAGTGGAGGAGTCTTTTGTAAGCTTTGATTTGTTTTGTTTTTTTTTTTTTTAATTCTTTTTATTAAGATATAAAAGTACAAAACCGAGCCTTTGGGCATTTCCTGGGTCAAGGTAAACAATACACAGTACATATTACCTTGTCGTAAGCACAGAAAGTAACCAACAAATGCTCAGTACCACTAAATACAGTTGGAGAGATGTCAAAAGGAGACACAAACTCAAGCGTAGCTCCTTGCAGTATACAGAGAGAGAATCTCAATGACAGCATACCTCATCTTGGACGGTGGAATTAGCGCTTCTGGTAATAAATACACCAACAAAATATAATGTGCATTACCTTCCCCATGGAGATTTACAGCAAACCACACTTAACCTCCCTGGTGGTATGATTCTGTCAGGAATTACATACCAAAAGCGGTACAATTGTTTTCATGGAAATTTGGCGTTATGTATTATAGGCCTACAATTCTTAGTAATTACTGACTTAAACCTGACCAAAACAAGAGTCTAGTAGACATCCCAGATGTGATAAATTTGAAACACAAACGCGTGAATTATAATCGAATCAATAATATTATTTTATTATTTAATATATAATATATATAATAAAATTATATTATTGATTAGATTATAATTCATGGATTATATATTATATATAGATATATGTGTGTGTGTGTATATATATATATATATACACATATATATATATATATATATAATACATAACGCATGAATTATAATTGAATCAATAATAAAATTGTATATATATATGTGTGTGTGTGTGCATATATATATATATATATATATATATATACCGGTATATATATATATGCACATATATATATATATATATATATATATATATATATATATAATATAAAATGTGTTTTGTGTTTTGTGCAACGTTTTTTTTTTTTTTTTGAATTTCCCTCCCTAGTTCTGCTCCCATGCAGCATTGCTGCTGCAGGGAACGGAACTAGGAAGTGATCACACCGACGGAGGACGGAGGAGCGGCGGGACTCTCGGCTGGCGGTCACAGCAATGAGAGATCATCGCTGGATCGCCAGGAGAAGGTAAGAGAACACCGCTGCGCACTCTGCAATCCACCCCGAGCGTGACTCGGGGTTACCGCTCCTGCAATGAAAAATCCACCCCGAGTCACGCTCGGGATTACCGCCTAGGTGGTTAAAGAAGAATTGGGTCTACTCCCAAACTTTAGAGTATGAGTTGACCCACAGGTGCCACACTTTATTAAACTTTATTTGGCAGCCCCATGAAAGGTAGGTTGCCTTGTAAAGGGGGATTACAGAAATAGTCAGGGTCTTCCAAAAGTTGAAGGTAGGAGCTTGGTCAGTTGTCCTTTTCAGGACTATGGCCTTCCTGGTGTAAAATAACAGTAAACCAAGAAGTGCCTTGGTTGCATATGTAAATGTTAACGGGTCTACTGGTGGATAGCTTTGAATTTTTAATTGGGTTTGACCAAACATTGACAGGTTTTAAAGTATTCTTCTCATGACAACAATGTGACATTTCTGACAACAGCCAGGCTATGATACCCCAGTTGCTTTAATACTTTCTGAGATACTGATCAGAAAAGTCTGTGAACATTTAGAAGATCTATTCCGTTCTGTATACTTGTTCCTGGTCACTAGCTTAATGTACCAAAGCATGTGGGTAGTTTGACAAGTAGCCAGGCAAGTAGCATTTTTCAGAAAGAGAGGTTATCAGCTGTACAAAACATTAACAGATCATTAAAAAGGAAAAATTACAACTTTATTTCAGTAACATATGCACCCTCTGGTGTACTCAGGCTCTCTGCTCCAAGGCTACAGTTTATAAATGACAACATTTTGATGAAAGACGATGGCAAAAAGGTAGAACAAAATCCAAAGATTGATAAAAGAAACACACAAAATTCAGAAGAATCAAAGGGAATTGTTGAAATGCGCTCATGGGCAAAGCTGGAAAGAAGCCCAGTGACAGCAGCAAGCTAAACCTGCCTCAATAGCTGATGATTAGAAGCGCCTCTTTTAACTGGAGCATATAGCGTCTGTCAACTTGTTAGAGAAAGATGATCACTTTATTTCCTCTTTAACACTCAGAAAATCGCAGCAAATTATTAGTGCTCGTCAGGGGCTGAGAAAGAAGTCTGCCCAGAGGACCCCGCTCGATTTCCACAATACAGCGCTGATTTCCCAATTGGGCCCCAATTCCTGGAACAATGTACCCCCAGCATGTGATAAGGGTTAAGAGGACACGGCACCACTGATTAAATATCTTAATTATAACCTTCCAAAAAAGACTGGAGCAAGATGTATTCTGATCGTAAGCAGAGAAGGAAAGTTTCACACTGTTACCAGGATCATGAATAGATTCTGTAGGGAATGAGCTATGGTTCAGTCTAAATAGAACTTTAAATCATTAGCTTTGCATAACAAACCTTAGGTTTGCTAATACTAGTTTTATATTGAGTGGTTGATAAATGAATTCAATTATAAAGCTGACCACACACATATCTGGGCAGTTGGATATGTGGACATGATCTGACTGGCCTCAGAGTCTAAGATCTTAAACAAGATTGGTCACTTCAGACCTCCACCATAGCTGGCGCTATCTTTGGGAACTACAAGGAAATTAGATTAGTGCCAGAGACTGCTTCCTAATATATATGGGCCACTTCAATCACCAAACTCTAATAGCTTGGATGCTGATGAAATTACTAGTCAGTGGCTTAATTGTAACTTCTCCAAGGCTTTAATTTTCTGCAATATTTAAAGAGTATGTATAGAAAAAACTGTCTTATAGTTTTGCAGAAATAGGTATAATTATAAACCTTTTAATTTTTTTTTTATTCCTGCATCCTCCCTTGGGAGAGTCAGTCTCTCAATGTATCCTGGTGACCATATTCACCGGGACTACAGAAAAAGTGAAAGAAAATCAAAATTGTGCCTGGAACATTAATAGAGGAAAATCTTTTAATGGGGATACCACTTCTGGTGACAGCTACTCAACATGGGAATCCCCCTGACTTTGCATTGGAATCCTTCAGGACATCTATAGTAAAACAGAGGACCTCAGGTAATCTGCTAAGTTTTCTTTTATATCAGCCTCATCGTCTGTGGAATCCAAGTTTCCAGACAGATGCTTTATTCGACCCTAAAGGCCCGTACACATGTACCGATTGTCGGCCGTAAATATTCGGCCAACGTCTGATCGGCCGATTGTCGGCTTGTTAGTATGATGCTTCCGACAACCGTCTGCGACTTTTAGGCCGAACAAAATCTGGTCTGCATGCTATAAAATTTTTGTTGGGCAACACCAGAACGGCCGATTGTTCGTCAGTCAGTTCAGATTTCGGCCGACAAAAGCCAGATGAGCAAGACTGGGCATGCTCAGGGAAGAAAAAACACACGGAAAGTTAACCATTACATGTCATCACTTCTGAAGTTGGTTGTTGTTGGCCGACAAAATTAGTGTGCAGTCTTGAGCACTTTTCAACCAACACGACAGCTCTGGGCAAAAGACGGCCGATTGTTCAGGCCGACAATCGGTACGTGTGTACGGGGCTTAAGACTGACAGACATCAAAACGCTGCTATTGCTAGCTGCATTCTTTGCCCCAGCCAAAAGAAAAGAGGCCTTTGCAACATCCACTATCTCCCTATCATCCATGCATTCCTTTTCTAAAAAAGTAGAGGGGACAAATGAAGGAAAGCAACCATACTTCTAATTACCTCATGCCATAGAGGCGAACATTCCACCAAGTTCATTCTCTAAATTTGCCAAGCGGCTGACACATCCTCCTTTGCAACACACGTAGATGACCCTGTTTTAGTCACAATCAGATAGGCATAGCGGATCACTCTCCTGATACTCCTAGTCTTCCCAGTAAAACCACATCAGCAGGGCAACGTCTAGGGTCCACATGACCTGATGGTGACAGGTCACACGCTCACCCCTGCTATGCTGGCACTTTCCTCTTTTTAGCAGACTGCAAAGAAAAGTAACAGGACCTGTGTCTAGACAAGGCAGCCCCATTCAACTTAAAAAGCTATTTGTGCAAGGAGCAACAAATGTGATATCATAAGGGAAACTCTAGCTGCTTGTGCCATTTCCCCAACAGGCAACTCACGTAACCCACATGTTGTCTTGAGCCTGCCTTGTGTCCCCGTGTGTCTTCTTCAGAGCTTCCCCATGCCCCCTGTACCTGTTACCATGTTCGAGCTAAAAACACTCATATTTAAATATAAAAATAACCATTCCATTCTGCTCCCTCACATCCACACCTGCACTAAGGAGGACCCACCACTGATCTGCTTGCCTCCAGTAAAATTTCTGACCATTGCTTCTCCTCCCTAGCTATGTTTCTCTGGGACAATTATGCATGAGCAGCCAATGTCGCCATGCAGCCACGAAAGGCTTTAAACAGAGCAAAAAACACAGCAAGAGCATATGCGCCCCCCCCAAATGGCCTGAGGCACAATAGCAGGCCGCACACAGAGAACACAGTCTGCCTATAGAAACCGTCGCCTAGAGGGGAAAAGAGAAAGGGTACACACATGTAGCTGGAGAACACAAAGCTGGACCTTGTCAGAAAAATAGTGAACACAGCAGCTCAATAACTATTGCCCCCTAGTGGGGAAAAGGAGAATAGGCAGTGTCAGGTACGTGCTGGCCACAGTGCTGTTACTTCCCAAAGGCGGATGCAAATGGACATGCGTAATCTCACAAGTGCCCAATGTTTTAGATGTACTAATGTGCGCATGTGCACAAATATTTGCGTCCTCGAGAACGCGCGCATGCGCAAGCACCAATAGACGTTGGCGTCAAACACCATATATAAGTGCAGCAGTGGCACTAAGGCTTTGCTGTCTGATCTGCAGCTGTACCTGAGTGCCTGAAACCTGATCCTGCTTCTTCTGTGTTTAACCCGGCTTGCCTTTGACTCCGCTTACATCTCTCCCACCTCGACCTTAGTCTGTATCTGGACCTTCCTATTGTCTTTGCCCACCTGCCTGAATCCATGTTGCCGATCTCTGCCTGTACCCTGGATACTCTCTGCCTTCTGTCTTTGCCTGCTATTGATCGTCTGTCACCGACCCGGCTTGTCTGACCAGGCCACCTGTGTCTCCTTGCTCTGCATGCACCTGCCTTATGCCTGCATTGAGAATTTGGTAGCATCATGCAGAGAGCTGCACATTAGTGACTATCAGACACAGGCAAAAAAAAAAAACTGAGAAGCTTTCTAAGTAGGAGGGGTTTTATAGGGGGACTTCCTGTCTGTTTCTTCTGCCAATGTCCATTCACCTATATACAAAGAAAGGAAATACACTGCTCAAGGTAATGGGAAGCTTGATGATCAACAGCGGTGCTCGCCCCGGCTCGCCTCCGTGAACAGTCAATAATGAAAAGAAATGGCTGCACTCAGATGTGGTCAAAATCCAGGTTTATTGGATATCCCAATGTGGCAAAAAAGTGACAAGGTAGAAGCGTTTCACACACTAATACGTGTGCTTAATCATTACAAGGGTAATGATTAAGCACACGTATTAGTGTGTGAAACGCGTCTACCTTGTCACTTTTTTGCCACATTGGGATGTCCAATAAACCTGGATTTTGACCACATCTGAGTGCAGCCATTTCTTTTCAATATCCATTCACCTATAGGTGGCGCATACAGTATCTCAGGTAGTAATAATTTATAGTCTGCTCTGTGTCGTGTAATGTTTGAAAAATAAATCAATATTTGTAAATTAACCTGACTAACTTTACAGTATAATAGCTAGGAACAAATATAAGCCTGTACTATGGCTAAATCCCTTTGGTGGCTCTCGTACGTCAGCTTCTCTCACTCTCTTCACAGTCTGGAAGTTTACTGTATGTGCCAACTATCCCAAAGAGCAGGGCCATCTTACAGAATGGGCACGCTGGGCAGTTGCCCAGGGGCCCCACTTGCTCGGGGGGGCCCCACTTGCTCGGGGGGGGGGGCCCACCTGCCCAGTGACCCAGCTCTAGCCAAGCATTAGTCCTGATTCCCGCGTGCATCCCGCCACCAAACTTAGCAGGTGGCAAGCACCTGTCGGCCCTGTGCTACTATCAGGCCACTTGGGCTGTGGAGGGGGAGCCCACAACTGCAGGAAAGCCTGTCTGCCTCCACTGGAACAGGCGCACACAGGACAGTCGAGTCTGACTCCTGTCCGTGTGTGTGTGCTCACCGGACCCAGCCGTGGAAGCTGTCATTAGCCTGGCATTGCTGTACCAATAAATATAGCCTTATCGATAATTTGCATTTTTATTCTCGTGGGTGATTGTGTAGGCTGGGCCCCAGTGCACTGCATTGCCCGGGGGCCTTTAATGCTCTTAAGATGGCACTGCCAAAGAGCAGCTATATGCAGTATGATTTAGGTACATCTACTAAGGTTTTGATAGGGTAGTTTGTGTGTGTAAGGCCAGCCTTTCAGTCTGTGTTGTATTACAACTCTCAATCACCCCAATTTTTACACACCAAATTTAAACTTTGGCCTCAGAATAGAATTCCTTATTCATTTGACTTTGTCTCAAATCCTAGTCATGTTTTTGGATTTGTGCAAATGCATCCTGTTTTAGGGAGGCAGTATCCTTTTCAAGCTCCAGTCCATCAACAGCAGCTGGTCAGTCTGCTGACATTATGAGGTTTGGTGATATTATTGTTTTCTGAGCTTATCTTATGCTGTTTGATTCAAGACAGAGTAGGTGCATTCAGAGCAGGATGATAAAGAAATAGTGCACTTAAGTAAGTTCTAAGGATGGATAGCTGCAGAATTGTTACTGTACATTAGGTGCTTTATGGAACTCTGCACCTGGAAAGGATGGCCAGGTATTGCAGTCTTTTTGAAACAACTGACAGTGTCATTAGGGAAGTATAAGTGACCATAACAACTGTGCCTCAGCAATTTCCATGCAAATGTAAAATAGTGTGTAAAACATGACAGAGCATCAGGATGTGGTTCCCACTGCCAACTCAAAAATCACAATGTCATCTCACAAGGCTACACACCTTTTGTCCCTAAGCCATCTCAAACAACTGTATTTACTGTACCAAAAAAAAAAACATGTAGGCTTCCAATGCTATTCTCTTATACATGATAGTCCAACTCTGGCTCCAGCACTATTAGATACTGACTTGAACCAAGCATGCAAGTTAAATAAAAGTCAGAACTCCTTATGTCTCACAAGACTACAAACTTTATGGCCTTAAGCCACATTAATTATCGGTATTTACTGTACCAACAGAGATGTGTAGACTTCCATTGTTGTTCTCCTGAAGATGATAGTCCATCTTTAGCTCCAGCACACTAAGATTCTGGCATGCACCAAGTCCTCTGATGAAACGCGTTGGGTGGAGTCTATTACGTCATTACGTCACTTCCGGTATTTGGAGCCTGGGCCGTGGAACACGGAAGCTTCCCGGCTACACCAACTGATCTTGGACAGCCTACTCCGTGAGTTACTACTATTCTCTATTTTTGTGATTACATTGTATACGGCATCATGGGGTTCCCTCTTTCTTTTTGAGGAACTAAAAGCTTGCAAACGCTTTTTCCACCAGAGAAACCCCCGAAAAAATCCTATCTCATGGCAAACAGGTTGTATGTGAGGTGCGACACCTAGTGGCCACACTGGTGGATGCAACCCCATTTTTTCACTCATTAGAATTTTTTCTTTACTTGATCTTTTCACTAAGTGGAATCTTTCCCTATTTATTTGATTACACAAGCATTTTTATTCCAAGGAGGAATTTTTTTATTTTTTCTATTTATTTGGTCATTTTATTTTTCACCAAGCACAATTTAGCACTAGTAAATTGCACTGTATAACATATTTATTTTTTGAAATAAAATCACTGTTTCTCCATTATTTTGGTATATTTATTGCACAGCACTTAGCACTTTACTATTGCACCTTGTTTTGGGTCCAGGATAAAAAATTGGTTATTCTTGTCATACCACGAGTCACTAGTGCACCTTAGTTTGGACCCAAATATAATATTTCTAATAGTATTTGAGCATCACTATTTATGTTGGCACATTATCCACGTGGTACTTAATCACTTAAAGGTAGCGCCGTTTCAACCTCTTTGCACCTATTTCATGCACCAAGTTAGGTTGAAGTCAAAACTCCTTAAGTGAATACTTGTTTTGGGTCAGTCACGCAAAAAATATTGAAGCAAAAAGATAAGCATGAAAGTCAAGCAAGTTAATATTTCGGAGGAAGAGGCCAGCAATGGTAGCCATATGTTCCTTCAGTACAGGATTCCTTTAAGAGGAAGCATTGCTATGATGCTAAATCTATTTATCTACTTTTGAAAAGTTGAACATATGATGGAGCAGAGACAATAAAAAGTGCCTTTTTTCCATGTTTTAAACTTTGAACATTGCATTCATTGCTAAATCTTTTCAACATCTACCCCCATTTATGTTGACATACTGAATTTCATGCTGTAAGGGTACTTTTGTGTCAGGGCGATGGTCAGATGGAGTTATAATTTAGAAGAACTGATAGCTTCCATATCTGACAGTCACTCCATCTCCACTACTCTGATCATGGAAATGGGGGTCAATGTCAGTCTCTCCCTCAATTAAAAAAAAATATTGTTGTTACACATAATTTAGATAGCAGACACTCTATGGAATCATACAAGAGTGCAAGAAGGGTGGAAGTGATTAGCAGATGGAATGTAACCCACATGCTGCTAGAGATAACATACACAGTGAGGAGAATACACGGGAGTAGCAGCAGGAGGCTAAGAATTAATAGGAAACACATGATGTAGTGGGAGGTGGGACTGCACACAGTCTTTAGGCAATTATAATGGAGTTTTCATTTTCAAAGTATATTCCAAGTGCAGATGCAATACACAGTATATTATACCACCTACTGTAAATTAAAAGGACGTCAAAAGCTACCAAGGAGCTATATGCCTTGAAAAAGTTGTTAATACTGGTTGATAGACTTATTGCTGATTTCAGGTATCACTAGCATGACCTTCTTCATAATGTTACACAACACAAGCTATTGCATCTGTACATTAGATACCCAGAATAATATTTTGTTCTTGAAGCGTGCATTTTGCAGGAGCAGGGGTCATTGTACTTGTGATGAGACCCAAATGCAGCATGGTGCTCATTCTACAATACCAACGTGTTTTCCTTTATTGTTCTTTTGGCAGCACAGACATATATGTCCCATAGACTTGAATAGGAAGTTCGTCCAACAGTATGGCTGGTAAACCCCATTGATGTCCTTGGGACAAAACTGCACTGGCAGGGCTGTGCCACGCCAGAGATTTTGCAGGCCCAGATGGAACCGTCGGTTCAGGAAAGTAAGCACCGGGGGGGAAATTTCTGCTTAGGAAAGCTTAGGGACCTAGCAGATAGGGGTTAGGGGTTCTTATTCAAAGGTGAACATATACTTTAATACAGGTAATAGCAGGCATTTTGCAAAGTTTGCTTTTACAGTGGGGAGAATAATTATTTGATCCCCTGCAGATTTTGTAGGTTTGCCAACTTACGGAGAAATAAAGGGTTTATAACTTTTATCATAGGTGTATTTTAAATGATAGAGACAGAATATCAACCAAAAATCCAGAAAAAAAAAACATATGATAAAAGTTATTTTATTTATATACTTGGGTAGTTGAACCCCAAGCAACACATGACTTAGTACTTGGTGGAGGAAACCTTGTTGGCAAGCACAGAGGTAAGATGTTTCATGTATTTGGTTACACATCTCAGGAAGGATTTTGGTCTTTACAGATCTTCTCTATATTCTTAAGTTTTCTTTGGCTGTCGCTTGGAAACTCAAAGTTTCAACTCCCTCTATACATTTTCTATAGGATTAAGGTCTGGAGACTGGCTAGGCTACTCCATGACCTTATGTGCTTCTTCTCGAGCCACTCCTTTGTTGCCTTGGTCATATGTTTTGGGTCATTGTCATGACCCACCTAGAAAAATGCTGACCATGACCATAAAAACATCATCCCTACAGTCAAGCACAGAGGTGGAAAATTATGTTTTAGAGCTGTTTCTCTGCTAAAGCTACAGACTGACTTTATTGCATTGAGGGGCCAATGGATGAGACCATGTATTGTAAAATCGTGGATGAGAACCTTCTTCCCTCAGCCAGAACACTGAAGATGGGTCATGGATGGTCTTCCAGCATGACAATGACCCAAAACATACCACCAAGGCAACAAAGGAGTGGCTCAAGAAGAAGCACATTAACCACTTGCCGTCTGCTCACATTGCTGCTACTGCAGCAATGTGGCTCGTTATCGTCCAGCGGCGTAGACCTATGCCGCTGGACTCCTCCCCTTGTGGGCGGCGCACGCGCACCGCCGGAGGCTCGCTCCCGCTGTGTTCAGTCCCTTAGAGAGTCGGGCCAGGGGAGGAGCAGCGGCGATTGCCGGGGAATCGAGTGTGGAGATCCGCCCACTTGTGTAAAGTGACAGGCGGTGACAGATTGCAGGGTTCAGCATAGCTGAACATGCGATCTGTCCCTGTGTCACTCAGTCACCTCCCCCCACACATGTCAGTAAGCACCAGGCATACATTAACCCCTCTCTCTCAAATAAAATTAACCCCTTCCCTGCCAGTGTCATTTTTACAGTAACAGTGCATATTTATAGCACTGATTACTGTAGTAATGTCACTGGTACCCCCAAAAGTGTCAAAAATGTCAGTCAAGGGTCCGATCTGTCCGCCGCAATGTCGCAGTCCCGCAAAAACAATCGCAGATCGCCGCCATTACTCGTTAAAAAAAAAAACACCAAAAATGACAGAAATCTTTCCCTTAGTTAGTAAACGCAATAACTTTTGCGCAAACCATTTAAAATACACTTATTGCGATTTTTTTTACCAAAAATATTTAGCAGAAAACAAATTGGCCAAAAATTTTAAAAAATTTGATTTTTACATTTTTGGGGGGGGGGGGGGGAATTTCATATAAAAAAAACGTGAAAAATATTGTTATTTTTTCAAAATGTACGCTTTTTTTGTTTATAGCGCAAAAAAGTAAAAATCGCACAGGTGATCAAATACCACTAAAAGAAAGCTCTGTTTGTGGGAAAGAAAGGATGTAAATTTCGTTTGGGTACGGCGTCGCACGACTGCGCAATTGTCAGTTAAATACGCACAGTGCCGAATCGCAAAAAGTGACCTGGACGTAAGACAGCAAAATCCTCCGGTGGTAAAGTGGTTAAGGTCATGGAGTGGCCTAGTCAGTCTACAGATCTTAATCCTTCAAAACATTTATAGATGGAGCTAAAACTATGAGCTGCCAAGCGACAGCCAAAAAACCTTAAGGATTTAGAGAAGATCTGTAAACAAGAGTGGACCAAAATCACCCCTGAGATGTGTAAAAACCTGGTCACTAACTACAAGAAACATCTTACCTCTGTGCTTCCCAACAAAGGTTTCTCCACCAAGTCATGTGTTGCTTGGTGATCAAATGCTTATTTTACTCACTGAACTGCAACTTAATTTATAGCATTTTTTTTGTTTGTTTTTTTCTGTATTTTTGGTTTATATTCTGTCTCTATCATTTAAAATACACTTATGATAAAAATGATAGACCCTTCAATTCTTTGAAAATGGGCAAACTTACAAAATCTTCAGGGGATCAAATATTTATTTTCCCCACTGTAGTGCTTATACTTCAGAGTAAAACATGTAGTAGGTTCACTTTAACTCTAAATATGGCATGCAGAAACAAAATAACAGTTATGTAATATAAAATATGAAAAATAAGAACATTTCTGTGTAATGCTTGTCAACCATTTATTTTCTTCCTATATTAACAAGCAACATGCATTAAGTTGTTTCCCATTTTTAGCTTTTAAAACAAGTTCTAAAATTAAGTAGAGATGTAAAGTGCATTTTGAATCATCTGTCAGTTATAAACCTCATTTAGCATTTTCTAACCACTTACAAAAAAAAAAGATTGGAGTACAAATTCCACCACCCCACCCAATAACTGTTCCCAGTGCCTCATTGGGGGAAGAGAATGGGTAATCTCTTAATTCTTCTATTTATGATTTCTTCTCTGTTACCCTTCAATACCATAAAACTTCCTGTAATTGGAATATTGAGTTACAAACTCATGGCTGCTCGTTAAGCTGATGCTGTTCAGTCTGGGGAGAAAAGCAGAGGCACGCCGAACAGTGAAAGAGTGGCTTAGCGCAATTGTTTCTAAAGGGCTGATTAAAGCCTGGTAAATGCACTTCAGATGATGCCTGTGGATTCTATAGAATAGGCCGCTCCTTGCAGGGGACATATATTATTCAAAACAAACCCTAATAGCGCTATTTTGTACTACAACAATGAGATATTGTTAAATTGCCAATTTCAGCAAATGTAGCAGCCTCAGTTAAACTGGTAACTACTCGGGTAATTAAACGTGAGGAAGGGAAAAAAGTCCATCCGATGGATGGTTTATTTTTTAATTGTAGGGTTCACTGCCTGTATAGATTAAATTCAAGACATTTACAGGTTGTTACTTTGAGCTAAAAAGCATACTATTTTATAAATGTAACATTTAAGAAATACACTGTAACACAGATTACACATTTGCAATACTTGTTTGCCTTCCAGTAAAATGAAGGTCCTACAGAGTAACAAGGGGGGACCCAATGCATGCTTGGGGCTGCACCAAATGGCTCAGTATACCCAAGTAAATTGGGAAATCACATGGTGCAAAAACACTATGCGATTTCACTGCAGCTTTAGTTTTATAAAGGTGCAGGGACCTTTTTTACTGGCGGGTGGCACTGATGGACACTGATGGGTGGCACTGATGAGCACTGATGGGCGGCACTGATGGGCAGCACCATCAGTGCCCACACTCAGTGCCCATAGTGCTGCCAGTCAGTGCTCATCAGTGCCTAGATGAGCAGGCACTGATGGGCACTGACTGGCAGCACTATAGGCACTGATTGTGGGCACTGATGGGGGGCACTGATGGAGGGCACTGTGGGCACTGATGGTGGGCACATTGTTTTTTTTTTACCTCTGTAGTAATCAGGGCACTGGTGATCAGTGCCCTGATTACATTCCACTGTGTCCCCGATGGCTGATCGGCTCTCCTCCTTCCTCACACTGCAGTCTCCGTGTGAGGAAGGAGCGCTGGCGATGAGAGATGATCTCATATGTTTACATATGAGATCATCTCTGATTGCATAGGCCGATCACGTGGTAAATGGCCGCTGTGATTGGCCATTTACCACGATCTGTGATTCGACCAACAAAGATTTTCCCCGATGCGCGCTCGCAGGAGCGCACAGGGAGCCTGTCACTGGGAGGCCGTTTAAAGACGGCCTCCCGAAAATGTGAGTCCGCGCTGCAGCCGTACTTTGGCTATAGCGCGGATGGCAGGTGGTTAATATTGGGTAATGAGAAAATGTAAAATGTACAATAAAGCTGAACTCCAGGCAAACCTCTAAATACATAGATAAAATACATATATGGGAGATGTTTTACCAATCAAGTGACTTGTATTTCTGTTCTCAGCCTTACACAATGGCCACACAGTGCAGCCCTGTCTAGAGATCTGATTTTTACCTTCTGCAGTTAAATAAACACTTACAGGTCTTGTCCCTCCCCTGCCTGTGAATGGAAAGTTAAAAGAGAAACAGCAATTTAATGAATTTAGTTCTATGTCACTTTGCTCTCTCCCCCTATCAGCTTGTTCCCAGCCTGTTGTATAGGGGGTTACAAGAGGTTGATAGCAATTCAAATTCAGGTGCCTACATTGCCTGTACCTAAAATATATTAATAAAGTATAATGAATACAGAGCTGCATTACTTTCTGACTTTTATATCTGCTTGGAGTTTAGCATTAAATCATATGCGCCAATTATTTTGTCTTTTAGCTGTGACTAAAGCACCTCATTATGTCTCTCCATCAGCAGTTTCTAAATGATTAATGCCTCGTACACACGCAACGATAGTTGGCCGTGAATTTTCGGCCAACGTCCGATCGGCTGATTTTCGGCTTTTTAGTATGATGCTTCCGACAACCGACTCCGACTTTTCCGCCGAACAAAATCTGGTGTGCATGCTATAAAATTTTTGTTGGCCGTCAACACAACGGCCGATTTTCCGTCAGTCAGTACAGATTTCGGCAGACAAAAATCTGATGAGCAATACTGGGCATGCTCAGAGAAGAAAAAACACACGGAAAGTAAACCAGCACATGACAATACTGGACAAAAGACGACGATCGGTCGGCCGATAATCGTTGCGTGTGTACGAGGCATAAGGCTAGTACCTTTCTAAATGGTCATATATGTTCCTTAGTACTTGACCACCAAAGACTTTTGGTATGGCTGATATGTAAATGATAAAAGCTGGAATAAATCGAATTTTCACATCTGTTTGATAGATCCAGTAAGATTCATAAAACTGTGGAATGTGTTGATGTATGTTAAAAATGAAATGCAACATTGTGAGAAAAAACATATCTTTGATAGCCGCAAGCTTTTTTTTTTTTTTTGGCTTACCTTCCATTGATGTATTTTTCATCTGTTTTCTGATAGATTTTCTAAAAAAAAATGTAAAGCCTTTGATTAGTCTTTGTTGCTCTCTTTTACATAAAAACACGTTACCCTAATTAATATTTAACATTTAGCCACTATAAATACATTCATCTTACCCAGTAAAACAGTTTGCAGCAGATGGGGCGACCATGTCGTGTCTATGGGGCAGGCAGACACAGCACTTGGAGGGAACATGGATTGGATCTTGCAAAGTTTATGGATGTACTCTGCAGTACAGGGAGACTGAAAGCTATTGTGCTGTCACATCCAATAACACTGTAAAGAGTCTGGAATGCCTATTGGCACCTCACCTCCAGTCTCAAATATTGTATCCTCAGATATAACTGGTAAAAAAAAAAGAAAATTTCCTAACTAAACCCCCCACACCGCGGCAGAACCGCTATAGCGCCCCCGCAGGAACCGTGAAGGGACACACGGGAACCATACTGACAAACATGAGGGGATATCACAGACTCCACAAAGACTGCCATCCCCATAACAGAGGCCCCACATAAACCCCACGGCAAATAATGCCATAGACAGAGGGGTAGCATGGTACTCACCGGTCCAGCAAAAACGTGGGTACCGCTCTGTGACAGGAAGCCTTCCACTCTGGGTGGAGGGTGCCGTCAGCCGAACAGGACGCTAGCAACACGCGGCGTACCGCAGTTGAGACATCCCAGCGAAGTAGCCACTTTGCAGGCTTAGTCCCTGAGGATAGGGACAGGTCGTTTGCGAGGCCTGGGCGTATGCATAGCCTGCTAATGCTCGATGGCAGGCTGGGATTCCGTAAGGCTCTAGGACAACCAGTTAGATTCCCAGCTTCGCAAACTCTGTAGTCTTCCGAAGTCCGACTAACTAAGCGCAGGAACAAATAAAAAGCTATAAGTGTAAAGAAAAATCACTTTTGCAGAAATAAAAATTAAGAAGAAGAAAAGGCTGAGACTGTAGCCCCAGCCAAGGGAAGCCTGCCTACTCCTAACTAGGCAAAAGACAAACTGAATTGGGAATGCTGCTAGCAGGGGGGTATTGGACCAGAGGGACAGCCCCCTGTAGGTGTGTCTATGCAAAGTTTTTGTGAATGTTTCTAACAAAATCTTCTGCCTAACTTACTCCTGTGGATAAGACCAATACCCAGTAGTGAAGACTGTATGAGTGGGCGGCAACTGTTAGAGGACGTATGAGAAAAGAACATTTCCTAACTAATTCTTATTTCCCATACTGGAAACCCAGGACCGGAATGTGTCTCCCTAGCAGTCACATTTTGCTACATTCTTAACCAAAACCAATGGGCTACTAGGGGTGATTACCTTTTTGGGATGTTCAGTTAGCATTATGTTTATTTTGAGTCTATTCCTAAAGTGCACATCAACAAAATCCAGTGTAGAAAAGCTAGTGGAATAACTTATTTTTCTGAACATACAGTATACTGCACATACGGTTTCTTTTTAGCTACTTGAAATAGTTAGGCTCTTGGTGGTCTACATCAGGGGTTGGTAAACCCCAGGATACCTTCCCAGGAAGGCAAGCAATACCATCTCCTTGACATCACTGACCTAAGGACCTGCCCACTTGTCTAGACTCTTCCTCCTCCTGTTCATACCCTGCAGCAGGTATTTCAAACTCCTGCATTTCAGAAGGTGCAAGACTTGGTGCTAATCTGAGACTTTAGGACAGTGATGGTGAACCTTGGCACCGCAGATGTTTTGGAAGTACATTTCCCATGATGCTCAACTGCAGTGCAGAGTGTATGAGCTTTATGGGAAATGTAGTTCCAAAGCTTCTGGGATGCCAAGGTTCGCCATCACTGCCTTAAGATATGCATACATTGGGACTGACCTGAGGTCTGAAGGTACATTCATTAGGGCTGATCTGTGATGTGAAGGTACATGCATTGTGGGTGATATGAGGTCTGAAGGCAGGGGCGTAACTACAGGGGTTGCAATTGCAACTGGGCCGCATGCTCCAGGGGGCCTGTGCGGCTCCCCTGTACACCTGGATAGGCGGTGGGGGCAACATTTAGAGAAATCACTGTCCTCCTTTTTCCTCCTGTAGCTGCAGGAGGAAAATGGAGGAGATTGGTTCCTCTGTATGCTGCCCCCGCTGCTTCTCCTTTCCAGTTCACTTGTGTTCTGCTGTCTCTGGGCCCCTGTGTGCTCCCCTGGTCCCCCCCCCCCCCCACTGTGCTGCCGGCTTCCTCCCTCCCCTCTCCTGCCAGCTTCTGCAGGGTATGTGTCACAATAGAGAACCAGGAAGGGGTCGGTAAATATATATAATTTATCAGTTCATTCCTTTTCTGAGTGGACAGAGTCAAAGCTAGTGACATTGTAAAAAAATACAATAAAATTATAAAAATAATACAATTAAAATACCAAAAAATTAAAACTACCGACACCAGTGGGTGAACCTCCAGGGTCGCAAAGGTCACACTTGCAACCGAGCCCTGGCATTTGTGGGGAGGCCCCAAGATGGCAGGAAGGGGGCCCACTGCAGAACTTGTGAAAGGCCCCGCAATGAGAGTAAAGGGCCTCAGGATCAGTGGGAAGAGCCCCAGGCTTGAAGGGAAGGGCCCTGGCCAGGGGTCCAAGGGGCCCTTCATGGTTTCTTGCATCGGGGCCCAGAAGGTTCTAGTTACGCCTCTGTCTGAAGGTGCATGAATTGGGGCAGATCTGAGGTCTGAAGATGGATACATGTATTTGCTAATTTCCACTAGAGTTCTCTAGGATTGTTTCTCCTATTACAAAGACATATGCAGTTGTATGTATGTGTCCAGGGCTCCTCATCTCCATCCAGTGGCTATAATGTGGTATTTTACTATCGTCCATAATATAACAATACTTGTTCGAAAGAAATAATAGCTGAAAGCACATTCTTTTTTTTGTCCACATCACTCTGAATGAATGTACGTGCGAATTCGCTGGACTATGCATTTTATTTTTTTTTTTGTCTATAAATAGCCCTTGCCATAAAATGTAAAGTTAAAACTTGTCATAAATGGCTTTTAGCTAAATGTTACAATAATTCGGTCTAAACATGTATAAATCAATCCACAAATATTATCATACACCTGATCACTTCTTGAAATATCACTAGCTTCTGCATGATGATAATTGTGAAGTTTTATCAGGTGTATATTAAGGAGAAAATACAAAAGATCCGTTCAAGATAGAGGTAAAATACCAATGCATGAGACAAATGGTATTTCATAAGAACAAAAAGGCTATCTTTGTTAACTATTCTCCAAAGTTTCCTATTTAAGTCATTGTTAAATGGTTGTTAACCCATTGTGACAGCTTCAAAGAACCCTGTGTGTTTCCGAATTACAAGTGCTCCTTTCTCTGTGTTTTATAAAAAAAATATTGTCTATACCTGATTTCAGAGAACTGCTCAGCGCTCACGTGACTGGCCAGCTCTCTCCTCTCCCCATCTGACACTGCAGCGAGTGGGACCGAGATTCCCCCACTGACGCCAGTCGGGATGAGAGGAGGAAAGGAAGAGTTAGCCGGCTGGTCACGTGAGTGCCACTCTGAAATCAGGTATAGATGTCATTTTTTTAATAAAACACAGAGAAAGGAGCACCTGTCATTAGGAAACACACAGGATTAAATAGGACATTAAAAGTAATTTCAGCAGCAGGATGGGAGGGGGTGGGCACTGACACAGGAGCAGACAGGAGGGGAGGCGAAAGAGGATAGAGGGTTAGGGTTGCCTATTGCCGGTAAAGACACAGGGGATGGTTTTGACACAAGAAATGGGTCATGGACCCACCCCAAAGATCAAAGGTCAGGAGTTTTTTTTTGATCAGAGGTCAAAGGTCATAGCTCCACCTAGTGTTGGACACAGGGAGTGGCGTTTTGCTCAGCAGGGATCGATGCGCCGATCCCCGCTGAGCAGTGTTGGGGGTAACTAGTTACAAAGTAACTAATTACAGTAACTACATTACTTTTTTGGGTAACTAAGTAATGTAACTAGTTACAATACTAATATTGGTAACTACACTACTTTACTAGGCTATAGGAAGTAACTACACTACTTTACTAGGCTATAGGAACGCGCTTTCCTGCGTTACCCAAGCCGTGCGATACAATCGTTATTTTCGAAGAATAGAGAGGGATGAAGTTTATGACTTTTTGTTGCACTTTATGTTTTATTCTGTTTTTTCAGGTTTTGTTCTCATGTTTCCCAAAGCCTGTGTTTATACAATAAACTCTATGCAGAAAGAGTGTCATGTATCTTCTTCTACACGGTCAATGAAGAAAGAGTAAAGTAAAGTAATACGTAGTGAAGTTACTTTTCAAATGCAGTAACTAGTAAAGTAATCTCCTTACAATTTACAGAAGTAACTAGTAACTAGTTACATTTTTTGAGTAACTACCCCAACACTGCCGCTGAGCAGGTGGATGACAGCTCCGTCTTCGCTTACTTTGCAGAGACGGAGCTGTCAGATTTCCGCTCTTCTCTATGGGAGATCAGATAAAAACGGACCGCCTGTCCAGATGGATGGAAAATAGGGTTTCCATTCGTCTGGATTTCACGGACAGGGTCGGATCGGAGAGCAGTGGGTGTCAGTGGACATGTCACCGTTGACATCCACCTCTCCTTAGTGGTGCATGGAGCATCCGATCAGGTCTGCCTGAAAAAACAGGCGGACTTGATCAGAAAGCCCATGTGAAAGGTGCCTAGGAGAATTGTAGTAGGCACAGAGCAGAAATAACGGGCACTACTCGCTCTACACTAGTAGAGTGGAGAATAGGGAGCGAAAAAAAAAAGAAAACAATTGTAACAGACTGAAAAAAAAAAACAGAGCGCAGCCATGATATACTTGAGATTTACATAAGAGAAATAAAATGAGTTTAGTGTCACTTTAAATACAGTGATTTTAAAAAACTCCCTGAAAACGGCTGCTCCCTTATACCGGCATCTCTTAATGGCATTTAATGACATATATGAGGAATCTGGAGTACTTTTGTAAGCAGCACTTTCTTATTCAATACGAACACATCAGTACCTCAAACACCGACAGTGAAACAAGGAACGTGAAACTATTCAGTGTGTGTGGAATTCTTGGAAATATTATTGTATACAAAAGCTTTGAATGCATTTGAGATTAGTATATACACTATTGTGGAACAATGTTCAGGTATTAAACAAGAAGGAAGAGAAAGGTGGCAGTAATGTATAATACGGATTTTGTGGCTTTTATGTCGTGCTATTTGTTGATGAGTAAGTCACTTTTAACTTGTGCTAAAATATATAAAAGCAGATCATTTAGGGCAAGGTTGGATATTGTTGTTGCAATGGGAAAAGAAATTGTTCATTGTAGAATGGAATATTTGAAATTGTACATAAATAGCACTTAGACTGTGTACTGCGCTTTTACTCGCAGTCCATCTACACGAGAATCACACATTTTTACATACTATGCATTTAACCACTTTAAGACCGGAAGGATTTGCCCCCTAAAAGACCAGGCCCTATTTTGCAATTCGGCACTGCGTCACTTTAATAGACAATTGCGCGGTCGTGCGACACTGTACCAAAATTAAATTGACGTCCTTTTTTCCCACAAATAAAGCTTTCTTATGGTGGTATTTGATCACCTGTGCGATTTTTATTTTTTGCGCTATAAACAAAAAAAAGAGCGACAATTTTGAAAAAAACAATATTTTTCACATTCTGCTATATGACATTCTCAAAAAAAAAAATCAAAATCAAAATTTTTTTACATTTTAGGCCAATTTGTTTTCTACTATATATTTTTTGTAAAAAAAATTTCAAAAAGCGTATTTTGATTGGTTTGCGCAAAAGTTATCGCGTCTACAAACTATGGGAAAGATTTATGTAATTTTTATTGTTTTTTTTTTTTTTTACTAGTAATGGCGGTGATCTGCAATTTTTTTGCGGGACTGCGACATTGGGCGGACAGATCGGACCCCTAACTGACATTTATGACACTTTGGGGCGTACCAGTGACATTACTACAGTAATCAGTGCTAAAAATATTCACTGTTACTGTAATAATGACACTGGCAGAGAAGGGGTTAACCCTATGGGTGATCAATGGGTTAAATGTGAGCCTAGGGGAGTGATTCTAACTGTGGGGGGGGCGTGGCTTGTGAAATAACCATAGAGACCTGTGATCCTATATAGAAGGATCACGGTAGCTCTGTGATCATTTCAGGGAGAAGAACGGCCAGCTGTGTTTACAACAGCCGACCGTCCTTCTCTCTCAGCGGGAGAGATTGCGGGTTTCAGGCGGCAATCGAAGCCTCCTGACCCGTGCATCGGCTTCCCCGCTGCTGAGTGGGGGCGGGAGCGTGCTACCGGCGACGCGCGCTCGCCCCCTAGCTTCCTGAACGCGACCGACGTAGGTCTACGTCAGTATTCGCAGGAGGGCCAGCCTGTCCCAGTAAAAATGCGGCAGGTGGTCGGGAAGTGGTTAAAGGGTTAGTTCACTTTTACCAAAAACTGCCTATGTAAGTAAGGGGTATCTGTAGATAAAAAAAGGCTGTGCAGCTTTGGCCATTTACGTGCCATTCGAACCTTTCGAAGCATGATTGAAAAAACACCAGAGTTGGCATCATCCCATTCTGCCTTGTTGCTAGGAAATTGCTAAGACACTTCAGGGTTAATTTACTAATCCTGAAGAGTGCAAAATCTGGTGCGCATGGTAGCCAATCAGCTTCTGAGTTCAGCTTGGTCAATTAACCACTTCAGCCCTGGAAGGTTTTACCCCCTTAATGACCAGGTCATTTTTTTGCAATACGGCACTGCGTTAGTTTAGTCGTGCGACTCTGTACCCAAATAAAATTATTATCCTTTTTTTTCCCACAAATAGAGCTTTCTTTTGGTGGTATTTGATCACCTCTGCGGGTTTTATTTTTTGTGCTATAAACAACAAAAGACCAACAATTTTGAAAAAAAAAAAAACAATATTTTTTACTTTCTGCTATAAAACATATCCAATAAAAAATGTAAAAACGTCTAATTTCTTCATCAATTTAGGCCAGTTTGTATTCTGCCACATAGTTTTGGTAAAATAAATCCCAATAAGCTTATATTGATTGGTGTGCGCAAAAGTTATTGCGTCTACAAACTATAGGATATTTTTATAGCATTTTCTTTTTTTTTTTTTTACTAGTAATGGTGGCGATCAGCGATTTTAAAGGGGACTGCGACATTGCGGCGGACAAATCGGACACCTAACTGACACTTTTGACACTTTTTAGGGGACTAGTGACATTATTACAGTGATCAGTGATAAAAATATGCACTGTTACTGTACTAATGACACTGACAAACCATCAAATGGCTGGTGTCATAACTGATCACATGTGCAGGACCATTGCAGTTGCAGATCAAACAGAAGCAGCTTCCTTGACTGTAAAGGAAAGAAGGGTTTAATTCTGTTTTAAGGCTGTCAGTAGATCAGCCTCTACAAATTCGGCAGTGCCTAAAAAAAGAGAGCAACTGAGCATGTGCAGAGCACAGTGTATTACTGGATTGTAAACAGTATAGACACTTATATGCTATACCTGGAAAAGGGGCCAGCCTGAAGTGACCTAGCAAGACTTCAAATTCTGACTAAAATTCCAATTTAGGTTTCTTTCATTGTAGAAAAGACAGAGGATGTCTGTTCTACATTAAAGAGCTGCTTACTTGCAATTTTTTTCTTTTTTTTTATGTTAAGTTCGCTTTAACCTTAACATGATCCCTTAACTCCCTCCTAAACCCTAATCCCTACAGGAATCATTAACTGGTTGTGGATATTGCATATGATAAACACACCCAAACAAACTTCATCGAAATACTTTGGGTGAGTGTAGTACGCCCAGCCGTTCCTTCTTCCCAATAGCTTTCCAGACACATTTACTGGCACATATTTTATTAACACATAAGCTGTTACATAATTAGGTTGAAAAAGACACAAGTCCATCTAGTTCAACCAATTCAACCCTATGCCAACAGCTACAGTTTATCCAGATAAAGGGAAAAAATAAACAATAAAGTTGGGTGCAGTTTTCTCCAGCAGTAAAAAGCAAAATCTTTCCTGATCCCGCAAGGCAATGTGTTATTCCCTGGTTGAATTGTCTCTGGTATTGATACTTATTAACCCTATATATCATATTTTATGCATTCAGGAATTCCTCTAGCTCTTTTTTAAAAGAACCTACTGACCTGGCCACAACCAGATCTTGAGGGTGTCTTTTCCACATAAGACTATGGGGTTGATTTACGAAAGGTAAATAGACTGTGCACCTTGCAAAGAGCTTAGTAAATGAGGTAAAGCTTCACTTTGCAAAGAAAATCCAATCACATATAAGGAAAATAAAAAAAACTCATTTTTTTCTTGCACATGATTGGATGATGGAAGTCAGTAGAGCTTCTGCTCATTTACTAAGCTATTTGCCTTTAGGCACCGTTCACATCTAGGCGTTTTGGGGCGTTTTTTTGGGGAGTTTTTCTGCTCTAGGATCAGCTCTCAAAACGCCCAACAAGACAAATCCTATTCATTTCAATGGCCCCTGTTCACATCTGAGCGTTTTGACGCTGTGAGCAAAACGCCCAAAGCTCAAAAAAGTACATGAACTTCTTTTTGGGCAGATTTCAGGCGTTTTCCATTGGTCTCTATTCAATCTAAAAAAGCCTGCACAAAAAATGCCTGTAAAAATGCCTGTAATCGCTGTAAAAATCACTGTAAAAATCGCTGTAAAATCACGGTAAAAAAACGCTCAGGTGTGAATGTAGCCTCAGTAAATCAACTCCTATATATTGTCATTCATCAGAATAGTATCTCCAGCAGGGCCGGATTAAGAGCATCATGGGCTTGGTGCTGAGGATTTTGAAGGGCCTTAAGGGCCGTGCCTTGGCATGCACCCAGAGGAGGAAGGGTGCAGCCATGCATGCCTAATTCAACATGGGATGCTGTCTCTGAAGCCCATAAACACATCCATGCATCGGCAACTGTCCCTCCTTGTCCGGCCTTCGTGCTGTGTGGGGAGGTTCTGAGGGAGCTGCCTGGGGAAGCGAGCATAGAAGCCAGACTTCTGTGTTTACAAGTGACAGAAGAGCGGTAACAGTGAATATGGCCAACCCGGGGCCTATATTAAGGTAGGGGCCTGGAGCTGCAGCTCCAATAGCCCCTATGTTAATCTGGCCCTGATCTCCAGTACACAGGAGAGGGGATGGAGACACATGTGTTAGGCTTCATGTACACTACAGCTCTTAAATTTGAGTTTAGGGGCTTTAGGCGCTTTATTGCCTAAGCTTCTAAACTCAACTCCATAAAAGCCTATGTGTCCACGTACACATAGGGGGTTTATTTACTAAAGGTAAATCCACTGTGCACTACACTGTAGATCTGAGGGGAAAATCTGAAATGTGGGGAAGCTCTGGTGATTTCTATCATCCAATCATGTGCAAGCAAAAACTCTCTTTTTTATTTTCCTTGCATGTTCCCCTCAGATCTACAGCGACTGCACTTCCAATTGCACTTGCAGTGCACTTGTAGTGCACAGTGTATTTGCCTTTAGTAAATCAACCCAATAGGCTTTTACCAGAGTTTAGGAACTGCTGCTGTTAGGGGAGCTTCAACCTCCCTCAAACTCCCTCTCCTAAATGCGGAAGAATCACATTCAGGATAGGAACGTTTTGACTGCAGGCTGCAAAATGCGGAAAATTCGAGGTAAAACAGAGTTTTGCATTTTCCTATGGCCTGCAGTCAAAATAGGCTATGTTTACATGAAGCCTTCAGCGAAATGGTAGCCTCCAGGAAGAGGAATCAAGGACAATGCTGGAGACAATTTACAGCATACATCAATTTTGGTAGCATCAGGGCTTTTTTTCAGCGGGAATGCGGGGGAATGCAGTTCCGGCACCTCCAGCACCAAATGTATGTAATAGGAAGAGGTGTGCTGGAGTGGTCTATAATATCAAGGGGTGTGCTGGAGGGTCCATTGATGCTGGCTGCTGGGGGATCTCCCTTTTTTTGTTTGAGTATCTATTGTTGCTGGTGGTGATGTAAATTGGTGCTGGGGGTTTTATGTTGCTGGTAGGGATCTATTGTTGAGGGAGAGGTCTGTTGTTGCTGGCTGCTTGAAAGTCAGTTGTTGCTGCTGGATGGTCTATATAGATGCTGGCTGCTTGGAGATCTGTTGTTGCTGCTGGGAGTCTAATGTTGCCTGGGTGGATCTTTTTTTTTGCTGGGGGTGATATTTTGTTGTGGGTGGTCCATTGTTGCTGCGTGGGGGGGGTCTATTGTTGTGTGGGGGAACAATTGTTGCTGGGGGGATCTATAGTTGCTGGCTCCAGGGGATCTATTTTACTGCTTTTCTTGTGACAAGAACAAATTCCAAAGAAATTTTTAGCACCACAAAACGATACTGGGGGCAATACTGGAAGGTCGGTAAGGGGGGACCAAGGGACAGTGCTAAGAGGTGGGTGGGGGGGGGGAGACAAGGGAGGACTCAAAAGGGGGGAGTTCCTGCACCTATTCCCTGGGAAAAAAAGCCCTGGGTAGCATAATTAATAATGTGGAATGCATGTTCCTTGCTAAAGAACATTATTTTTTTATCATGTTGTTTTGGGTGAATTTCCACTTTAACTGTTTGCAATCTTAGTGTAAATTCTCAGAACAGGCCCAGCCAATCAGGATGGCCAAAGGTCCTAAACTCTGATAAAGGCCAGGTGAAGATGTTGGCACTGGCGAGGGTAGGCAAGTGATGTTTCACTGTAAAAAGTTCATGTATGAAAAGATTTGGGGATGTTTTAGTGTTCAAGAATCTTTGTACTTTATGGACAGTGACAGCCAAGTATTACATAGATTTGACTAGCAATAGAGGGTTGAAAAATACATTTGCTTTATAATAGTCATTTTTTAACCAGTTCGAAGACCAAATCTGGAATATTGATTAGTTTAAACCCTTTAGAAAAACACAGAAGTGCTGATGCAATCTCTCCTATAGATAATGGAAGCTCTCACTGAGGGGTTTGGTTTTTCAGCCCACATAACATTACTGCTCTATATGAACCAGAATAAAACCCTCTCTAAAGCAGTGCTTGGAAGCCAAAAGTAAATGAAATGAGGCATATGTAATTTCTGGCTGTGTGTCTGCACAGTATTCTATTGCCAAGAAACTGCAGGTTCTCCCCTAGCGGTTTTATACATTGCTATATAGCACAACATATAGTTATGGCCTATTAAATAAAGTTACATCCCAAGCTGTGGTGGAAAAAGTTAGTCTCTGCCTGTAATGACACCAACATGTGTAACCCTTTCTCATAATCTTTAGAGATGTTCTAAGGTTATCTGTGGTGGACAAAACCAACAGAAAGGACAATGTGCAGATCAAAGCAGGCTCCATACAGTGCTAAAATATGCCATGCTTTAAGTGCCTGTCTATCCAATAAGCCTACAATATCCTACCAATATACTCAGATAACAGTCATGTATCAGTTATGGTTGATGTCCCCAAACTGCATACTGTAGAGCAATGCTTAGTGGTTGATCCCATATTGCAATTCATGGTGCTTGATCCCATAGTGCAATACTTGGTGCTTGATCATTTCTACCTACTACCAGGCCCAAGCAATTCTTATATAGGCTGGGGGTCAGTGGTGTATTTTGGTTTTGTGCTGCCCTAGGCAAGACTTAAATTGGGTCCCCCCCCCCTCCCCCTCCTTAGTAAATTTTCCCCACTTCTTCCTCCTTAACGGATGTAACTTCAAAAATGGAAGGTCTACAAGTCCTCACGAGGGGGTGAGAGGGGGTGGGAGAGAGAGAGAGAGGGGGGGGTGAGGGAGGGAGAGGGGAGAATGAGAGTGAGAGAGAGAGGGGGGTGAGAGTGAGAGAGAGATGGGGGATGAGAGAGACAGAGGGGGGTGAGAGAGAGAAAGGAAGAGAGAGAGAGAGAGGGAGGTGAGAGAGAAAGAGAGAGAGGGGGGGAGGTGAGAGAGAGAGGGGGGGGGGGTGAGAGAGAGAGGGGGGGGGGTGAGAAAGAGAGAGAGGGGGGGGTGAGAAAGAGAGAGAGGGGGGGTGAGAGTGAGAGAGAAGGGGGATGAGAGAGTGAGAGGGGGTGGGAGAGAGAGAGAGGGGGAGAGGGGGGATGAGAGAGAGAGATAGAGAGAGAGAGAGAGAGGGGGGTGGATGAGAGAGAGAGAGGGGGGGATGAGATAGAGGGGGGATGAGAGAGAGAGAGGAAGAGAGAGAGGGGGTGAAAGAGAGAGAGGGGGATGAGAGAGGAGGGGTTGATAGAGAGAGAGAGAGAGAGAGAGAGAGAGGGATGAGAGAGAGAGAGAGAGAGAGGGGGTGATGAGAGAGAGAAGGGGGTAAGAGAGAGAGGGGGTGGGTGTGAGAGAGAGAGAGAGGGGTGAGGGAGTGAGAAAGAGAGATGGAGGTATGCGAAAGAGAGAGAGAGAGAGGGGGGGAGTGAGAGAGAGAGGAGGGGGGTGAGGATGAGAGAGAGGGGGGTGAGTGAGTGAGAGAGAGAGAGAGAGAGAGAAGGTGGTGAGAGAGGCGGCTCTTGCAATCAGTGGCCAATAGAGTCTCAGGTGGAGTGGGGTGGCTTTTTTGCTGCCCCCCTGCAAAGTGCTGCCCTAGGCCTGGGCCTTGTCAGCCTAGGCCAAAATACAGCACTGGTGGGGGTGCTCAATGTCAGATTTATAGTTCTTGTCTCTGTTAGACCCCCTATCTTGTGTCACACCCCTCCTACCTTGGTCTACTGGATAGCCTTAGTATCACACTATCAAGATCTGCAGGTACAGCAACAATGATGGCATATTGAAGCTAGATTGCTAGGCAAAGCAGTAGTCTGGAACATTGACTTATACACCAGAATGTGTTACTGGTAGTCAGAAACATGATATTTGGCTGGCATCCCCAAGCCTTAAGCCATTGCTTATGCTGGCTAAGCAGAAATTGAGCCCTCCCTTGGGCTGGCCATGCCTCTATTTTTGCCATTACATTTTCTATGAATTTAAGTGTTAGCTTAGGCTGCATGGGGCAATATGTATAGATAGATATTTAAAGCAGTGTCTAGTCCCATATACTTCCAATATAAATTGTCAAAACATGGCCTGTTGAGGGTACATGAGGACTGAGTTTGGGAACCACTGTTCTAGAGCAGTGGTTCTCAACCCTGGCCTGCAGGGCCCACTAACAGGCCAGATTTTAGGTATTACCTTGGGGAGATGCAGACTAGAGTACTGCAATCACTGAGCAGCAAATTATATCACCTGTGATGTATTTCAGTTATCTTGCAAATCTGGCCTGTTAGTGGGCCCTGTAGGCCAGGGTTGAGGACCACTGTTCTAGAGGAACTACACTTCTAAACACAAATAAATGTTGGGTGACAATGTGCCATGGTAGTGGTTATATAATACCCTACACCTTTCCATTAGAAGAACCCGTCACAGTGTAGTGTTGTTCTGTTTTGCAGAGGAAAGATTGACAGTCTTTAAACACTTCAGCTCCAGAAGGTTTTACCCCCTAATGACCAGGCCATTTTTGCAATACGGCACTGCGTTGCTTTACCTGACAATTGCGCGGTCGTGCAATGCTGTACCCAAATAAAATAGATGTATTTTTAACCCACAAATAGAGCTTTCTTTTGTAGGTATTTGATCACCTATGCGTTTATTTTATGTGCTATAAACAAAAAAGACCGACGATTTTGAAAAAAAAAACAATATTTTTTACTTTCTGCTATAAAACATTCCCTTCCCAATAAAAAAATTTAAAAAAAATCAAATTTTTGCATCAATTTAGGCCAATACAGTAGGTATTCTGCTACATATTTTTGGTAAAAAAAATACTAATAAATGTATTTTGATTGATTTGCGCAAAAGTTATAGTGTCTTCAAACTATGGGATAGATTTATGGACTATTTTTTTTGTTGTTTTTACTAGTAATGGCGGCGATCAGTGATTTTTAGCGGGACTGCGACATTGCGGCGGACAAATCTGACACTAAGGGTCACTTTTTGAGGACCGGGGACACTAAATCAGTGCTAAAAAAATGCACTGTTACTGTATAAATGACACTGGGAGGGAAGGGGTTAACACTAGGGGTGATCAAGTGTGCTCCTTGGGGAATGCTTTCTGACTGTGTGGGGGATGGATGTGCTAGAGGAAAAGAGAGATCTGTGTTTCAGCTTAGCTCTTATCTCTCTCTGCCAATGTGACAGAACACCTGTCTGCTTTGTTCACATAGTCAGACCGCTGTTCTGTCATACTCCTGGGTGATCGCGGCCTGCCAGACTCGCTGATTGGCTCCCGCTGTGTCTGATCACAGTGGGAGCAGCACTCCAGCGACGTGCGTGCGCCCCTGAGAGCCCCTGCACAAAATCATGTATCTATACGTGATTTTGCGCAGCCAGGCCGCCCTACCGCAGTATATATATGCGGCGGGCGGTCCTGAAGTGGTTAAAAGAGAAGTATGGTCAAAGCTTTTGGCCCTATTTCTCCTATGGATCACAGAAGTGCAGTTCATTTTGTACTCCTGTGACCCATTTTCAGCCATCAGTGGGCTAAAGCCGATGTCGGCTGGCATCACTCAGATGGTCCAGGCTGGGGAAAGATACTGACTTTACATTTGGAATCTACCCAGATGCCTGAACTGGCAGCTGGCTCAACCTCTCAGCTGTGCTGCTTGGGCACTGAACCAGCTGCTCCCTCCCCTCCCCAGCCCAGCGCTCCAGCGAGCTCTGGATGGGCAGACCAAAGAACCGGTGACTGGCAGTCACAGCTCTCTACTCAGAGTGGAGGAGAGAACTGAGCAATCAGTGGTGTTTGATTGCTCAGTTCTCAGCGCACAGGGGAGTGGGGCAAATGCAGCATCGGATCAATGCTACATCCACTTAGGTGGGTATAAGGTTTGTTTTTTTTATATACCCCATACTTCTCTTTAAATATGCCAGAATATGATGATTGCCCTGATCAAAAATTATATGTATGTAAAACAGTGACAAGTACACATTGGAAAATATTTCTAATAGTTGGCTCTGGAAGAAAGGCAAATAATAATATGGCTGTTTTGAAAATAACAATACCTTTTAGATTCTGAAAATCTCTTACCGCAGTCCCCTTCCTTTACGATATCACAAATAAAAACCATCTTAAATATTTTGCCAAACACAAAATTGGACAGTCTATGCCAAGCACAATTCATCCAGGATAAAGCAGGCTTTTTACTAGATAAATAAGCAGGAAAAACACAAGATGTACTATGAATAACACTAAAGATGATGTCTTAATTTTCAGGCTTTGAGTTCCAGAATCCATGGGAGTCATAGAAGAATTTCTACAGGCGTGTGCTACCATATATAGTTCTTCTTCTGCCTAATCAGTTTACATAGATCTCCAAAGACATTTCCTATTTTACATTGTACCAGTCAGGGATGTCCCCTCTCTCTTCTGTTTGTTTTATGCACAGAGCTGCCTGCTGCATGGATCAGGATTTGTCAAGACATCTTCGGAATTTTGTAAAAAAAAATAAATGAATTTACTGCTTAAATTGAGATTCTAATGTTAACAAATATGTCTCTCTTTCTCTGGATTCCAGATCAGTTACAATAAAACAGATTTGACTTTCCTGCTAAAAGTTGTAAAACTTAACTTTGATTAATCTTGAAAAATGAAATATCCTAAAGTGGACCTGAGCTCAAAAAGTAAAGATTTGTTGCCTTGAATTCCTGAAAAATAGCAGTATTTTTTTTTTTTTTTTTACCAGACCAATAATCCAGGCATGCAGCCTGGTTGCCCCTGCCTCCTGAACCATATCAGGACACATACCCTCAACATGCCTTTTTCTTACAACCCTGGCCAGGTGGGTGCAAATGGGACTTATTAAAATCTGAAGTCCTCTTTAAAATAAGGGGACCCACGGTTTTCTGACCTCACCCCCCCCCCCACCATGTAAATGAGTATGGGGTACATAGTAATCCTATTTTTTCACAAGGAAAAATAAGGTAATTTATATAAATAATCAGTGCAAATCCAGCATTAACCATGATAAGCTTTGCCTTTTAATTGTAGCCCACCGATTGTCAAAAGTAAAAAGCCGGCGATACTCCAATACATCTGCTCAAAAGGGTGGTGATGTGACGCCATTACTGGCCAAATATGGCTATATAGGTGAATAGGGCTGGTGACGTCACTGGTTGGTAAGAACTTGGCAGTGCCTGCACCCACTGGCATCCTTAACAACCATAGACGACGGGAAGCTGTCGTGTATAACAGTGGTAGTAATACTTGCCCACTTCCCCATCCTGCCCCACACTATAATTTTACAAAAATCCGCACAGTAAATACCTTAGATACATGGTCAAGTAGCAAGCCTGTTCAATACTTATTTTGCCAAGCACTGGCAGGGACTGTGAGCAGTCTTCACTACTGTACAGAGCGGTGCATGCATAGTTACATATAAACACCAATCTGTGCAGCAATGCTGTGAAACCAGGCTGCATGTTGATGTGATGCACACCACAGCAGGTGTGTCCAGAAGAGGCTGGGATCCCAAGAAGGGGTGAATGATAGCCAACATCATTGTGGACAGTAATGAGTGGCAGAGGGTGATGCAGAGGGCAGAGCTGGAGCATGGAGGAGGTAAATAGGGCACTATAAACTTTTTATGGGTCAGTGTCTTATAGGACTGAAAGTAGAAATGGCCTACAAGTTTCCTTTAAAGTAACCCATACAATTCCTGTTGCTATCCCATCTAACAGTACCTGTACACAGAGCCTGATATAAGTTCTATATTCCCAATTATCTTATAGTATGTCCCAACATTCTAGCAATCCCTAAGTGGCAGCTGTGAATACTCTTGGTAAAAATCCACTTCCCTCTGCCTTCCTTTACCCCCCTCCCCCCTTTTCCCATTGGCTAACCAAAATAGAAAAATAATAATTGTTCTAGGCAATTGAGGAAGAATAGATGATGTTATTGTATCCAGTCAGACTGTGCAACTACCAGTTTCACCTTAAGTCTGATTTCCAGTTTGTATTTCCACAGCTAATCTTACTACATTATTTAAAAGCTGTGACATGAGAGGGTGCAATAAAGAGCTTGCAACAGCGTCTACGCACCGGTAGTGTTAGGTGGGATAACAAGAGGAATGGCATGGGTCACTTTAAGTATGGAGAGGCTATACTACTATTTAGTGTAAAGTAGTGACCACTGGTAATTATTATTATTATTATACAGGACTTATATAGCGCCAACAGTTTGTACAGCGCTTTACAAAATGAAGGCAGGCATTACAGTCACAATACAATTTGGTACAAGAGAAATCAGAGGGCCCTGCTTGTTAAAGCTTACACTCTAAGAAGGAGGGTCAAGTGATACAAAAGGTAATCCCTGTGGGGGAGTGAGCTGACAGAGAAAGTAAAAACTCTGTGTATTAGTTAGAAGCAGGATAGGTTTTTTAAAAGAGAAGGGGTTTCAAGGATCATCTAGCATTTTGTAATTATAAAAAAACCCAGAGCAATGAAGATAAGGAAATCTACAAGATTAGGCAGAAAGAGGCCAAGCAAGTTATAAGAACTTCTAAAGCGCAGGCAGAAGAAAAACTAGCTCAGTCTATGAAAAAGGGGGATAAGACATTCTTCAGATATATAAATGAAAAAAGGAAATTAAAACAAGGAATAACTAAATTAAAAACAAAGGACGGAAGGTATGTAGAAGAAAATAAAGGGCTAGCTGACTGCCTTAATGAATACTTCTGTTCAGTTTTTACAGAAGAAAAAGAAGGAGAAGGACCTCCACTTGAAAGGATGACTAATGAATCATTTGATGCATGTGTCTTTACAGAGGAAGACATTCTAAGATTGCTGTCTAAAGTGAAGACAAATAAGTCACAGGGTCCTGATGGGATACACCCAAGATTATTAAAAGAGCTTAGTGGTGAGCTGGCAAAACCATTAACAGATCTATTTAACCAATCATTAGTAACAGGAGTCGTCCCGGAAGATTGGAAATTGGCAAATGTCGTGCCCATTCACAAGAAAGGTAGTAGGGAGGAATCGAGCAACTATAGACCAGTGAGTCTGACATCAATAGTAGGCAAATTAATGGAAACCCTATTAAAGGATAGGATTGTGGAACATCTTAAATCCCATGGATTGCAAGATGAAAAACAACATGGGTTTACTTCAGGGAGATCATGTCAAACAAATCTTATAGATTTTTTTGACTGGGTGACTAAAATAATAGACGGTGGAGGTGCAGTAGACATTGCATATCTAGATTTTAGTAAGGCTTTTGACACTGTCCCACATAGAAGACTTATCAATAAACTGCAGTCATTGAGCATGGACTCCCATATTGTTGAGTGGATTAGGCAGTGGCTGAGTGACAGACAACAGAGGGTTGTAGTCAATGGAGAACATTCAGAACAAGGTCATGTTACCAGTGGGGTACCTCAGGGATCTGTACTGGGACCAATTTTGTTTAATATCTTCATAAGTGATATTGCAAAAGGCCTCGATGGTAAGGTTTGTCTTTTTGCTGATGACACAAAGATATGTAACAGGGTTGATGTTCCTGGAGGGAAACGCCAAATGGAAAAGGATTTAGGAAAACTAGAAGAATGGTCAGAACTCTGGCAACTGAAATTTAATGTGGATAAGTGCAAGATAATGCACCTGGGGCGTAAAAACCCAAGGGCAGAATATAGAATATTTGACACAGTCCTGACCTCAGTATCTGAGGAAAGGGATTTAGGAGTAATTATTTCAGAAGACTTAAAGGTGGGAAGACAATGTAATAGAGCAGCACGAAATGCCAGCAGAATGCTTGGATGTATAGGGAGAGGTATAAGCAGTAGAAAGAGAGAAGTGCTTATGCCGCTGTACAGAACACTGGTGAGACCTCACTTGGAGTATTGTGCGCAGTACTGGAGGCCATATCTCCAGAAGGATATAGATACTCTAGAGAGAGTTCAGAGAAGAGCTACTAAACTAGTACATGGATTGCAGGAAAAAACTTACCAGGAAAGGATAAAGGACCTTAACATGTATAGCTTGGAAGAAAGAAGAGACAGAGGGGATATGATAGAAACATTTAAATACATAAAGGGAATCAACTCGGTAAAGGAGGAGAGCATATTTAAAAGAAGAAAAACTACCACAAGAGGACACAGTTTTAAATTAGAGGGGCAAAGGTTTAAAAGTAATATGAGGAAGTATTACTTTACTGAGAGAGTAGTGGATGCATGGAATAACCTTCCTGCAGAAGTGGTAGCTGCAAATACAGTGAAGGAGTTTAAGCATGCATGGGATAAGCATAAGGCTATCCTTCATACAAGATAGGGCCAGGGACTATTCATAGGATTCAGATATATTGGGCAGACTAGATGGGCCAAATGGTTCTTATCTGCCGACACATTCTATGTTTCTATGTTTCTATGTTTCTATCTAAAGATTAATAGATTAGGAGATAGCTGAACACATTGGGGTAGGGGGAAGCTTGGGAGAAGTCCTGAGGGGAGCATGGGAGGAGGTGACAAGGGAGCTCGAGAGCAGGAGGTCTTGGGAGGACCGGAGAGAACAGTTAGGTTGATATTTTGAGACCATATTAGAGATGTAGCTAGGGGCAGAGTTGTGGATGGCTTTGCTAGTTGTTGTTAGTACTTTGAATTTTATTAGTTGGGTGAGTGGAAGCCAGTGGAGGGATTGGCAGCGAGGGGTAGCAGACACTGAACAGTTGGTAAGGTCGATGAGTCTGGCAGCAGCATTCACGATGGACTGAAGGAGGGATAGTCTATGTAAAGATAACCCAGTGAGGAGGGAGTTGCAATAGGCGAGGCGAGAGATGACCAGGGAGTGAATTAGAAGCTTAGTGGTGTCAATGGATAAAAAGGGGTGTATTCTGGTGATGTTGTGGAGGTTGGGGCAGCATGATCTGGACAGGCAACTAAATATTATGTGGTTAACAAAATATACAACATATTAACAAAACTAGAGATAATATCCCACACTAAATTAAAAAACTGAAAAAGGCAATGTTCCAAAACATACTTCAAGACAACCATAAACTACTTAAAGAAAAGAAAAATTAAGATTTTGGAATGGGTTTCCAGGTCCCAGACTTGAATAATATTGAAATTCCATGGGTATATCTCACACATGAAGTGCAAACAGAACAACCTACAGATGCTTCTGAACTTGAAGCATTCACAAAAAAAAAATAAATAAATCCTAAAGCAAGTATGGAAAGCTGGCTACAATACATATTTGGGAAATGTATGATCTGACATAGGGAATGTTGGTAAGTACTAAATGAAAGGGTGCACAAACTTTTGCATGTCTCGGTTTACATCCTATTGCTTTGAAATCTATTACATTCAGCAAATAAATCAAAAATATAGACAGAACAGCCCAAACTTTTGGACAAGTTTGCGATTATGCTTTCAAAAGTCATGAAAATATTTTTCAAATTCCACTAGTATAATTATTTTAATCTGTCTTTATACAGAGTTCCCACATAAAATCTGAAAGTTGGCAAAAAAGCAAAGGATAAACATTTCATGTGCTTTACATGTACATAAATGCATGACAACACTGTAACTAAGGAAGAAAAACGTTAAAAAAAAAAATAAAAAAATTACACAAATGCTTGTGAAAAAAAAAAAAAAACTTGTTAAAATGTAAAACAAAACTGCACACAAAGGAGTTGATTTAGTAAAGGCAAATATGTTGTTCACTTTACAAGGGAATTTTTACTTCACAAGAGAATTTCCCTTAGCTTAATGAATGTGGTGAAAAATCACTTTGCAAAGTATAACCAAACATGTGCAAGGAAAATACAGAAAAAAATTGGATTTGTGCTGCAACATAATGGATGTCCACAGAGCTTCACCTCATTCAAAAAAGTGAAACTAAACCCATCGATTTATGATTTAACTATTTGAAAAAACTGTTACATTCCCAACACGTGCCGTGTCACATTAGTCGGCAGTCCCCTGAAGACGTGCATGTGCACGAAACATGTAGGGAGGAGCTCTACAAGCTGACGTCCCACTGCTGTATCTGGTTCCTAGATTGGTGACCATCTTGGACAAGCTGCCAGGACCTGTCTGATCAGTCCCCTGAAGCCGTGCATGAAACATGTAGGGAGGAGCTCTACATGCTGACGTCCCACTGCTGTATCTGGTTCCTAGATTGGTGGCCATCTTGGACGAACTGCCAGGACCTGCCTGATTCGGTCCCCTGAAGACGTGCATGTGAACAAAACATGTAGGGAGAAGCTCTACAAGCTGACGTCCCACTGCTGTATCTGGTTCCTAGATTGGTGGCCATCTTGGACAAGCTGCCAGGACCTGTCTGATCAGTCCCCTGAAGCCGTGCATAAAAAATGTAGGGAGGGGCTCTACATACTGATGTCCCACTGCTGTATCTGGTTCCTAGATTGGTGGCTATCTTGGGCGAACTGCCAGAACCTGCCTAATTCGGTCCCCTGAAGACATTCATGTGCACAAAACATGTAGGTAGGAGCTCTACAGGCTGACGTCCCACTGCTGTATCTGGTTCCTAGATTGGTGGCCATCTTGGACAAGCTGCCAGGACCTGTCTGATAAGTCCCCTGAAGCCATGCATGAAACACGTAGGGAGGAGCTCTACATGCTGACGTCCCACTGCTGTATCTGGTTCCTAGATTGGTGGCCATCTTGGATGAACTGCCAGGACCTGCCTAATTCGGTCCCCTGAAGACATGCATGTGCACAAAACATGTAGGTAGGAGCTCTACAGGCTGACGTCCCACTGCTGTATCTGGTTCCTAGATTGGTGGCCATCTTGGACAAGCTGCCAGGACCTGTCTGATAGGTATAGAGTAATCTTTTGTGGGGATCAGGAAAGAGGTCTCATGTGATGGCATAACTGTATCAGGCTGATTCTTCTCATTGCTCAGGTAAGTTCATTGTGGTGGTGGAATTTGCACACTTGTGGATACACTTGTGGCATAATCATTGCACTAAGAAGCACTATTCAGCGGTATTTATCTTGGAAACATCCTTGTTTGTAAACCTGGTTACTTGAACTTTTTATTTTTGTGTTATGCATTTTGGCACTTTATTTTCCTTAGTATTTATAGTAAAAGCACTTTTCTGACTTTTGTACTGTTGCACTTTTTTATGCAGTTTGAGTCATTTGCACTGTTGCATTTATATGTGAATAAGATCATTTGTATATGTTTATACACTGTAATATAAATACTGTATATATAATTGTTTATAGTTTATTGAGCACTGCACTACTTTATATTTATGTTTATGTGAGTTGTGTCATCTTTTAGTGCAAGCTGCTAAAAACATCCTAGCGCTCACTGCACTGTGTGTTTTAAACTGTCACATTGGTTGCGTTCTCAACAAAACTGTCAAACCATCAAATGGCTGGTGTCATAACTGATCACATTTGCAGCATTATGGCAGTTGAGGATCAGACAGAGGCCAAGATGGCAGCTTCCTTGGCTGAAAACAATAGAAGAGAGTTCTGCTTTAAGCTCAAGGAAAATTCCCTTTCAAAGAAAAAAATCCTTTGCAAAGTGAACACCCTATCTGCCTTCAGTAAATCAACCCCAAAATGTATGCCGATTCTAAAAGATAAAGAGTGACTCATATCATACCATATAATGGAACTCTGTGGCGCTAAGAGCTATTCCAACCTGTCAAATCTAATTATTCCACAGGCAGGTGCACTATAACAATCATAGTAACAAGAAATCAATTTATTATAGGCACAGGGGACTACAATAGGTCTTATACTTCACACTTCCAAACTACACTAAAATCTTTGTTACTATTCTCTTTTACGAAAATATTTCAATAAAAAATATTGAAACAGAAACTCTTTGTTACTAGGAGGACATCTTTCTTTCCCTCCTTATTTATACAATTAACTTTACCAAGGCTTTTTTTCTCAGAGAATAGGTACAGGAACTCAACCACAACCCCCCCCCCCCCACCGCATCCAATATTGGGCATGGTCAAATTTTACTAACAAGGGTTTTGAAGGGACATTAAATACTATGAGTGCATTATGTACAGAGTGCAGAGCCTGGGGGTGCATTGCATACAGAGTGCAGAGTTCAGGGGTGCGCTGCATACATAGTACAGAGTTCAGCCTTCTTCCACAGCTGCTTACCTCTGCATCCCTTATCCACATCTCACTTCCACCCCTCTTCAGCTCTCACCTGAGCATGCAAACTCCCCCCCCCCATACCCCCATTTTTCCCCACCTTCTTTAAAGCTCCACCATCTTCCATGTCTTACTTATGTTGCTGTATTAAGCAGAAGCACACTGTAGTTGCCTCTTCCTCTTTCACTTGCAGGGAGATCATCCACCAGGGTTGGGTCGGCATCAGCACTGCACTCCGGGCACCTGCATCTCCCTTGTCTCCCTCCTGCACTCAGTGGGAGACACTCATGAGATCAGAATTGTAGGAGCTGTTGGGAGACATGCTGTCACTTGTAAACACAGAAGCCGGACTTCTGTGTTTACAAGTATTAGTGGTGAGCAGGGAGCAGAGGGTCTGAGCCAGAGGTGGTGGAGCTGAGTTCCACCAAGTTCCAGCTAAAAAAAAGCCCTGAACTTTACCACTCTATTAGGCTAGGGTTAAATAGGTGCTGGATGCAAGCCGAGCTCTTAGGCTGGCCATACATGTTCAATTTTCTTGTACAATTTTCTGTTAGATTTACCACAAACCACATAATATGAGGTCAAAGCTAAACAACACTTTCACTTGCATCCAATTAGGCAGGCCTTTGTACTACATAGTTGAAGGTAAATTTCAAGAAAATTGTACAGAAAATTGTAAGAAAATTGTATAATGTATGGCCAGCCTTAGTTTGGACTCCATTCTGCCTGCACTAAGATGTCATTGTACGTCAAAGGCCTGCCACAGCCTGAAGATTACAAGTTTGGTGAACATGGGAGAATGTACCAAGCCTCTAAATTCCTGTCCAAATTTTGACCCAGCACTTAGAGGGTGCTTGGAGGGGTCAGAAACCCTTCCTAATATCCTTCTTTCCTTATGTTGAGAACTGTTCCTATTAAATTGCACATGGACATACAGCAGTTCACTAATCAGTGATTAATTTTGATGCAGCATGATTTTACTGCCCCCCCCCCCCGACCACCCACCTGCACACTAACATACAGCCGCTCACGGCTGCAATTCTGTGCTTCACAGCCGCAGCAAAACTTAAACAGCCGCCACCGCCAAATCTGAATGCAGATCTGTGTGTATATGCTGCAATTGAGCTAAATGCACATAATTTCAGCATTGTAGTACGGCAAATATAGGGTTAGATTAGGCAGTGAGGAGGTGAAATATCTTCTCCTCACCACCTCTGAAAAGTGATCAGGGCTTGGTTAATTTTTCAGATGTGCAGCAGTCAAAATGAGCCCTTAACCCAGTCTAAAGGAGTATGTTTCAGATGAACATCCCCTTATAATATCCAGAAAAAACAGTCTAAGAGCTCCCGTTTTAAATCATTATTTAAAGTGTTAAAGTTTTGAACTGTGAAGAGAGTCAAAGATTTAACAGAAAGACACTGAAATCTCTCTAGTTAGCCTTTCTAAATACTTGGCAGCGTCACCATGCGTTAAAAAGTAGAAGTGATAGTCAAATTGTTTCATTCCGCTAAATAATGCCGTCGCTTTGTCCCACAGGAGACAGATTTGTTTTAAGAAATCAACTCCATCTTCTTCACACAAAGTAAATCTGTACTAACTTCAAGTTTAGTACCCTGAATGATATTCTGCAAACTGAGGATGCAATAGCGTTGGATGCAGATAACTATGATAAATTCACCAACTATGATAAATTCACCAACTATGATAAATTCACCAACTATGATAAATTCACCAACTATGATAAATTCACTCTGGATACATTTTTCATCGTTGGATTCTGTTAAACAGCTTGTTGCTCTTACAGGACAAGATGATCCTATCTCCTCCTCCCCGGCAGTTGATTGAAATGGAGTCCCAGGCTCCTCTTTGGGCCTGTGCTAGTTATCATGTGTTGGGGTTCCCCTTACCTGAGGGGATCCTCTCCCTCTTATTCCTCCCCTAGTCTTGGCCTCAATATTCCCTCAAGACCCACGCCATCTTCCTCTCTTTCTTTGCTACTCGTACTTTGTCTATTCTTTCTCCTCCTCTCCCCTGTCTATCTCTGGGAAACACCTACACTGCAGTTATTTTAATTTGGGGCCTAGCCCTTGGATGCTAATCCTCCCTTTTTTGCTCCCATAGCGACAGAGAAGGCTAGACTTATGTTGTATGCCGTCTTTTCTTTTTATTCCTTTTTGTTTTTTTGTTTATTATAGTCCCCACTTTAACCACTTACTGACCAGCCGTCGTATTTATACTGCGGCAGGTCAGCTCTGTCCCGTGAAACGACGTACCTGTACGTCATTTCACAGATCCGCTAGTGTGGTGTGCGCTCACGCGCCAATTGGCTACGGGGGAGCCAATCGGTGGGTCCAGTGGTTGCGATGTCCGCCGGCACCCGCAATCGCTCTCCGTGGAGACAGATTGGCGGTGTGCCGTTGTAAACGTGGCAGAGCGCTGTTCTCTCAGTAATGAACACAGGGATCCTGTGTTCCTCTAAGACCCCATTCACACTAGCGTGACTTGTCTGGTCGCCTGACAAGTTGCGGTGGGTCGCTCGCCATTGAACAGTACAGGACCCGTTCTAATAGGAGCGACACAAGTCGCTCCGATTTAGAAAAAGGGTCCTGTACTACTTTGGGGCGACCTGGAGGCGACTTGCATTGACTTCAATGATATGAAGTCCGTGCATGTCACGCCGAGGTCGCCCCAGGAAGTCGCGTCGCCCCTGTCTGAACGGGGTCTTATTTAGGAACAGAGGTCTCTGCGTTCATTCAGCAAGCCCATCCCATACACAGTTAGAACCCTTTGATTGCACCTGGTGTTAACCCCTTTCCTGCCAGTGTCATTAGTATAGTAACAGTGCATATTTTTAGCACTGATTACTGTAGTAATGTCACTGGTCCCCCCAAAAGTGTCAAAAATGTCAGTTTGGTGTCCGATCTGCCTGCCGTAATGTCGCAGTCCCGCTAAAAACTGCTGATCGCCACCATTACTAGTAAAAAAATAAAATAAATAAAAATGACATAAATCTTTCCCCTAGTTTGTAGACGTGAAAACTTTTGCACAAACCAATCAATATACATTTATTGGGATTTTTTTGACCAAAAATATGTAGCAGAATACATTATGGCCAAAAATGATGAAAAAATTTGATGTTTTATTTTTTTTTTTATTGGGAATGTTATAAAGCAGAAAGTAAAAAATATTTTTTTTTTTTTCAGAATTTTCCCTCTTTTTTTGTTTATAGCGCAAAAAATAAAAATTGCAGAGGTGATCAAATACAACCAAAAGAAAGCTCTATTTGTGGGAAAAAATGGACATACATTTTTTTTGGGTACAGTGTCGCACGACCGCACAATTGTCAGGTAAAATAACGCAGCGCCGTATCGCAGAAAATGGCCTGGTCATTAGGGGGTAAAACCGTCCGGTCCAGAAGTGGTTAATGCATGCCAGTTCATGTTCTTTGTATATGGACGGGTACCTTGTCTTTGTTGGATCCTGTATTTACTCCTTTTATATTTGACAACCTACTGGATATTACTTTTATTTTGAGATGTTGAAACCCGAATAAACAAATATTTGACTATAGCCACAAGTTTAGTAAAGTGACCGATTGGTAGAAGGTGTACTAAAGCATCTGTAGCTACTTCAAATGCACTTCTTTCAAGCTGCAGGCTAGACCTTGGTTGGGCTAATAGAAAATAATTGAAAGTGGTGAGCAATTTGTAAATATATATAACAAATGGCTCTCTAAGGTAAACTATACAGGAAGCATGAAACAATGATTAAGGCTGCATTTACACCTGAGGATTCTTAAAGCGGAGTTCCACCCTAGAATTATACTTACCTCCATCTTCATGCCCGGGGTCACCTGAAAAACAAATGGATAATGACAATTTTTATTTTTTTTACTTACCTGGTTTAGAAGATAATATACTTACCTTACTTCCTCTTCCTCCCCTCGGCGGCCACGGCGATTCGTCACTTCCTGGCTTGCAATGATTCCTGGGAGCTGAACATCATCGCTCCCAGGAATCAATGCACCTGCACCGGCCCCGACATCAGTTCCGGTGCAGGCGCCGTCATACCTTGCTAAACAGCTTCTGGGCATGCCCAGAAGCTGTGCAGGGATGACTCTGCGGCACCGGAAGTGACTGCGCGGCCGGTGCAGTGCATCGTGGGACCGAAGAAGACAGACGAGGACGCAGAAGAGGATCGCGCTGGCTTCAAGCTGCCCACACCTGAGATGGCAGCGCTGGAGAATACATTTTCAAGGTAAGTATTTCTTCTAAAAGGTAAGTGCAACTCGGGACAGATCAGAGGCTATCCATTGTGGAATGCACTAGCCCTGACTGTCCCGGGGATACTTTTATTTAAAAAAAACGTTCCTAGGGTGGAACTCCGCTTTAAATCATGGGCAGAATCACGCGTTTCTGCCTGTGTTTTTAGAAACACAGCAAAACGCTTGGGGTGCCATTTTTTTTTTTTTTTTTAATGGTGCCCCAAATAGAGTGTGATTTTGGTGAATTTGTCGTACAACAAAAAACTTAAAAATTGTAGCATAAATCGTGTTGCTAAACACGCTCGGTGGCAAAATTTGGCACATTAGTTTCTTTGGTGTGTGCGACAAGCAGAAAAGTAGAAAGAAAATTGCAAAACAGTGCACACAAAAAAAAGAACTATGAGCGGGAACATGCATTCCCACTACGCAAAGTGTTAATGGGGCCTTATCTTACATACCTGTGCAATGTTCCTCTTGTGTTTGACTGTTTGTTATATATGTTCATTTGCAGCTTAAACCATAGAGAAGTATTTGTTCCATTTTGGTAGTGATCCATTTCACCATTATTGACTATTTTAAAAAGGTGAAAGATCTGATAAAAATCGCTCATATAGCTCAAGATGTAGATCTCCAAAAACCATAGGTTTAATACTAACTTCTCCAAAGCCAATATTTCATCAAGTTTAAGAACTTTAGCCAAGCAATCGTCTGCTCGGGCACTAAGCAATGAACTGCGAGAGGTTGAAGAAAATGTCATGTGAATGTTGTTAAGTTGAACCAAAACCTGTCTGGATGTGCAGTGTCATAAGCGGGCATAAATCACAGGACTGGCTGAGCAGATTACAAATTCATGTTGGCAGGTAAAACAGTTCACATATACGTATTCCACTTATGTAACTGATTTTCACCCCATTGTAACCCTTAAATTTAATAAACATTCACTAGGCTTTGGCTTTGGCTAATGCTTTTAAAATGCTAGTCATACAAGACTTTTTATTCATCAGCTGTTACGAATATCAAAACTTACAAAAGCCTTAAATAATCATAAACCAATCCTATGTGGCAATTATAGATTCAAACTGGACAAGGGGCTTTGGGATACGCACCCTTCTCCAGTTTGAATCTATTATGGTTATCACAATTATCTATGTGTTTGTTAAGTGTCAGTGTAGTTGTCTGCAGTTACACCTAAATAATTAAAATTATAAATAATTTTTCAGGCTGGAAGACTCTCAAATACAGATTTTTACCTTAGTTTTGAGATATATATATATATATATATATATATGTACAAAAAAATATCTATCTATCTATCTATGTATATATATATATATATATATATATATATATATATATAATTTATAAATTAGATTACAAGAATTAAGTCTGATTTTTACTGAAACTATATAAAAAATTGTACTAGAGAATGCTGGTATTTAGATCTTACTGTAAAGTGTTGTAAAACACTCTACTCTCTGTTGTCTTTATTTAATATGTGCCTTATTTAGGTTTTCTGCTTTATGAGGAACAGTAATACAATCAAGTCTAGATTCACATATGTGAAGGTGGTGCGGCTCACATTTGCACGGGCACAGCAGCCCATTCATTTGAATGAAAAAGTCCCAGACTCAAAAACGCACCCGCATGGTGATTTGGCACCATGCAGTTTCATGCCCAAAAACAAGCCACATTTTCTTATGCTTGGGGGTTCCATTAGGGCTAGGGTTACACTATTGCGGGTGCGGGAGTGCATGTAAATCACACACTTTCCAACACCCACAGCCGGAACATAATGCTCCTTAGCAGATGTGCAGGGGTGCCATTCATTTTTAATGGCACTCCCACACATTTAAAAATGCGGCTGTACCATGTGGTTTCATGTGGCTGCTCTGCAGTGCGTTTTGGAGAAAGGGTCGGGAGCCTTTTCCGTGCATCTCCCGCTAATGAATGGGCTGCTGTGCTGCACAAACGTGAGTCGCACCACCCGCTACAGTGTGAACCTAGCCTAAGAAGTTATGGAATTCCTTTGCATCTGCTAAAGAGCAGCACATTTTGTCTATGGATTTCTATGGATGTAGAAACAGGTGCAATTTACATGCATTTTACAGCACCCACTATAATGTGAACAACTGACCACACCAGAGCAAATACATCCAGGCTCAACAATAAAGCATATAAAAAAAAAACGAACAAAGAGCATATTTATTTTTTAATAAAATAGAATATAATATTACGTGTTTTACTTTTTAGCTTAACATTTTATTTGGCAATGTGGACAATTTTTTAGAGGCTAAATGCTTGAAATAAAAAAAAGCCAAATTTAGAAAAGCTTGAACCTTAAAAAGAAAGTACACCGAACCATTTGAGGATATCTCAGAACGATATAGACTCTAATGGTCTTCTAAAAGGCAAATGCTTTTAAAAGTTTATCCTAGCTTTTCAGGGTGTTAAATCTCTATTGGCCGTATTCAATGAAGAGGAGCAAACTTCAACGACCCATATCAGCCAATCAAATTTCAGTTTACTGCAGTTAGATCACTTAAGAAAGAATTTGCCCGAATATTCCCTGTGGACTACTGCCATGCGTACTTACAGAGCAAGCGTAAATGTCTTGAGGGTATCACTAAAATAATGATTTTGTTTATTTGCCATAGTGTCAGTAGTGTAATATACTGTAAAATCAGGTTGTATTAAATTATCTAATGTTTAGCAATATTACAGGTGGTATAACATCTAGCAAGGTCAAGTGGTATAGCACATTGTAAGGTAAATAATTTTATTTTTCTGGTTTACGTAGGGCCAAAAAAATATTCAGCACCTTTTACAGCACAGAGATCCATTCATATGAATACAATATAATATTAACATAATATGCACAATCACATGGCTTTAGACAACGTAAGTTTGGCCAGTATTATGCACTGTAAGGTCAGGTAATAGTATTGAACTGCACATCAGGTGGTAATACATACCTTAGTATTAGACCTTGTAAGGTTGGCTGCTATAACATACTGTTAAGTCAGTCCGTATTAGATAAGTAAGCAAAGACTCATTATTATGCATGATAACATTGGGTGGTTATGGACACTGTAAGGCCATGTAGTCATAGATATTGTAAAGTCAGCTGGTATTATTGGCTATCGAGAACCTTAAAGATCAAGTGGTATTAGACACTATAAAGTCAGGTGGTATTATTGGCTGACAAGATCCTTTAAGAGCAAGTGGTATTAAACACTATAAAGTCAGGTGGTATTAGATAAGGGTAGATGATATAACACACTGTAAACTCAGGGGTTATTACACACTGCATGATCGTGTGGTAATAGGCATTGTAGTCCCCAGTTAAACTTTTAAAAATACAAGTAGTATTAGGCACTATAAGGCTACTCCATATAAGCCATTATTAGATTAGGTTGTTTTAGACACTATAAGGTCAGGCTGTATTAGAAACTATAAGGTCCGTTTGTATTAGACACGATAGGATCCGGTTGTATTAGACACTATAAGATCAGGCAGTAGTAGAAACTATAAGATCCAGTTGTTTTAGACACTATAATACCAGGCTGTATTGGAAACGATAGGATCTGGTTGTATTAGACACTATAAGATCAGGCAGTAGTAGAAACTATAAGATCCAATTGTTTTAGACACTATAAGGTCAGGCTGTATTAGAAACTATAAGGTCCGTTTGTATTAGACACGATAAAATCCGGTTGTATTAGACACTATAAAATCAGGCTGAATTAGAAACGATAGGATCCGGTTATATTAGACACGATAAGATCCGGTTGTATTAGACACTATAGGATCAGGCAGTATTAGAAACTATAAGATCCAGTTGTATTAGACACGATATGATCAGGCTGTATTGGAAACGATAGGATCCGGTTATATTAGACACTATAAGATCCGGTTGTATTAGACACTATAGGATCAGGCAGTATTAGAAACTATAAGATCCAGTTGTATTAGACACTATATGATCAGGCTGTATTGGAAACGATAGGATCCGGTTATATTAGACACTATAAGATCCGGTTGTATTAGACACTATAGGATCAGGCAGTATTAGAAACTATAAGATCCAGTTGTATTAGACACTATATGATCAGGCTGTATTGGAAACGATAGGATCCGGTTATATTAGACACTGTAAGATCCGGTTGTATTAGACACTATAGGATCAGGCAGTATTAGAACCTATAAGATCCAGTTGTATTAGACACTATATGATCAGGCTGTATTGGAAACGATAGGATCCGGTTATATTAGACACTATAAGATCCGGTTGTATTAGATACTATAGGATCAGGCAGTATTAGAAACTATAAGATCCAGTTGTATTAGACACTATATGATCAGGCTGTATTGGAAACGATAGGATCCGATTATATTAGACACTATAAGATCCGGTTGTATTAGATGCTATAATGTCAGGTGGTATTATTCACTATAAAGTTACTCTATATTAGGCATTATAAGATCAGGTAGTATTAGACACTATAAGGTCAAGTGGTATTAGTGGCTATAAGGTCAAGCTGTATTAGAAACTATAAGATCAGGTTGTATTAGCCACTATAAGGTTACTCTATAGTAGGTATTATAAATTAGGTAGTATTAGATAGTATAGGATCAGATAGCATTAGACAATTAAAAATTAGGTAGTATTGGACATTAGATGATCAGTTTGTATTAGACACTATAAGATCAGGTAGTATTAAACACTTTAAGATCAGGTTGTATTAGACATTATAAGACCAGGCAGTATTATACACAATAAGGTCAGGTGGTTTTAGATACAATAAAGTAGCCTCATATTAAACACTTTAAAATCGGGTAGTATTAGACATTATGGAATTGCTTTACTTAAGGCAAGATAATTAGATTAGTGAATGAGGTGAAGCTCTGCTGACTTCAATTATTCAAACATGTGCAAGAAAAATATACAGTTTTTTTTATTTTATTTTCCGTGCAAGTGACTGGGTATTCTTTACCAAGTTAAATTTTAGCACATTCATTAGGTTCTGTGGAAAATTCCCTTGCAAAGTGAACAGCCTATTTGCCTTTAGTGAACCGACCTCTATAAGGGTTCCCCGTATTAGGCACTGTAAGATCAGGTGGTATTAAGCTAGGCATAAATCATTAGAAATGTTTTAACTGTTGCTCAAAATTCCAAAAAATCCTTTGTCAGAGCACTCAATTTTGCCATTGAGTCAATTAATTTTGTTTAAAAACTCTTAAAATTTCTTCCATGCCAGCTACCTGAATGGAATCATATCCGTATTAAACATATTTATTTTGCGCCTAGCATATATGCACATCGCAATATATGAGATTCTTCCTAAACGGGAATCACATTTACGGCTAGAATTTTGCTTGTTCAGATAAGAATTTTCTATTCTGCTCCTTTTCTCGTCACTACAGTTGAAAATGATCATCGATTTGACCTCAATGATAATTCAAACAACAAACGTTCCAAAAACAAAAGTTTTTAGATTGTACCTTTGTATGGTCAGCTTTAGACCTGAAGTTATACGGTCAGGTGGTATAACACAGCGTAAATTCAGTGACTATTACACACTACAAGATTAGGTAGTAATAGACAATTTTGGTTTGTATTATGCACAGTATGGTCAGCATCTATTACATATTGTAAGGCCAGCTGGTATAACAACTGGTATAGGTCAGGTAGCATTAGAAACTGTAGTATATAAAGTTAGGTTAGGGACAATATTTAGTTGATCCGTTGCCATATAAAGTAATGAATGATCAGAACTTTTATGATTTTTTTTTTGGTTACAGTTACAACTTAATTTTCTTTTATGATACATTTTTTACGAAAAAAATGCAACATTGTATACTTTGGCAAGATTATATGGAAAGTAAAGTATTCATCAACCAGCAATAAATATTGTCTGTCCAATCTATGTTGGCAATAATTTTTCAATACGTAATCTATTAAAAATCTCTTAATAAAGATGGTTTATAACCTTTAGATTAACTAATTAATATAATCCATCTCATTTTTGCAGTATTTTTAGTATTCGTTATTTGTTTTATGCTGCATAGGCAAGTAAGAGTAAGAAAAGCAAACATGTATTAAAAAGAGAAAAGCAATAGTTGCGCAAAAGTTTCGTTCTGCAACCTCTTTGTAATAATTATGAATGAAGAAAAATACAATAACAAACATATGAAATTTGCATTCTTTTGAACACAAAGGTTACAAAATATCTTAGTTAACATAATTTTATCACTTTTTCGACTGTTTATATTTTAGTTTACTTTTAGAATTCTGTTTTACAAAAGAGGTCAAACTCTACTTTTTGTATCACTTTTAAAGTAAAATCTAGTTCTTATAAAGTCCCTTATTTAGGAGTTACAAATACAGCAACTTTACTGTATTATTGACAATAAATTATTTCCTGGATTCAGAAGCTGCTACAAAATGATTAAACCTCGGCTATAAGACAGGGGCTTTTTTATTTTTATTTTTTATTTTAAGGGCATATTACAAACTGTGCCAAACCGTATACAAAATCTAGTTTACAATAAACAAATTATTTTAAAGCCATAGGAGTCCCATGATCAAATACATAAAATTACTTAACAGGACCAAACTTGTCTCCGGCACCAGCTCATCTTATGCTTTAAGCACAGCAGGTAGAAAAATGATAAGCTACTGGAAAAAATTTTACGACCATGGAAAAAAAGATGTCCTTGAAGTATTAGAAACATAATTACTGAGGTTATTTTTATTTAAAAACATTGTTTGTCTTTTTTGCATGAAAAAAATCAATTATATGTAATATGTTATTATTTATACATTACTGTGTTCTTGAGCACATTATTTCTCTTTCTATGTGTGTATTATACATATACTGTAAAAAGTTGCTGAGTAATTGCTCTTTTCATGGTATCCAAGACTTTTTTCTTACATTTTTTTTCTTTTTTAGTAATACAAGTGCAAATGAGCTAAATGTATGCACATGTTTTTCTTATTTTATAAACCCTTTGTGAGAAAGCATTCATAATATTAGCTCTATTATATAGTAATATTATAATATTAGCTCTATTATATAGTAATATTATAATATTAGCTCTATTATATAAGTTATACTACTGATGCTCAGCTATTTTGGTATTTTTTTTTACAACACAATTTATTATTATTTGCCAGCAGCATAGTTCTAGGAAATCAATATTTAACAATATACAATCTTACAAATAAAAGCAGTAAAATGAAGGTTTACATTTGTATTTTTTGCATGGATTGGAAAGAAAGAAAGAGAGCAAGAGAGAAAGAAAGAAAGAAAGAAAGAAAGAAAGAAAGAAAGAAAGAAAGAAAGAAAGAAAGAAAGAAAGAAAGAAAGAGAGAAAGAGAGAAAGAAAGAAAGAAAGAAAGAAAGAAAGAAAGAAAGAAAGAGAGAAAGAGAGAAAGAAAGAAAGAGAGAAAGAGAGAAAGAAAGAAAGAAAGAAAGAAAGAAAGAAAGAAAGAAAGAAAGAAAGAAAGAAAGAAAGAAAGAAAGAAAGAAAGAAAGAAAGAAAGAAAGAAAGAAAGAGAGAAAGAGAGAAAGAAAGAAAGAAAGAAAGAAAGAAAGAAAGAAAGAAAGAAAGAAAGAAAGAAAGAAAGAAAGAAAGAAAGAAAGAAAGAAAGAAAGAAAGAAAGAAAGAAAGAAAGAAAGAAAGGCAGATTAAAAAAAATGTAAAAGCAGCACAAAACATAATTTTAAAATGACTTAATTAATATGATATATAAATATGTAAAACAGTAATATTTTAAAATAAAATAACTGTTGTACACTGCAGGAAGAGGAAAAAATTAAATTAAATTTTTAACATTTCCACACAAACGCTAGCGGCCACATTCAGACACAACTTTTAACTGAGGGAAGGAGAAATGTGCTATGAGTTCTTTTAGTGAAAGGCTGCCACTGGGAAGTTGATTTTGGCCTGTTGCCATGTGCAGAATGTCCCTCATTACAAATTCATGAAAGTCTATACTATGAACAGAAGGAAAAAAAGACCCAACAGACTGAATCTGTGACTAAAATTAAAACCTCACAAAGGAGCTCCAGAAAAAAAATCATTTTGAAGTGTCATTTCGGGTTTTTGCAGCTATTTCAATTTCTGCTACCGCAGCACAAAGACCTGCCAAAGTCACTTCCTATGTACTCAGACAATAGAATCCGTAAACATGGCAAAAAATAAAAATAATAATAATTATTCGGAGCACTGTAAGTATACTGTACACATGTACAGTACGCAGATTTATTTTCAAACGCAAAAATCTTTGCTAAGAACAGAATAAAAAACATGCAGCAAACTCTGGTAGAGGTAAAGGAGGGAGGGGGAGGGGGGGGGGGGGTTGAGGGGACGACGAGGGATTAGTTATGCACATATCCTTACCGAGATGTCTTGTATCGGTTCCTGAGATGACAAAAATCCTGGCAAAGCCAACAGATATTCTTGCAGAAACCATAAAGGGCCCTTCGTACGTTCAGTGATGTAACACACTGCTTTGTACTTGTAGAGAGCGAAAAGTTTAATAAAAAAATAAATAAAAATGAAATAAAAAAAAAAAGCACAAGCACATTCCTAATACTCAATTAGACTGTGAGATTGAATAATGTGGATTTTATCTTTAAGAGAGGGGGGTTATAAAGCAAGGAGGGTGTGGTCAGACATTAGGCTATCCCTGATAGAAGGGGCCTTGCCGGCACTAGCACCTAACTGCTTGCAGAGGCAAACTGGGAAGGGAGCCAATGAAATGACTTTGTTTGACCCAGCTGCCAATCTCTGCTGAAGCAGTGCGCCAGACTAAACACTGACACTATTTTAACTCAAATCATGCTTCAGCAGCTGTTTACTCTCTGGCTCTAAGCTACACACCAGAGTACTGATGACCCCGCACTGCACACATTCCTGATCGGGTGCTACAAGCGCTGCAATCTTTCTACATTCAAATTAATCATTATTGGTCACAATCTTTTTTTTTTTTTTTTTAACTGAGCGACTTTACAGCGAGCTACATAGTGGGAAAAGTTGCAAAATGTCACTGTGGCTGTAAACTCACTTTAAAGTCTTTTACCTATAGGTAAGCCTATATTAAGGCTTATCTATAGGCGCTATAAGTATCTCCTAAACTTGCACAGTTTAGGAGATATTTACAGTGCATGCAGCTGATGACACCATTGGCGTATGCGCTCTGAAGGAACGGCCACCCGTGCCGTTCCTTCAGAGCCCAGTGCCATGAACAGCGGCTCCCGAGCGCATGCGTGGGAGTGATGTAATCGCGCCTCCGGCCAATCAGATGGCCGGAGGGCTCGATCCAGGAAGCAGAACGGCCAAACATGTCGGCTGTCCTGTCAGCACTGCGGGGGCTTCGTTTTTAGGTAAGTACTTCATAATGAGCTAGTATGCAATGCATACTAGCTCATTATGCCTTTGTCTTTACAGGTTTTTTTTTCCCCATTTTTTTTTCAGAGGGTTTACTTCTTCTTTAATTGCAAGTTTTAATCTCTTATAGTTGGTTCACACCAGATGCAGTCCAGTGCATTTTGATTCAGTATCACAAAAACATGGATAGTGTATAACAGGAATACCAATGACTCTAGTTCACACCAGTGCAGTGCATTCCAGTGCAGTCATCAAAAGTAGAACATGCTGTATATTTTCTGTATGCACCGGAACGCACTGGCATGCAGCAAAAATGCACTGGAATGCAGGTTTAGGAGATATTAATTGTACCTACAGGTAAGCCCTATTATAGGCTTACCTGTAGGTAAAAGTCATATAGCGGAGTATACTACCGCTTTAAGGTATACACAAAAAAAACCACAAAAAAACACACATCCCTGTTGTTCTAAAAATGCACTTTTGCAGCAACTTAAGAGTGAAGATTCCAAGTCTTGCAAATGGTAACTTCTGAGAAGTTTTTTTGTATCTATGGGATTTCAGCTTGATATCCCAGACTTCTGTATTTAGGAGCAAGTTTCTTTTTTTCATTCATTCATGTATTTATTTATATTTTTCTACTCTGCGGGTTCCCGCTTTGCTCCCGACTTGCAGGCAGTCCATCATACTGCCATATTCAAACTGCTGGGAGTGTCAATACAAAGTTATTGACACCACCAGATTAGTTTGCATATCAAAGTGTGAACTGTCAATTCAGACAGGAATCGGATCGCATAGGTGTGAACACCCATGTGATCCGATTCTGGTGTGGACCAAAAAAAGGGTCCTGCGCGACTTCGGTCCAAATGCGATGCAAATTCAGCCATACGATCTGTATGGCTGAATTTGCATCGCACAGACATGTGGTGTATTTCAATAAAACAGTAAAATATATAGAAATGGACTTAGGGACCTTGGCCTGCCTACCTAGTAGCTATGATCTCTTTTCTGCCATTGATCGGCACTATAGTATGTTCTATCAGACCATTGCAACCATGCCCACATAGAGAGAGCATATTAACGAGGTTGCGGAGAATGCCCCACCTCAAAACAGTAAGCATACAGACTGTGGCTTCAATTTGCTTTCTGATTTTAGCATTAACACTTTACTAATTGTACTTGCTGCCTGGTATTGCTCTTTAATATACTGATAGCTGGAAAAAGAATTTGCACAGAAGCCAAATGAACATAAAAGTCAGAGAATAGTGTTGGGATTCCTGCTCACCCCATTTACGTGACTAATACACAACTCCAGTCCCGGTTTCTGTCACCATCATTCATTTTACCTGCTGACATCCACGGCTGATTGAATCCACCTGGTGGCAAGCGTGGAAAATCATGTCCACATACAAGCACCCCTTACTGTGAGGCAGCATTGTATATGATCACCCATGGTTGAAGAAAGTCTGTAACAATATCCAGTGAGCCGTTTGCACACAGGGCTCAGGGATCTCTTTTCTCCAAAGCCAGACAGCTGCAGATACAAAGACCTGCTACGCCTTTACATTTCTGGACAGTACTGACTGCTCTTATCCATGGCATACTTAAAGAGCTAGTCTAGAAAGCAAGTCAGTCAGTGGGCTGCTATAGCTATAGAGAAAGCTCTGCAACTATGCTATGTCTATAAAGCAAGTTAATTGGTGGAGTGCTCAAAAAGTCCACTTAGTTTATTATTAAATTAATACAATAGGAAAAATAATATATGTAAAATCTTTTTCATGAAGTCTATTGAGAAACACAGGAATTCAGGAATTTTGAAACAGGTGGGTTATCTTGCCATCTATAGAAGGTTGGGACACTGGCAAACAGAAAAAAGTGTAAGCCAGCCTCCATATATCCACTTTGATAGCCAGCATGTCTTGGTTTTGTATGTACAAAGAGTAAATTGAGCCAATACCAGAGTGGATGGGACTTGTGCCCCTCAATGGACTTTAAAGAGGTGCTTCAGTCCCTTGTGCAAAAATTAAAAGCCAGCAGCTATACAAACTGTAGCTGCTGACTTTTATTAAACACACACTCACCTGTACAAGGATCCAGCCCCATCCCCACCCAGGCAGGTTCTTCACCAAACTTCGGGTACCTAGCTCCAGCATGTTACTGTGGGCAGCCAGCTGTGACTCCTTACGGCTTCACAGATCGCTGCACAAGCTGTAGTAGATGAAATAGAAGTGAAATGTACCGCCCTACCATTGGCTTCCTGCGTTAAAACGGGAATGCTCTCCGACCACCAGTGACATTGCTAATGATGGTGCCAAGAGCAGGTATGAAGAGGCAACTTTCTGGAAGGACAACTCAGTCAGATGCTCCTTGGACGTGTCCTCAGTGTCCCAGGCATGTAGCCAAAGTGCCCTATGCATGTGAATGGAGATCAGCCCCATGTGTTCGGTAGCATACCTGATAACATGGATTACTGTACTATCAACAGTGGGAAGAGACCACCTTCGTCAGGGGTCCTGTGTGGCTCAGAAATGTTGCACTGTTTCTGATGTGATGTTTTTTGCAATAAATCTTTTGGACTGCTTTTGCAAGATCCGTGGTGTGCTGGCGAATATGTATGTATCTGTGATAGATCCCGTGTCCAGCTGGTGATCGTTTCAGCACCCATTACATATGTGCCTATATCCAGGAAGGTGTGCGATAGGAATAGGAACTTCACCAAACAATTAATTTTCTCTTAAAGGGAAAAAGCTGTGGGAGTTCTAAAAGATCCTAGGCCTGAAACAACAACTTGATCTTCCAAATGCAGAGTAGCACATACTGCACCAGGTTGGGAAGAACCCCTTGAAAATTTGAGTCAACTGCAAATGGCTAAAAAACAGTATCTCCAGGGGGTAGTCTAAAAGAACTCTGGATATGAATCATAGATTTTAACAGGGGTTTTGGGAGAGCTTTCAGTTTAGACCCAAAAAGGTCAGAGCTATACTCAGACGGGGATGGCACCTAAGGCTGCTTAGAGCCTCTGTAAACACATAGCTCTGGTAATTGGGCATAGAATATAAGTCCAAAGTAGACACAGAAATTCTTGTGGACACAGGGGAAGGCCTCTGTTTTGTCTGTGGGAGTAAAAAAGCCTCCGGTATAGATTACCTTAAACTAATAGGGGTCCTGGATTACAGCCACTGGTTCCTTCCTGTAATACTGGGTAAATGCCCTCAAAACCAGTAGCATAGTATAGGCTGAGGTCGCCCATTGCAGGACTGTCCTCTGTGCATCTTTGAGAAGACTGTTGCACTGCTTAGTGGAAAACAACCAGAACCAAAATTAGGTAATGCCTTACATAATAACAAATCCAAGCAGCTAATGCTTATGAATGTTTGAGGCAGTTGAATGTGATCAAGTCACTGTGGTTGGGCAACGGAAGCAGACTGGAGACTGGGCGATCGACATGATGCTTCAGGAGCATAAACAATAGCTGGATGGTACCTTCCGCAGATTGAATGGCGGGAGAAAAAGCATGGAGTATGTGTACATAGTATTCCATCTAGCTCATGACATCAGCACTTGGTTCCCTTAGCCTTAACCCCTAAATTTCCCTCAGCCTTAACAATTGTTTTCAATGTGCCCTATTGGTGACCTGGAAAAACACAGGTCACTGCACATAGTGTGAATGAACCATAAGACTTTGTGTTCTTGACACATTTAGCTTGTTCCCTCCATGTGACTCTAAATGCTAAATATTCGTAATTTAAAGTGTTACTAAACCCACAACAGTAAAATCAGCTTGTATATGCAGTAAAGCATGCTTGTTATATTCACTGTGGAACATTAGGGGTTAATCCTCTGGTCAGGATAAGACAGAGCCTTTGGAGTCAGGCTATACATGCTCAGTTTGGTGTGTACTGCTAAAGAGTTTTTTTTTTCTTGGGAGAGTGCATGTGATCAGCACAGGGCCAATCAGCAGTGTCCAGACAGAGGGTTAGGGTCTTGGATCCTGATAGGACAGCTCAGTGCAGTATGAAAACTCCTCCTACAAGCTTTACCAGGAACTGATAGAAGTCACAAGGCTGCTATATACTGCTGATGAGAAAAGGTATTTAGCAGTTTATATTTACTAAAGTAATTGCATTTCCATGTTTTATGTACTGCTGGAGACCAGATATAGTGAATGCAGGGTCCTGGGTTTAGTAACACTTTAAATACAACTGGTGGGTAATGACTTAGCTATAAGCCCTTTTTAACAAATTTCCAAACTTGTTTCTAATTTGAGTTTATTCCATAAGAGGTGTTAAAAACTGACAATCCTTTGGGCGAAAATAGATTTTTCACACATATGTTAACATCTGGCAACAATTTCTACCAATAATTTAAAGCATGTGACAAATACAGGCTGCTCACAAGTAACTTCATATGTTGAAGGCTGCGCCTTCTGTCTTCTATCAGGAATCCCACATAATAATTTCCTAAATAATATCACTGAAAGAGACATGATAGGTAAAAGAGAACTGCAGGCAAAACACAACATTGACCGAAGTTCTCTCCAGTTTGTTGCCTTTCCGCTTCTGAAAATTAGTGTGCATGTTATAGCTCAGGAGTATTGGCACCAAACTTTGCATCATATCAATTTTCTGCGCTATGAAATTGAATATTCATAAATCATAAATATTTGCCATTGACAGTGATACCATATTTGATTTTTTCATGCATATGTATCACCTGAAAATCGAATTTACAACACCCAGAAAAATAACAGGTATGTAAATTGTCCACCTAAATGTATGAATTAACATGTGTTGCCATACACTGGCGTTACAGTTTTGAAAAATCCATTTGTACAGAATTAAATGGCAAATGCAGGTCAATGCAGCCAAAATGCAGTAGATAGGATTTCTTTCCAATGCACTACAACACAATGCATTGGTGGGAACAGACTCTATTGAAAACAATTTTCTGATGTCCAAGTATTTTGGCTATGCAGAAAAAAATTACACAAAACACGTTACAATGCATGTAAAAGGAAATGGTTCTAACGTTCCGTTTACTTTCCAGAGTCTAAAGAAAGAATGGTCTACAAACTACTTTCTGTATGTGGTTAAGTCTAAGCTTCATTGATGATCAGCTTGATTCAATTATCAAAAGAAAAAGATAAGCTTTGTAAATTCCCACATGTGTATGAGCTGCTATCACATGCTTTCTACCTGGAACCAAATCTATCTATCTATCTATCTATCTATCTATCTATCTATCTATCTATCTATCTATCTATCTATCTATCTATCTATCTATCTATCTATCTATCTATCTATCTATCTATCTATCTATCTATCTATCTATCTATCTATCTATCTATCTATCTATCTATCTATCTATCTATCTATCTATCTATCTATCTATCTATCTATCTATCTATCTATCAAGATTGGACTTTATTATTTTGGACCATACTTGGAAGCTAGAATTCACTATAGTAGGCACTGCTTTTACAGTGATCTCCACTAGCTTCCAGGCCCTTACACCGCTTTAGGTGGAACTGTGGTTTGATCATGAACTCATTCTAAAACTCACTCTCCTTCCTTCTTCCCCAAAGCTGTCCTCCAAGAGAGCCGTTGTTCAGTCAGGACAGTGCACTCTACAACATGGCTACTGGAGCCCAGATAAAAGTGACTGTACAGTCAACAAAGGGCTACACAAACTTTTCAATGTATGAAAAGCTGCAAAAAAGGAAGGGGCATCACTGAAAAATGTAATAAATTAATAAGTATGAAATAAATAAACCAATGTTGAATTAATATTTTTCACTCAATAAGAAGCAACTAGGCAGGAAAAACATTGACTGCTTGCCTAAGGGGCCCACACCACAAAAAGTACCAAAGGGCCACATCCCCATAGTACTTTGGTATTCCTTTGCAATATATTGCATGTTTAATTGTTAATAACAATTATAAACTGTATATATATATGTTACATCTATCTATCTATCTATCTATCTATCTATCTATCTATCTATCTATCTATCTATCTATCTATCTATCTATCTATCTATCTATCTATCTATCTATCTATCTATCTATCTATCTATCTATCTATCTATCTATCTATCTATCTATCTATCTATCTATCTATCTATCTATCTATCTATCTATCTATCTATCTATCTATCTATCTATCTATCTATCAAGATTGGACTATATTATTTTGGACCATACTTGGAAGCTCGAATTCACTATAGTAGGCACTGCTTTTACAGTGATCTCCACTAGCTTCCAGGCCCTATGCCAAATGGCTGCTTAGTGAACGCTTGCTTGACATGGGCACCATTTCCTCAATTGATGCAAAGCGTTCTCTGATTGGAAGTGGTGGAGAAGGGTTAGCAATAATGTTACATTCTCTACCTTGCCAATCTGAGATTTTTTTGCACTCATTGAGAAAGTGCAAAGTGTTCTCTGAAGTGACCCCCTGGGTTCACTAGGCAGTAGGGCAGATTCTCGATGCAAGATCCAGAAGCTAGCAACAATCACTGCAAAAGCATTGCTAACTACAGCAATTCACAGCTTCCATGGAGATCAGCAAGGTATGGCACAAACATACTTTCATTAGTTTCAGCTAGAGAAATGTATCTATGCAAAAAAGTCTATACCTAAACTACAGGTGTAAAAATCCTATAGTCCTTTAATTCACTTGTCATGTAAGCTGCTTTAGTAATACAAACTAAAAGAATAAATCTGGATGGATGCCCCATGATGGACATACTTATCCATGCTTACCTGGTTGTAAGCAATAAACTTGGTCCAAGATATTGCCAAGTGGTTGTGACTTAATTAACTTACTAGCTATGTAGTTGTTTTTTATATAGATGTAGACCTTGAAACCTACACCATGATTACTTTCATCACCCCAGTATAACACATTGCAGATACAGACTCCTCCCTCATAGTGGTTAAGGACTTGTTAAATTCCTTGCTTGGTGCCATAATGCAAAATATGCCAACTCCTTGGATGCTGTCAATACTTTCTGAACCTGGGCATCTATTAACTTAAGAGTCACAAATTAGTCCATTGGGAAGGGGAGGCATTATTTGATGACTTAAGTACCTAGATCCCTTCACCCAGGCATCCAAGGCGATTTTTCTCAACCAGGATTCCTCCAGAGGTTGCTTGGGGTTCCTTGAGCAAGGAGCCATTTCTACCTCTAAGATAATTTCTCAACAATAATCTTTTTAGCTATCTATAAGTTGAAGATTCCTACTGACCACAAATGTAAAGCCTCATACACACGGGACGAATATACATTAGAAACCTGACAACCTTAAGCCTGTGTGTACAGGTCCTTGTTTCACATAAGTTGATCTCACAACTAGCTTCTATTGAACGAGCATTGCTGGAAAACCAGCAGCCGATTGGCATCCAAACAGTGGTCTGGTTAGTACAGGGACCACCTCGCAAGCTTGCCCTGTGTGCGCCAGGCTTTAGGAACATTTTTCCCAGTGGCCATGACACTAATGTACAGTGAGCTGTAGATATAGTGATTATTAGCAGATTATGGATGCTTTTGGCTCCTCCCACTGGAGCTCAGTCATTCCCTATGCATTTGGGCAGTGGTCCTCAACCCTGGTCCTCAGGGCCCACTAACAGGCCAGGTTTGCAAGATAACTGAAATACATCCCAGGTGATATCATTTACTGCTCAGTGATTGCAGTAGTCTAGTCTGCATCTCCCCAAGGTAATACTTAAAATCTGGCCTGTTAGTAGGCCCTGAGGACCGGAGTTGAGGACCACTGCATTAGGGCATGTAGTATGGTGGAGACATGAAGGCTGAGGTTGCTCCTTATCATTTGTTCATCTAAGCTGGTCAAGAGTAGCGGTGATCCTTTCCTCTATATATTTACACTCCATGATCTGGAATACAGGTATATAATTTCACCTCTACTTTGAACGGAACCAAAAGCTATATAACAGGTCAAAATTATTAGCAGTGGTTCCCTTAGACCAGAAAGTTATTTCAAAGATTCCCCCTTGTTAAAAAGGATGAGAAAGGTTGATCCAAGGGATATAAGGAACTTTTATGTGGTTTCATTTTCTGGCATCTACCAGAAGCTGAATTATACAGTGGACTGACCCTTTAAAAAAGTTTGTGCAGACTACAGTCAGGCATTCTGTATTTCCCCAGAGGCTGGAAGCTCTGTGTAAGGAAAGGCACTGCTGACTCATGTTCTGTGTGCTTCGCTTTACACACCTGCTTTCATTTATCATCGCACATCACAGCATCAGAAATAGAGAACAAAAAAGTATTACTGGACACAGAAGGGCAATAAACTGACTCAATTAAAAAACAACTCAAGTCTAAAATTTTAGCTTAGTTTCTAATGGAAGGACTGTATGGATCTCTAGATATAACCTATGACCTGTTTTATCTTATTGTCTGAGGCTGCAAGAGCTGTAAATCTGTACATCAGCGGCTCTCCTGGATTAGACAGCCAAAATATGTGCTGTCTGTTCATGGCCTGTTTGAAGAACATTGGCAGTCTGTATGAGCCATGCTATGGATGTGCCCATTTACAAAGCTGTATCTCAGTTAGGCAAGTTCCTATTGGATTATTAGTTTATGTTTCTGATTCAGAGATGCTCAGGTATGCCAGAGCAAAAGCGGGTCAAAATCTGCAATATCATTTACCTATCAATATATATGAATGCAGCGCTGAAAAAAACTACAAGCTTTTAAAGTGTTACAAGCATAGAATAAATATGTGTGCAAACCATATACTAATCAATGAGCAAGTACACTACCCAAAACATACTATATTACCAAAAGTATTAGGATGCCTGCCTTTAAACGCACATGAACTTTAATGGCATCCCAGTCGTAGTCCGTAGGGTTCAATACTGAGTTGGCCCACCCTTTGCAATGATAACAGTTACAAATCTTTTAAGATGTCTGTGCACAAGGTTTGGGAGTGTGTCTATGGTCATTTTGACCTTTCTTCCAGAAGTGCATTTGTGAGGTCAGGCACTGATGTTGGATGAGATAGCCTGGCTCCTAGTCTCCACTCTAATTCATCCCAAAGGTGTTCTTTTGGGTTGAGGTCAGGACTCTGTGCAGGCCAGTCAAGTTCCTCCACCCCAAATTCGCTCATCCATGTCTTTATGGACCTTACTTTGTGAACTGGTCCAAATAATTTGGTGGAGGGTGGGTTATGGTGTGGGGTTGTATTTCAGGGGTTGGGTCTGGCCCCTGCGCACCAGTGCATAAAGCAAGGTCCATAAAGACATGGATGAGCGAGTTTGAGGTGAAGTAACTTGACTGGCCTGCACAGAGTCCTGACCTCAACCTGATAGAACACCTTTTGGATGAATTAATTATAGCGGAGGCTTTGAGCCAGGCCTTATCATCCACATCAGTGTCTGACCTCACAGTGTATGACTTCACAAATGGTCAAACATTCCCATAGACACACTCCTAAACCTTGAGGACAGCCTTCCCAGAAGAATAGAAGCTGGCATAGCTGCAAAGAGTGGGCCAGCTCAATATAGAACCCTACGGACTAAGACTGGGATGCCAATAAAGTTCATGAGCATGTAAAGGCAGGTGTCCCAATACTTTTGGTAATATAGCATTTGTGTAACTTGCAACTTTGTAATTTTGATTCTTGGGTTGAGATATGCTTTAATGATCACAGTATATCCCACAGCACTGTGATCATTAAAGCATCTCTAAACCCAAGAATCAAAATTAGTAGTATTGCAGCTTACTGGTCCATAGATGTGACGACTGCATTAATGTTCTTTTTTCACACTTTTTTCCTTTATTTTAACCTGGTGATCCTGCCATTAACACACTTCATATCCTAGGGTGATAACTGTACTAAGCAACGTTGTTACCCTTGAACTACATAACACTGTTTTACTACTACATAACACCTCACACTCTTCTTGGAGGTTATTCGTAGTCTATGGAAATAGCAGCAGTGGCGGCTGGTGCATTGGGGGTGCAGGGGCGCCGCCCCCCCCCCCCATCCATGCGCCCGGCCCCCTAATCTATATGCGGGGCGCCGGACGGAATTTCCTCTGCAGAGGAATATTGTTGAGAGAACAGACTTCTTCTGAGGTGCCCATCAAGGCTGAACTATGGCAACACTGTGAACAGATGAAAAACTGGAGTGATTACCTTGGGGTTATTCCTTGGAGTTATCTGGTTCAGAGCCTGCAACAAATAGAGGAGTTCTAGATACAAGTGTCTTCATCTTTGGAGCTTGAGTTTCCTGCAAGTGTTTACTATTTTTCTGTTTGGTAAGAGGCGATTTCATCTGGTGGAGGACAGCACTGTTTCTTGGGTGTTTATGTGATTGCCAATATTGACCTTTGGTAAGGAGTACCTATATGTGTCTTTCTATATGGGGTCCTAATTTCCTCTGATGTGTTTTTTATGCACACCCTTTTTGTGTTCTGGTAAGCAGTGCAAAAAATTGGTGGAGGTTTCACTCATTTCACCATTTGAGCACCATTCCTTTATCTAATCACTGGATAACCACATTGGTGTCATTAGTTTAAATGTACCAATTTTTGTTGGGTTTTATGCTATTGCGTTTTTCCTTTTTTACACTATTTATGACCCAATGATCACATCATTATCACGAGCCTTATTGGTTTCCTTCTTCTATCAAGTGGATACGATTTTGGTCCAAGAACCCGCTTTTTTGTTCACCTTTTTGGTAAGCATATATCCATGAGGAGCCTGGTTTGAGAATCACAAATTGCATTATCTACTCAAGTTGATGTTTCTGGAGGGAAACGCCAAATGGAAAAGGATTTAGGAAAACTAGAAGAATGGTCAGAACTCTGGCAACTGAAATTTAATGTGGATAAGTGCAAGATAATGCACCTGGGACATAAAAACCCAAGGGCAGAATATAGAATATTTGACACAGTCCTGACCTCAGTATCTGAGGAAAGGGATTTAGGAGTAATTATTTCAGAAGACTTAAAGGTGGGAAGACAATGTAATAGAGCAGCACGAAATGCCAGCAGAATGCTTGGATGTATAGGGAGAGGTATAAGCAGTAGAAAGAGAGAAGTGCTTATGCCGCTGTACAGAACACTGGTGAGACCTCACTTGGAGTATTGTGCGCAGTACTGGAGGCCATATCTCCAGAAGGATATAGATACTCTAGAGAGAGTTCAGAGAAGAGCTACTAAACTAGTACATGGATTGCAGGAAAAAACTTACCAGGAAAGGTTAAAGGACCTTAACATGTATAGCTTGGAAGAAAGAAGAGACAGAGGGGATATGATAGAAACTTTTAAATACATAAAGGGAATCAACTCGGTAAAGGAGGAGAGCATATTTAAAAGAAGAAAAACTACCACAAGAGGACACAGTTTTAAATTAGAGGGGCAAAGGTTTAAAAGTAATATGAGGAAGTATTACTTTACTGAGAGAGTAGTGGATGCATGGAATAACCTTCCTGCAGAAGTGGTAGCTGCAAATACAGTGAAGGAGTTTAAGCATGCATGGGATAGGCATAAGGCTATCCTTCATATAAGATAGGGCCAGGGACTATTCATAGGATTCAGATATATTGGGCAGACTAGATGGGCCAAATGGTTCTTATCTGCCGACACATTCTATGTTTCTATGTTTCTCTTTTGAAGCCAATCTGACCCGATCCTACTCTGAGCTGTCAGCCGTGGCTTCGCTGTGTAGGTGGGTGCAGAGGACACAGCTGACAACGGAACCCCATAGTAAGTCTACGGGTGACGTCACTCCCCATTCATTTCATGGCCCTGTCCTCTGCGGAGCTTCCCCTGCTGGAGACTGGGTCAGATCAGCTTCAAAAAAGGTAGTATACTGATCTCTTCTTTACAGGGCTAGATACAGTGCCTTGAGAAAGTATTCGGCCCCCTTGAACTTTGCGACCTTTTGCCACATTTCAGGCTTCAAACATAAAGATATAAAACTGTAATTTTTTGTGAAGAATCAACAACAAGTGGGACACAATCATGAAGTGGAATGAAATTTATTGGATATTTCAAACTTTTTTAACAAAATACTTTCGCAAGGCACTGTAGGTTAGTGCTAGATCGTGGAGGTCTATAGATGCAGGGAATTTAGGTTTAGGGTGGACTTATCCTTTAACACGTCAGCCACTGCTTAAGAAAAGATATCACTGCAGGCAGCAGGCTGTAGGACAGGGAGGGGTGCTAAGTGTGAACAGCTTCTAGGATGACCAACAATACTGAGGGAGTCAGATAAGCGTCATAAGCCTCTGCTGCTTGTATTTTCCCTGGTGAAAGCTAATGGCAATATTGGCAATGCACCCTGGTCACCACTCTGTTCATCACAGTGCCCCCCTTACATCCACTCCCCAATAAATGTGACTCTCTGCCACCTTAAATCCCACCACACCTTACCATACATTCTCTCAAACCACCTTCCTCCCTTGTCACTGTCCCTTGCTACCACCCACCTTACCTCCCAGGTCAGCACCTCTGAACTCAAGCACCCCTCATACTATCTCCCTCCAATCCATCCTTTTCCCAATTGGGGCACAGTGCCTCCCATCCACTTCACTGCACTTGGTCAGAGAGCTTCTCTACTTTGCATCTCCGGCTCTCTTCTTCATTTCACCTTAAACCCCAAGTCACAGTACCTACTCTACACCTCAACCCACCTTTCCCCACTCCACATGCTACCAATCTCCTACCCACCTTACCCCTCATCTGGCTCAGCCATCCTCCCACCTCATCCATCCACAATCCATCTATTACTGGATACAGTGCATATTTCCCATCTCATAGTTCCTTCTCTGCTTTAGGACCACATCCTTTACTTCATCAATGCAAAATACTCCACTGATCAATAAATATTAATGTTGCTATACCCCATCACCTGCACATTACACCTCTACACACCACTAAATGTATTATAGTATTTCCAAAAATAATCTTTTTGTTAGCTGGATATGGGGTGGGAAATTAACTCCCCCTCCTTTCCCCCTAATGCAGCTTTAATACAGCACCCTATATCCACAGGCTGATGCATTTTTATTTGTGAAAATCTCAGGCTTCCCTGAATCATCTAGAAAAGGGTTGAGTCTAAGTGCATTCAAAGATTCTTTCTCTTGCTATAGTTAGTATCATAAATGCATCAAATCTCCTAAAATAATTATCTTGACACAAGCATTTCCACCCCCTATTGAACAATGTATTGTAGAAATATAAAAAAGAAAAAAGGAGTGCTGTATGAATAATAGTGATACTCTTCAACAAGAATACAAATGTGCATAAACAAAACTGTCCATAAGTGTAAATGAAATAGTTCCAGTGGTATTACTTCACAATTTCCGTGAATCAATGTCTGTGTGTTGTCTCCACTAAATTTAAGTGCACACTCACCAGAATTGGTTGCTGTCTAAGTTACAGGACAGCAAATGTGCATTCAGCGGTTAATACTGGGCCTCAGCTATCTGTCTCCAATCCTTTGCCCTCTACCTTTGTAACTACTTAGAGTTCATAAAAAAAATACATGATTTTTCTTCAAATTCAGAGGAAGATTTAGAGGAGCATATACAGTTAGGTTTTGTCATTAGTCCAATCTTTTGTAAATGCTGTTAAACAAGTGATAGAGTGGCCTGGCCCAGTTGCTGAAAAGAGTACTTGCCTTTTTGTAAAAGTAAATCATTACCTTTTCCTTTAATGGATAAAATAAAAAGTAATTTTGAGGAATGGAGGAAAGTGGAAAAATTTGTTGTTGATTAAAAATCATGTTTCTGAATTATATTGCTTCACAGATGTTTGTCCTTTTGACATGATTCTACATGTAGACTCTGGGGTTATGATTATCTCAAGATGTGGCCCATTTAATGAACAAATCAGTGACCCAAGATAGCCTAGATTGTTTAAGATTTAAAAAAATATCTAAATTCTCATGAAAAACAAGTAAGCCTGTATTAGCACTTACTTCAGTGGCCAAAGCCATTCAGGTTTGGTCAGACAATACAAAAACAGGAAAAAAAAAGATTGCAAGTGGAGGTAGAGTGCATTATTAAAGCCTTAGATGAACTGAAACAAGTAGTCAGTTTTGTCACAAAAGATACATTAAGATGCTCAGCTAGATCTATGCTGTTTTTTATTATAGTCCAGAGGGCTTTATTGGCTGAGGCCACAGTCAGCGCATCTGCATTCCAAGAACAACTGGTGTAAGATTCTGTAAGATTCTGTAAGATTGAATAAATAGTTTCTGCAGCAAATTTGATACAACAATAATAAATACCCCAAGTTGCAAATATGGTTAAATACCTGAAGACCATGAGAATAGAAAGCCTCATCCTTTGTTAGACAGAAAACTAGGCAGTAAACATTTTAAAGATTCAAAATCTTTTAGAAGGGAACTCAGTTTTTCTTTTTAAAATCAACAAAAGTGAAGTTGACACCCACTATCTTTGTTGCCGTGAAAAAATCTTTGGGCGATCTTTTCATTCGGTCTGGGAAAGTGGGCAAGAAAAATATTCAAGATGCTTGGGTACGTAGTACAAACCATTCTCAAAGATTACTATAGGCACTAGGCAGTTCATGACAACCTCGGTCTTGCCACATTACATCCCAACCCGGCTTCCTTGCTCCCATCAGCAGTTTCAAGCTTTTCATTAGTGTGTTCCAACACATTTTTTTTCAGGGTGTTACATTTCCTATGGCCAGAAGCACAAAGTATTTTATTCTTCAATATTTCTAGTAAACAGAAGAATAAGAGGTTTTCTTCTAGTGGTGGATCTGAAATACACAGGTATGTAAGGGTACCTTCCTTTTGCATTTGCATAGAACTTATACAACTAATCATACAGGCAGTTCTTGTCAATGAATAGATGCTCTTGATTGATTTATCTGATGCCTATCTTCAGTTACCTATACACCCAGCCTTTCATAAACTCCTCAGATTTTCAGTAGTGGATCATCATTTTAGATTTGTAGCCCTTTCCTTTCGGTTTATCAACAGCTCCAAGAACATTCTTGAAAGGATTTCTCTATTTGATTTCGGCATTTTGTTGGAAAGGTCTTCAGGTATTTCATTATCTTGACGATAATGTCTTAACAGCAAATCAGCTTCATACTCTAATAGAGCATTGAGTGGCTCTGGTTCTGAAACTTTAGGCCTATGAATGGATGGTGAACCACTTAAAGTGATGGAAATGGTGGTCACAGTTTCAGTTGATCTGCATTACTACTGTGATGAGCAGTTCTCTGTGGTGGTGGTTGAGGATACCGAATTTCCAAAATAGTCATCAAGTGAGCAGTGGTCCATGGATTATGACTCTTTCAGCTATCAGTACAGTGGGCTAAGGGAGCACACTTTCGGGACCTATTAGTTCAAGGAAAGTAGCAGTCAATGGAAGCAGAAACACTCTTCAATGTATTGGAGCTCAGAGCAACATCACAAGTTATAACTTCTTTCACGACTCTACTCAGAAGGATCCATCCTAAATTAAATGGACAACAAAATAGCAGTGTCCTATGTGCAGAGGCGAGTGAACATAGGAGAAGATCCACCTTAGATGATTTATACCAATTCTTCTTTGGGCTCAGAACAATCTCCTAAATTAAAAGGCTTCTCAAGTACCCATGCCTCAGAATTTTCTGGCAAATCTATTAAGTCATAAAACACATTGTGTCCATGAAAGGGAATTTACTCAGAAAGTGTTTCTTCAAATTTTCAGGATCTGGGGACAGCTGGATTTAGATCTGATGGCAACCCCACACAATACAAAGTGTAAGAAAATTTCCAGAGTCAAATTCCCTTAAGCCACAGAAGTAGATGCTTAATATTGCCCATTGCATATATTTTGACTTCTAGGCATACTCCAGATGTTTTAAGGATTTCTTTTGTGATAAATCACTTCTGGCCCCCAAGGCTTCCCCTCTCTGACATCCATTACTTTAATAAAAGCTTGAAAATCATCCACTAATTTAGTTTATTCCAGAACATGGGAAAATTCATATCATATGGAGCAAAACTGAATTTGAATCCAATAGATTCAGATGTTGAACAGCTTCTAGGATATCTCCAGCAAAGTTTAGATACGATTCCAAAAATCAATACCTTTAGAGTCTAAATCTCAGCCTTATCAACATGTTTGGTTACTTTTGGGGCTCTTCATTTATTGGTGATACAGTTCATCAAAGCAAGAACCAAAATCGAGACTTTTAAAGAAAATCTTTACAGCTACCTGAGATTTAAATATTGTGCTGGACACTTTGTCTTCATTCCTTCCAGTTGAAGATGCCAACATTTGGAACTTAACTCTAGGCATAGTTGCTCTTAATGTCATAACATCTGGTTCTAGATTTTTCAAAAACACAAGCATTAAGATGCAAATAACCCTATCTATGTTTTTACATTACAGAATGGGCTTAAGAACTTTATTCTCATTTCAGCCTAAAGTAACATTTGCTTTCCACTTAAACCAAGAAATATTTTTGCCAACATTTCCAGGCACAGCAGAGAATCACTGTCACCCACTGGTTGTAGGTCACCCCATCCAAACCTAATTACATAAGACAGCAAACCTTAGATTTGCAACTTGGTGTCCTTCCATTGGGGGTTTTAGAAATGACAGCCACCAACCTCCAGAACAATTGCATCCTGGGCAGTAAAGATAATAAGGAAAGCTTATTCTGCCAGAGGTTTGAAGCCTTCCATTATAGCAAATTCAACAAAAGCTATGTCTTCATCTATGGAGGAATGTGGAGGAATCACAGAAAAAAAGCAAGGCAGTAACTTGGTCATCCTATGAAACGTTCTTGGTGCAATACAAAGTTGATCCTACTGAACATTACCACAGTGGGCTATGGTGGATCAATGATTCATTCCTCTGCTTCCTACCTTGTAAATTACATTTTAAATGCAGTTTCCCACTCTTGTTTCATACATATGTTGCCATTCTTGTCTTAGGAAAGTGGGAAATTGTAAATGTACCCAGCTGTAATTTTCTTTCATGACACACATGCATAAAAGCATATGTTTCCCTCCCTGTGGCTCTTGGTTTATCTATTACTGGCTAGAAGACTGAAAATACTGGTGCATGGTTCAAGTTCAATAGAGGGTGGAGCTACCCATAAGTATTTTTCCATTCATATGTGTCAGAAATGTAAAATTACCAATAGTAAGTATACAATTTTTCATTATATCTTCCAACGCATGCTAATTCACCAAGTTCCGCGTAAAAGAGAATAATATATAAATATCTGTGGCAGGGTGAGTGATAAAGAAGTAGAATAAATGGACAGCCTCTGTGCAGTCTGCAGGATTTGCTTGACCCAGAGAAAGCACATTCTTAGCACAGATGAAATGTATATCAATGAGCTATAGGGTCATTTCAGGTTATGCTTGCTGTTTCTCTGGGCATTGCTTCTCCTGATATTTCACACGTTCTCAAGTGAGGATTCAGGGCACTGCAGTCTAAAGCTAAAAGATGTATTTATTCCCTCATGATCAACAAGTGTGTACACAGACTGCTACATATCAACAAGCTTTTACATATAGAAAGGTCTCTGTGCAAAAGAGAGAAACAAAAATAAAGGTTTGCCCTATTCATGTACCAATACTCTTGCAAAGAAAGGTCATTTTAGACATAAGTTGGCATTAACCTTGGGGGAGGGGGTTCCTTGACTTTGCTGCTCTGTTATCTGATGGATAATGTTCAAATGAGATGCAAAATCCAAAGACGCTACTGATAAGTGTGTGTTGTTAACAATAAGTCTTCTTTTGTCCCCTGAACAATCTACAAATGTGCTTTATAACCATGCAGATGTGGGGTTGGGATAGCACAAAGGTTCCCACACTACCCCTACCCCATCTGTTTTATTCTGCTATAGCAATTATCAGTTTATATTAAAGAATGAAAGATAAAAAAACAGACCCAGGAAATCAAGGACTGATTTAATAATAATAAAAAAAACAGAATCCCCAAAAGATATAAGGGTGGGTAAGGCGGCTGACTAAAAAAAGTTAACAAAATTTTCCCATCCACACGAGCGAGGTGAATAAAGGAATCCCTCTTGCTGGCGCATTTTATTCTGACAGTGAGACTCTCTGCTTTTAGAATACACTATTCAGCAGCCTCAGCCACACAGTGGTGTGTAAATATTTGCTGTTAAAGAGGATCTTCAGCATGTTTGTAAAAAATACTGTATCTGCTGACTTTTAAAAAAAGGACACTTACCTGTCCAAGGATCCAGCACCCTCCTCACGCAGGCTGGTTCTTTGCCAGGCTTCTGGTCCTCAGCGCTGGCATGCTTAGTATGGAAAGCTGGCTGTGACGTCTTATGGCTTCACAGCCGGCTTCCCACTGCACGTGCGTAAACTGCGCCCTGCTGTGTGAATGGACCCGCAGCCTCATGGAACGTTTGACGTGTCCCAAGAGGTTACTGGTGAGGGCGAACCCAAGCGATCCCACTGGAAGTGGAAGCAAGTACCTACCAAAACTTGGTACCCTCCCTTCCCCCAGGAGGAGGGGAGAAAGAGGACGTAAAGTGGGAACTTACCCTTTAGGGTGACTTTCTGCTTTAATGTTATAGCACAAATTTGTTTATGCCTTGGTTAAGAGTATCTTATTGGTGTCTTTGAAAGCTCAGTAATAAAGTCCAGTTCCAGCTATAGCTTTTCTATTAGTTGTAGAGAATAATAGAATATCTGCCAGGTTATTATTGCTAACTGTGCTCCTGCTGGGGAGATTTATCCTCCAATCCAGTGCTGGTGGCAAGGTGTCCCTAGTGCAGGAAGTGAGGAGATAGCTCTGTGATGGGGAGAGAGATATAAAAAATACACTATGTTGTCAAAAGTATTGGGGTCCCTGCCTTTACACGTACATGTACTTTAATGGCATCCCAGTCACAGTCCGTAGGGTTCAATATTGGGTTGGCCCACCCTTTGCAGCTATTACAGCTTCAACTCTTCTTGGAAGGCTGTCCACAATTTCTAGGAGTGTGTCTATGGGAATGTTTGACCATTCTTCAAGAAACACATTTATGAGGTAAGGCACTGATGTTGGACAAGAAGCCCTGGCTTGCATTCTCTGCTCTTATTCATCTCAAAGGTGTTCTATCGGGTTGAGTTCAGAACTCTGTGCAGGCCAGTCAATTTCCTCCCCCCAAAATTGCTCATCCGTGTCTTCATGGACCTTGCTTTGTGCACTGGTCCAAATTATTTAGTGGAGGGGGGATTATGGTATGAGGTTGTTTTTCAGGGGTTGGGCTTGGCCCCCTTAGTTCTAGTGAAGGGAACTCCAAATTGTCTAAGACATTTTAGACAATTTCATGTTCCTAACTTTGAGGGAACAGTTTGGGGATGGCCCCTTTCTGTTCCAACATGACTGTGCACCAGTGCACAGGGTCCAAGGTCCATAAAGACATAGATGGTCCATAAAGACACCAGGTCTATAAAGACATAGATGAGCAAGTTTGGGGTGGAGGAAATGACTGGCCTGCACAGAGTCCTGACCTCAACCCAATAGAACACAAATGAATTTGAGCAGAGACTGCGAGCCAGGCCTTCTTGTCCAACATCAGTGCCTGACTTCACAAATGTGCATAAGGATGAATAGTCAAACATTCCCATAGACACACATCTAAACCCTGTAGACAGCTTTCCCAGAAGAGTAGAAGCTGCTGGTATAGCTGCAAAGGGTGGGCCAACTCAATATTAAACCCAAGGGACTAAGACTGGGATGCCATTAAAGTTCATATGAGTGTAAAGGCAGGTGTCCCAATATTTTTGACAATATAGTGCATATTAAGCAGAGCAGGAACGATTGCATTATCTATCTATCTATCTATCTATCTATCTATCTATCTATCTATCTATCTATCTATCTATCTATCTATCTATCTATCTATCTATCTATCTTTTTTTTTTTTTTGCTGTCCCTGTGACACTTACACAGCATTACAAGCTTGATAGAGGTTAACTCATTTATTGAAAACTAAATGCAAAAATTGTCTGGAGCTGGGCTTTAAACACTAATATCTTTTATATTTTATAACTATTGTACAAAAAATCATCTAGGCATGGTCTGTCCACAGTACAGGGAAGTACGGTGCTTACCTATAACGGAGAACAGATACCACTATCCATTCTATCTGGACACCACACTGCAGCTGCATTTCACAAGCCATTCATAAAATGCAGCCCATGGTGGGGAGCCTTTGGTTTCTCATGACATTCCCTCTGCACAACTGCAGAGAGAACTCTGTGTTTTGACAAGAGGCTAGTCACGTGACTTTGAGAGGTGATATGACTGGGCTCACCTCCTCCCTATTATCTGTTTTTTTTTCATTCACTGAAGTGACCAGTGTTCCCCTTGCTTCAGTGTCCTAAAGCAAGAAAAGCTTACTTGTTCAGCACACCGCTGCGCATTATAAACATGTTGGCGGAGGGAGGAGACGCAGAAGAGAGGAGGAAGAAGCCGCCGTCGCTAATGTCCAGGCAGGGTGAGTGATCCTGTCCTGTCCTGGGGGTCCTGTCCTGCCCTGCTGTGGTCCGGGGGTGTGCTGCCTGGTGTGGTCCAGGGGGGGTGCATGGTGCGGGCCATCTGCCGCACCCCCCCCGGCCCATGGAGCACCAGCCACCATTACCTCTGCTTTATAAATTGGGCCCTTAGTATTCTTGTTTTGATTCAGTAAAAGGTGTGTATGAGAGTAAAAAGTGTTACCTTCTAGCATGTATGTTACATCTGGTTACTCAATGTCCCCACCACCTTAGTACATGTACCTCTAAATATGCTTTCAGGATTTGAGCACAGATCATTTTATTGCAGAATTTCCAGCCCTGCACATTTCCCTTAGTCTCCTTAGCAGTACGTGGGTTAGAGCGCTACACTAGGGACGGGACTAATAGCCGGTTCACATAGCAGCGACCCGACTTGCCCGGGGCGACCTGTGAAGTCGCTGTGCGCAGCTCGCACCGCGACCTCGGAGCGGCCGGCACGGACTTCATATCATTGAAGTCAATGCAGGTCGCTCCGGGTCGCCCCAAAGAAGCTCAGGACCCTTTTTCTAAGTCGGAGCGACTTGTGACGCTCCTATTAGAACGGGTCCTGTGCTAATGTATGGCAGGTGACCCGCGGCGACTTGTCAGGCTGACAAGTCGCCCCAGTGTGAACCGGCTCTTAGTGGCATGAGGTTGCATTGCAGCCCTGTCTCAGGTGGCAGAATAGTATGCAGAGTCAACCCTGAAAATGAAGACCCCCTTTTTAAGCCAACCAAAAGAAGCAGCACATTCGTCTTAATATGTGAAGTTTCTGGAAGGAACAAGCTCACAAAGAGATCATAATCAGTCTATTGGCATGAAGAGTTAATGGGTGAAAATAACAACCCCGTAAATCCCAAATGGATTTCAAAGCAAACAATAAACTCCATGATTTTCACATATGAATAATCTCGCTCTCTCTTTCGTGTTCTCTGGTAAAAGAATAATGGCCAACTAGATGGAACAAAGTCTTGCAATATGACCATGGGATTACATCATTTTGGAGCAGCCATTTTCACCATTCAAGCGTTTCAATTCATCATTGTGCGAGGTTGGCTCAATGTCACAGATTTCTCTCTGTTTTAAGAAAGCAGAACTTTCCATTCTGCAGGTTCTCATGCTGGCCATCCAAGAACACTTTCTCTACAGTCAAAGCATGTCCTCAGTGTTCACTTCATTCTTGTTTCTGAACAAATAGCAATGTCCTGTTCCTTGCAGTGATCTGGCTTGCAACGTCCAGGGTGACACAGTGTAAAAAGGGACACTTTCTGTCTGGTTGCTAGGGTACCAAGTACAAACAATTTCATAAGCAGTATTAATTATTTATAGGCTCATTCAGTCTATTTTAAAACTGGTTGAGGGTGATAAAGAACACACTTGGTTTTATGCAATATGGTAGGACAAGAGATAATGATGTCTAGTAATCCATAGCATCCAAAAATACTTCATCTGTGATTATTTTAGATCAATCAAAAGAATAAATAATGATTGCATTGGTTGATACTGATAACTCAGTATTGCTATTTGTTTAATACAAAATCAAAAGCTTGGGCCTTTCAATAGAAGACACTACTTACCACTCAAGCAGGTAGCAAGTCTGAATTCAGCTGTCTTAAAGCAGCACAGGCTGCAGCAAAGTCTTCATATTTGACACTTTTAGGAGTATCAAATGTCTGCGTCCCCCATCATACATTGTGGTAACCCCCTCCATCCCTTACAGCAGTGGTCCTCAACAGGCCAGGTTTGCAAGATAACTAAATTACATCACAGGTGATGTCATTTGCATTATTCTAGTCTGCATTTCCCCAAGGTAATACTTAAAATCTGGCCTGTTAGTGGGCCCCGAGGACCGGAGTTGAGGACCACTGCCTTACAGAACTCAATTGTGATATGGAGACCAGTAGGAGGAACCATTGAGACCAACACAGAAGAATGCAAAGTACTTTGGTACTCTGATGCTTCCCCACATAGATAGGAAAATAGAATTATTAAAGAGGAACTCCACTTTTGTTGAAAAAAAAACATTCCCTTCTAAGTGATCTCTGTATATTACAAGGATTTTAACAACCTTTGTTGCAGATTCCTACCTTTTGTTATTCTGAAGAAATCATTGTTTGTTCCTCTGTGCTAAGTGGGTCTAATGGGAGTGGATTCATAATTATCTGTCAGCTGTGGCAGCTGCAGAGCTCTAATGAGGGAAGCTGCTGGGCCTGCATCCCTTTAGACGTGTTCTTATTGGGAGTATCTCAGCAAAAATGGCATTTTTATTGCAGGGGATGCCAGAAATCTGACTTGTATCTTAAGCAGACTTCTGGGAAAATTGGTGAGCCAATCACACAAGCAGGAAATGATGTTTCTGGGGTGTGGTCAGTATACATTCTGTGTACAGAACAGCTCCAGGTAGCCATATTGCATTGCAATTTCAGAAAACTACAACAGCTGCAGATTGAAAAGGAAAGGTAATTTTTTAATAACATTCAATCACAATATGATTTTTGTCGCAATTGTATACGCTATATTGTTTTTTCTTTATTTCCTTTTTTTTTCCCCACGAAAGTGGCGTTACCCTTTAATCATTTGTATTTACTGACTTCAACAGCCCTTGTCCTTTGAAGATATCCCTTTTATTAGGAATTCTGCTTTAAAGTTGTCATGCTGATGCAATGTCTTTCAGAAGTGCCTATTCAAAAGTTTGTGTGGCTATTGTCTGTGTTTTTTAGTTTACTCTGAATTAAGTTATTGTTTGCAGGATACTAACTTGTTAAATATTAATTTTACTACTAAGGCCCCAAGTTGTGTTTAGCCTGCATCAACAATTCAATATCTATAATTTATCAATATATTTATTCAATATCTATATTTTTACAGTTACAAAAAAAAGTTTTATTGGAACAACAAAAACGACTAAAAACATTTAAAAACCCCTGACTGAGGTAGTCTCACCATAAGCTGGAGAGTGAAAAATCGAATGCATCTCTTCATAGAACCCAACTGGCTTCCAGGTTTTATTGTCAAAGTCTAATTGAACAAACTGATTGGCTGCCATCCACAGCTGCACCAGATTCTGAGTGCCCCAGCTTTAGTAAATCCTCCCCACTCTTGTGTAGGACACAGATTTGCAGTCCCTAAAGCCCCGTACACACACGCAGATCGTCGTCATACAAATGTTCGTCTTTTCTCCCCGGGATGTCGGTGTCTGTTGAAAAGTGCAAAGACAGCACAAGGACAGCACAAGAATTTTGTCCGCAGACTTCAGCTGACTGCAGAAGTGATGTCATGTAATGGTTAACTTTCCCTGTGTTTTTTATTTTCTGAGCATGCCCAGTCTTGCAAATCTGCGGTCTGTCGGCTGATTTCTGTACTGACAGGCGAACAATCGTCCGTTCTGGTGTCTGCAGACAAAAATTTTCATGTTTGCAAGAAAGACTCTTGTCCGCGGATTGTGTGCAGACATCTGTCGGAGGCACCATACTAACACGCGTACAATCGGCAGATCTTTCGTCCGCCGACGTTTGTATGACGACGATCTGCGTGTGTGTACGGGGCTTTAGTGAACATGTTATATCATTCGAATTGTATGAGACTATGTGGAGGAGATTTACTAAAACTGGTTCACACAGAATTTGGGGCAGCTATGCATAATAAATAACCAATCGGGATCTAGATTTTATTGCCAAAGCTTAATTGAACAAGCTGAAGTTAGAAACTGATTGATTACTATGCGCAGCTGTACCAGATTCTGTATATATATTTTAGCACATCTTCTTACATGTGAAGGCTCAAAAGGTGTTTTGAGCCTTCACATGTAAAAAAAATTCTGCAGTCAAAATTATAATCAATTTTCCAAAAAAAACAACGATGGGATGGGAATGAAGGCGCCAACTTAAAGGAGAATTATACAAAAAAAGATTAGTTAAAGCTACTACTACTATTTTTCTTATATTGGCTTTTGACATTTAAAAATGCAGAAATTTAGAAGCTGGATGGAAGGTTTAGCACTGGAAAACACTTTTTGAAAGACAAATAGTGCATTTTATATACCGTACAACTATTTGGATCAGACCAAAATGAGGGACATATGAGGAGGAAAAATGAACAGTGGGACTTTGTTCCAAATGAGGAACAGTCCCTTGAAATCAGGGACAGTTGGGAGCTATGGTGAAGTTCTACATATAGAACTACTATTGGCATCCTTCCCCATTTATTGTATAGAATTTTCTGAAGAATTTTTGCTTTGGGAGCTAAATTCACTACTGGATTCAGTATAGAGTATAAAGTGCTCTGGCACTCTGATGCCCTCCATAAGAAAAACAGAGAATTATTAATCATCTGTGTTTACTGACTTCAACAGCCTCTTATCTTTGGAAAATATCCTTTTTTAACAAGTGGTATCTTGTAAAACAGGTCAAGCAATGTCAAAGTTTTAAATTACTGAAATTTGGTAATAAGTTCCATCATCAATCAAATTCTATATACAAGAATTACAACTTGGATCCTCCCGATTCCTTGCATAAAAAATGTTTTAACGTATTTCTTTTTCTTGGGAGCTAAACACACCAATACTTTGCCAGAAGTACTTTTCAGAAGTACTTTCAAGTTTTTTTGTATTAGCAGTCATGACTTCATTGTGATCTTCTAATCTGTATGTTTGTTCCGGGACAAAGTGTTAAAACCAAAGATTGTCTTTTTGCTGGGAGAAACTCAGAAATAGCAGTCCCCATATTCATGTCCATAGTTAGACATCATGCTGCTTCAGGCATACTTCAATCATGCTTCCCTTTTCCACAAGCACCATCCCTTGTGCCATGTGATTATTTTAGTAAACACTGCTAATATAATGAATTAATGGTGGCAGCATGCAGAGCTAGTTTTTCACTGTACAGGGTAATCAAGAAAGAGAAATAGGATTTGGTTTCTTGACCTATAAAGAGCCTAATGACTCAACACCCCTTAACATCTCCTACACCCTCCATCTTGTTCCTGTCTCTCTATGACTCTACTGTCCTTAGCACTGCTCCAAGAGCTCATTATATTAAATACAGATATTAGGATGAGGATGTTACATACAGATATGAGGATTATTTACTAAAACTGGAGATTGCAAAATCTGGTTTCAGCTCTACTGTACATAGAAACCAATCAGCTTCCAGGTTTTATTGTCAAAGCTTATTTGAACAGTTAGAAGGTTAGGTTAAGTTAGAAGCTGATTGGCTACCATGTACAGCTGCACCAGATTCCGAGTGCACTAGTTTTAGTAAATCCTCCCCAATGTATGACTCTTGATGATGATGGGCATTGTTTTCCTGCCTTTAAAACGAACCTTAAATGCAAGTCAGAAAACTCTCATTGACTTTGGTTAAGCAGTACACATGTCATTTCAGAGGCCACGTTTGACCTGCTTTGCACTGCCTTCCTTTGGATGCAGCACATCCTATCAATGTATACTAAACTGCAGGAAAAGCAGCCATTTCTTGTCAAACACTGCCTGTTCCATTTGAATGCATCTGCATGCATTTAGGTGGAAAATGCAGTGTCTAACTCAATCGCCCATCAATATGAACTCTTAGGCCCCTTTCACACTGCGGGAGTCCGCCAGTGAATCCACCTGCTCAGCAGGGGATCTCTCTGCTGATCACCGCTAAGCAGGGGGATGACAGGTCCGTGTCCGCTTTGCTGATGCAGAGCAGACACAGCTCACTGTCCTCTATAGGCTCTCGGATGGAAATAGACCTCTGTCTATTTCCATCTGACTGTCATCCGTTCAGCCAAATGGATGTAGAACTGATACCCATACGTCTGTCTTTAGCAGACAGAACCAGATCGGATGTCAGTGGGTGTCAACGGACACATGTCCATTGACATCCGCCGCTCCATAAAGAACAGTGGATGGTCTGATCGGGTCTGCCAGAATAACTGACAGAGGGACCTTATTGGTCCATCAGTGTGAAAGGGGCCTTAGACAATTGATAGAAAAACAGGTTTACCCATTGGAATATTTCCCCATGCCTCCTGTTCCTGTGACAACCCAATGGTCACCATACAAATATAGAGCATGAATGTCCCCAGTAGGAACACAGACTGCAAGAAAAAACCTGACAAGGGTACTCTTTTAAAACCAAAAAAAAAAAAGTTTTCGCTTTACATACACTTTAACAACTAAACACCATCTGCTGCCTATGAGTATTGTTTGCTGACATCAGAGCATGCTGTAGATAAAGCTGGTACTTACATCCTGATGACTTATAGCATACAATATCTATACATTGAAATCTCTAGAAACACTTCATTTTCCAATCATCATCTCTCAAGTGCTTCTATGTACTTGTACGCTGACAAAACAAGTTAATGAAGTACATAGCGGATGTGCAATATCTGATTGCCTCGCATGAATTTCTACCTGAACATACACAGCTTCGCTCCATGTCACATTTAATAAGCAGCAGATTAAGTGAAGCAGTGAATTTCAGAAACTAATTTATAATAAATCTTATAGGGAAATTAGGTCATAAAATAATTGTAATGGAATTGGAGCAGCCTCACATTGTCAGTGTTATTAGAGTCATGGTCCTGGATCTTCACACTCTAATCATACTAGATGCCAGGAATAAAATTCAACAAGAACACTAATAGAAATGGCTACCAGCTGGGGGGAAAAGCAGAAAACCTATTAACTCTATTATTTCCAAGAGCCATTTGCATTTTAGGCGAGAAGCTCCGTGACCTAAGAACACCTTTTGCCATGGTCCCACATCCGCTTTGATCCCTGAGAAGAGAAAGACAGAACATTTTTGTTCACCAGGCATTGTCAAGGAGCCAGTCAGTTGGCTTCTGTAATGGTGAGGACTGAGTTTGGTTTACTCCCTCCAAGTAACCACTTTTTTCTTACTGTGAACAAAGTACAGGGAAGGAAAGATTAGTTGTTAAAGCAGATTTGCTCAGCCTTTTTACCCTAGAGCAGTGGATCTTAACCTTAATCCACAGGTACCTCTAACAGGTCATTTTCAGAATTTCCTTTGCCCTGCACAGGTGCTTTAAAACAATGCCAATGGCTTGGTATGTATGACAGATTGTTTAACTAAGGGAAATGCCTAAAACATGGCCTGTTTGAGGTACCTCGGGATTGAGGTTGAGAACTACTGCCTCAATTAAATAGTTTTCAGGGAACCCAACCATTTTATTAGGAGTCAGTGGGAAAATGTTTCCTACATTGGTGGTCAGAAGGAAGAATGCCCCCTAACAGTGGTGGTTAGAGTGCACCCCTTATGGGTACTTCAATAGATCATTGGTGTCAAGCAGCTGGCTCTGTCAAATGGTGCTGGCCCTGGAACTATGTAGGCACCATGAAGTGGGAGGTCAATCAGTCACAACTCAAGGAACACCTAGCAACCTCTGCAGGAACCCTAGTTGAGAATGGCTGTGTTAAAAGTGTTATTTTACCCTTGGGTTCCCTGCTAAACTGGCCTATTTAGGGCAAATTATGCTACTGATGTGGTTATCATTTAAAGAGTAAGAATAGTGTTTTGTTTCCTCCAGGAACTCTGCTTTCCTCTAGGAATTCCTGTGGCCCTAGTATGTGTATGTATGAATGTTAGTTAGGGACCTTAGAATATAAGATCCTGAGGACAGGGACTGATGTGAATGTATAATAAATATGTATTGTGCTGCATATATTAACTACACTATATACTGTACGTACCTGTAATAAAATAAATAAATATTTTGCATTTCCAGAGGGACTCTCAATTAATTGCAAAGAGAAAGAGGGAGAGAGAGAGAGAGACTGTGTTTTGTGGAACTGGACACAAGATTTAGGTCAGCGATCCAATTGGTTTAGGTCCTATGATGCGCACATCATGTTCGGCTGAAGCATTGGTGTTTTATGCCTATTGATTTTAATTGTCTGTAAGTATCCATTTGTTTGCGTGTTGGAATAAATCTGTCTATGGAAATGCACGAGATGTTTGTGAGCCCCTGCGTGTTTTTTACAGTAAGTGTCAACAGGCTAAATTTTATTTTGTATTTCATGCTTTTTTATGCTCCATAGACACTTTCAATGGTGTTTTGATGCTGAAACATTGTTTGATGCTGGAAAAACAAAAAAACCTGGGTTTGGAAAGTTTTAGTTGTGTGGACAATCCCTGGCTGTACTAAATATCCCCTAATGTGACTGTTTACCTAGCTAGGCTGCTATCATTGCATCCTTTCAGGGCAAAGCAGAGAAATGTTTTCACTTGGCCAATTTTTTTTCCTTTATGAATTTAGGAAACAAAAAAAGCACAAGAAAGCCCTTTTTGTGCAATTTTTTTTTTTAAATATCTTTGATATGACAGAGAGTGCTGGAAGATATCAAGCCATTGAAACTGCTCTAGGCATTGGTCTATAACAGAGTCGTAGTCTTAACGGGTAATTTCTACATCATGCTTGTTTTTCAAGGGTAACTAGAGAAGGCAGGTATATGATCTAGACCAGGAGTCTCCAAATGATGGCCCTCCAGTCATTCAGGAACTACAATTCCCATCATGCCTAGTAATGTCTGTGAATGTCAGGGTTTTTACAATGCCTCGTAGGAATGGGACGTGCAACAGCTGGAGGGTCGTAGTTTGGAGATCCCTGATCTAGACTAGGGTTGCCTAGGCTCGGACTTCAGAGCTTGTAGTTGACTTTGTAGCCTGGGTTTGCAGCACCCATCAAGCTGGGTATGGCTGAAATCAGAAAGTAGATGATCTCTAGAGCTTGAAAGGACACTCTATAACTGCTATTCTCAACATTACTTGGACTGTAAAGTCAAAGGTTTCTTAGTATCAGTCAGGGCAAAGCAGAGACACTTGGAATTGGTGACAGCAATCTGCAGGTACCCGATGGTGCCTGATAACAATACCATGCTTTTTATATACACAAACTTTAACCCAGAAAAGACCACATTGCTGGAATACTGAAATCCATCAAGACCTCTTACGTCCACAGAAGGTTCTAATTTACTGCACACACAGGACATGAAGTGCACATGCAAGAAGAAAAGTGGTGTCACACACAGGAAGTAAAATTCGGACCACCACGAGGAAGTTGATCTAAGCAGATAATGCTCCTGGTGAGGAATGAAATCCAGTTTTCTTGGTTAACCACTTAGCCACCATGCAGTTACACTTAGCTTATGAATAGAAGAAAAAAAAACTTTCTTATCCATAGTTTGTATACCTAACCCTCCAATATCACTTTTCTGAAAGAGTCACTAACTTACAAGTGGCATGTCCAGTTACTTGATTTTACTGCATCCTGCGAGTGAGGATATGTTATTACTGGAAACACAAGAGATATACCATACCCTCCAAATTCAGAGTTTAGGTCTGTCCAGTTAAGAGTACTGTTCATGCATTTTGTACAAAGACATTTTAGACAATTGTGCAGCCTTGTGCTAACAGTTTGGGGAGGACCATTTTCTCCCCCAGCATAACTGTGCCCCTAATGCAAAGGTAGCTTTATAAAAATATGGTTAAAAGGGTTTGATGTGATGAAACTCTTGTGGCTTCTACATGGCCCTTAACTCAACCATACTGACCACCACTGGAATAAATTGGAACACTAACTGCATGCAATTGTGCATGGACACAAATTCCCACAAACACAATCTAATGTGTGAAAGCCTTCCCAGAAGATCGGCCAACTCCACAATAATGCTCATAATTTTGGCATGATATATCCAACAAGCTCATATAGGTGTCATGGTCATGTGTCATAGTGTAAAAGAATATAACTTAAAGCTCAACTCCAGGGCCAACAGCCTTTAAAGAATTACATTAGTTTAAATGACTAAGTATTATAAAACTAATTTTGATTTTGAAATACATTAAATATTTTAAAAAAATCCACCTTTATCACTAAAATATCTGCCCTGTATGCAATCAGAGAAAATATTAATAATAACATTTATAAAGAAACAAATGTATAATCAGTCATACGATAGATTTTATATATATATATATATATATATATATATATATATATATATATATATATATATATAGGGCCCTGACTAATTACCCTGCGGTAGTGATTATATTACACAGTGTGCGGGATCAAGTGGTCTTGGCTTAAATGAAATTGCTGTAGCTAAGCCTTCTGTAAGTGGCACTTGTAGAATCCTGCTGCTTCTTTTATTTGCATTAAAACACAAAGAATTGATACGTGTTTACTTTTCCCTACATATTAGACAATACTTGAAGAAATAAGCCTCCATTTCACAATATTTTTTTGTTTATTAACTGCTTAGCCTTTTTCCTGCTTGAAATATAAGTGGCTCTTATATTTTTGAAGTCGAGGCATTAGAAACAAGAGAGGCCAAATGTCTCTATGAGGGCAAACAAAATCAGAAAAGTCATTGACCCAGGTCAATTCTTTTACATTTTTCTATTTGTAATATATTGTATGTGCTGTGTGCTTTCATTTTTAATGTAATTACTGTTCTTTTTCCCTTTACAGCATTAACCATTTTTCTGTGTCCTTTAGACTCTTACTTTCTTTCAATTTTGGTCATTAAAACGGACAACTGGTGGACAGAACTGCCCAGTTTGGACAAATCAAACTGGCTGCTGGAGTTACATTAATCATTTCATCTTGATGCTGTTTCAGAATAATGCTCCTGAAGCAAGAAAAGGTTATTATTCTGCTATGGCAGTCAGTTGTTAGGGATTCATTTAGGACAGTTTTTCTCAAGCAAGGTTCCATGGAACCCTAAGGTTCCTCCACATGTTGCTAAGGGTTTCTTGAGCAATGGCTAATTGTGCCTTTCAAATATGTGTAAGGGGAATTTGTCCCCTGACTTACAATGTACTAAGGTCTGTCTATCCAGTTCACAAAAAGGATATCGGGGAACTGGAGAAAGTGCAGAGAAGGGCAACCAAACTGATAAGAGGCATGGAGGAGCTCTCTTGAGAAAAGGAAATCAAGGGTGGATATGATCAACATGTATAAATACATACGTGGGCCATATAGTGAACTTGATGTTTAGTTATTCACTTTAAGGTCATCACAGAGGACAAGGACGACTGGAGGAAAAGAGATTTAATCTGCAAATGCAGAAAGGTTTCTTCACAGTAAGAGCTGTGAAAATGGGGGATTGACTCCCTCAAGAGCTGGTTCTGGCCAGCTCAGTAGAATGCCTAAAAGAGGCATGAGTTCTTTCCTAAATGTACATAATATAACTGGATACTAAGATTTATAGGTAAAGTTGATCCAGGGAATTTGTGATTGCCTCTGAGGGAATCAGGAAGACTTTTCTTCCCCTGCTGGAGAAAATTGGTTCATGCTTTGCTGGGGCTTTTTGCCTTCCTCTGGATTAACTGTCTGTATAGGATTGTGTATATAGGATTGTACGATTTTTTTTTTTTTTATTCGGATATTGTTTCCCTTTTTTTGGTTGAATTAGATGGACTTTTGTCCTTTTTTTAACCAGACTAACTATGTAACTCTCATTGACCGGCAATGCAAAGGGTACATCTTCGACTGACTACCAGTGTGCGGGAGTACTACAATTTTCACTATTTATGTTTCTTTTCTGGCTATTACATTATTTAAATATATACTGCATACCAAAAATAATATCATATAGAAGAGTATTGGGTGTCAAGCATTACAAGTACAACATATTTATTATTCTCTATCTATATATCACTTACTGTTTAAACAAATGTCTTGTGAGCTGTATAAAAAATTATTAGCAAGGGTTCCCTGAGACCTGAAAGTTATTTAAAGGGTTTCTCCCTGTTAAAAAGTTTGAGAAAGGCTAGTTTAGGGATTAGGCTAACTTATTGTTTAAGTGGATATTTTTAGGTGTTTTGTCTTGAGCAGTGTTCTCCAAACTGTGTCCTGTGGGCTGGATATGGCCCTTTGTTTGCATTTATCTGGCTCTTAGGGCACTATTCCTCCCACTGACACTGACAATGGGCACTGTTTCTTCCACTGACACCAAAGATGGAGTGCTATTAATCCCACTGACACCATAGATAGGGCACTATTCCTCCACTTATACCGATGATAGGGCACTATTCCTCCACTTATACCGATGATAGGGCACTATTCCTCCACTTATACCGATGATGGGGTACTATTCCTCCACTAATACTGATGATGGGGCTCTATTCCTCCACTTATACCGATGATAGGGTACTATTCCTCCACTAATACTGATGATGAGGAACTATTTCTCCTACTAATACTGATAATGGAGCACTATTCCTCCAACGAATACCAATGATGGGGCACTATTTCTCCACTAATACCGATGATGGGGCTCTATTCCTCCACTAATACTGATGATGGGCACTATTCCTCCTGCTAATTCTGATGATGGGCACTATTCCTCCCACTAATAATGATGATGGGGCTCTATTCCTCCCACTAATACTGATGATGGGCACTATTCCTCCCACTAATAATGATGTGGGGCACTATTCCGCCAACTAATACCAATGATGGAGTACTATTCCTCCCACTAATACTGATGATGGGGCACTATTCCTCCAACTAATACCGATGATTGGCACTATTCATCCCACTCATACTGATGATGGAGCACTATAACTCAAACTAATACTGATAAATGGTCACTATTCCTCCCACTGATACCAACAATGGGGCACTATTCCCTGACTAATACCAATTATGTGGCACCATTCCTCCCACTGACACCAGTGATGGAAATTATTCTTCCCACTATTACCAATGATGAGGCTCTGTATTTCCTCCTACTGCCCACAGGTGTTATGTAATTTTTTTTACCCCTGCTGACCACCAAGTCTGAGGCATTTTTTACTCCCACTAGCCACAATCCAGCCCTCCAAAAGTCTGAAGGACAGTAAACTTGCCCTTTGCTTGGAGACCCCTGGTCTAGAGAAAAAGAGATAATGGTTGTACTATACCACTTCCTTAAGTTTTACCCAACTCATTAAGATCAATGCACTCCCTATGTTGATAAAGCTGGACATTAAATTGGAACTATGGCCTTCCATTCAGCTTAGCTGAATGTGCATCTGAACTTACTGTTTTAGCTTAACCCCCAGCAAATTTAATCCTTCCAGTGAGATTCACTCTATGAAGCTTCCTTCCTGTGATAGGGTAACAGGACTGCAACAGAAATCAAAACAATGTTGTCACCCCAAGTATGCTGTGCCTCCTGGCATTAGCGTGGCATAAGAAAATGTTGAGGCCAGGCTATCAGCATTGTTACTGCTAATTCACAAGCCTATAGAATGTCAAGTCAGCAATTGGCCACACCTCATGCTGCCCATGGCTTTCTGAATTGGCAGCACTGCTTCTGCTGCTGAAACCCTCCTACTGTGAGCTGCAGTGTATGATGGTCAGACGAAGGAGCATTTGACTCACTCAGGGGAGGTAAAGGAATCTTTTTTTTTTTTACATTATGAAGTTTGTTGATCACATAGAAGGAAGGCAATGCTATTGCAAACTGAGTGTTTGCTCCCTCTAGTGGCTAATCTACAAATCACTATATTTGTACATAATATGAAACATGGAAGCACAGATATACAGTAAATTTGAGCGATAAATTGACTTGCTATAATAAGTCATATTTAATAAGTATGTGCTGCTTTAAAATATACTGCACTATAATGGAGTTGAGCAAATTTTTTTTTTGTTTTTATTGTATATATTTTTAAACGGTTTTTATCCTCAAGGTGTTAGAATTTTATCTATGTTGACGTGTTAGCTTTTTTATAAAACCGACCAGTTCCTTGTAAACTGCATACACACAGGGACAAGCTGGAAGACGACAGTTTACAGATTCCAGCAACATGATGACAATTTCATGTTTTCAGGCTAAGAGATACAGAGCTGTACAGATCTGAAAAAGGTAATCTGAGTTGCAGGTTAAAAATATAGGTGCCAGAGTTTTAAAATTGAAGTTTAGGTCTTTTTCTCTAGCTACAGCTGCAGTCATATAACATATGTGTAATGATGTGTACCCCACATCCTGCTGATTGTAGCAATCTTCTCTCCAGTGGCATCAGGTTCTCTTTGCAGCGCTGAATTTCTGGCACTGTATGGGTAATTGCCTTTGGTCTATCATTGCAGCTTATTAAAGTAGTCCTGAAGAACACCCACCCATTCCCTGTCCCCTTCTTCATTCATAAAAGTCCTTGTTTTCACTGAATAAAACACATTCTGTGAATAGGCAGAGAGGATTCTGTCATTCATCTGCCCTAGCCCTACTCTATTCTGCAATGCTAGACCCAAACAATTAGCCAATGAGAGCTGTGAAGACCTGTCATCACTGGAGAGAAGAGTTCTACTCTAAAGAACAATCAGCACGATGCGGGATATATGGAATACACGACATCACTGGCAAAGGTATGTGCCAACGTACCTGTGTAAAGTAAAGTATACTTTAGCTTTAAAGCAGTTCTCCACTTTGGAAAACAATCATTTCAAGTCAGCAGCTACAAATCCTGACTTTTAATAACAGGGCACTTACCTGTCTGGAGATCCAGCACCATCCTCACCTGGGCTAGTTCTTCACTAGCCTTCGGGTTCCTGGTGCCAGCATCTGAACTGCGGACAACCAGCTGTGGCTTGTGGCTTACTTGAGGCTTCACAGCCGGCTGCCCTCTGCACATGCGTGAGCTGTGCTGCACTTTTTACTGGCCTCATAGTCTTCTAGGACCTGTGGCGTGTCCCAGGAGACTGCGAGAAGGGAGGGGGAGTGGAGAACTTGTCACCTGTCAAAACTAGGTACCCTCCTCTCCCCCCCACCAAAAAAAAAAAAAAAAGGTCCCTAATGTGGCAGATGAGGGTGGGACCGAATGTGGAACTTCCCCTTTAAAGTGAGGAAAAGAGTGAAAACAAGAACAAAAAAAGCTTTTAATTGGACGTTAAAACCTCTGTCAGTTCATATTTTGTTGTTATGGTGTCCCATTGGGGAGATTTCCATAAATTTCCTGTTTCAGAGAAGCAATGGGAAAGGAAAGGAAAGGAAAGGAAGGGAAAGAAAGTAAAGGAAAGGAAAGGAAAGGAAAGGAAAGGAAAGGAAAGGAAAGGAAGGGAAGGGGAGGGAAAGGAAAGGAAAGGAAAGGAAAGGAAAGGAAAGGAAAGGAAAGGAAAGGAAAGGAAAGGAAAGGAAAGGAAAGGAAAGGAAAGGAAAGGAAAGGAAAGGAAGAGAAGAGACGAGAGGGGAAAGGAAAGGAAAGGAAAGGAAAGGAAAGGAAAAAGAAAGGAAAGGAAAGGAAAGGAAAGGAAAGGAAAGGAAAGGAAAGGAAAGGAAAGGAAAGGAAAGGAAAAGAAAGGAAGGGAAAAGAAAGGAAGGGAAAAGAAAGGAAGGGAAAGTAAAATAAAGAAAGGAAAGGAAAAGAAAGGAAGGGAAAGGAAAGGAAAGGAAAGGAAAGGAAAGGAAAGGAAAGGAAAGGAAAGGAAAGGAAAGGAAAGGAAAAGAAAGGACAGGAAGGGAAAAGAAAGGAAAGGAAAGGAAAGGAAAAGAAAAGAAAAGAAAGGAAAGGAAGGGAAAGGAAAGGAAGGGAAGGGAAGGGAAAGGAAAGGAAAGGAAGGGAAGGGAAATGAAAGGAAAGGAAAGGAAAGGAAGGGAAAGGAAAAGAAAGGAAAGGAAGGAAAGGAGAGGAAAAGAAAGGAAAGGAACTGGAACACCTCACCTCCTATTCCAAAGATAACTGTAAAATTTTGGATTTTCTATCCCTTTCTGTCTCATTAACAAAGGTCACCAGGACAAATAGAGAACATGAATTACCTATATGTATTGCAAATGCATGTGCCGACAATTTGAAGTTCAAGCTTACACACTAAACTTAAAATCACTGAGAAATCAATGATTCAGCATTTAAAAAAAAAAAAGAAAGCAAATGTCTGAAAGCCAGCAGAGCTGGTGGATGTAATTTTGACCATAATATAGATGTTGGTCAAATTATGGCAAAAAAGTCTCAGTTGGATGCATCCAACAGGTAAATGAGCTATATAATGGCAAATTGAAATTCTCTGATGGGTGTTTAAAAAGAGGGGCAGTGTTCAGTGCTTCAATCAGTAGTCACATCACAAATCTAATATGTTTTTACGCCACTCTATGTTTTTTTTTTTTTTGCTTTGACCGAAGTTCTCCTAATCTCTGGTTATATTGAACCATTTGCTACAACAGAAGCTGATCTCAGCTCTGCCACCTGCTGTCCTCTGGTAACGATGCACATACAAATGACAATTTTTTGGCAAATTTTACCTGGGGCAATCAATCTCGCTAGATCACGTGATTTGCCCTTGCGTTTTGTCGCCATGACAAATGCCACTCCGGGGCTTTTACTAACTCTGCAATGTATGTTCTAACCTGGGTTTGTAATCGAGACAGTTTGCTGTGTAAGGATTATTATCAATTTCATAAGCAACCATGATCTCATTTATTTTCAATATATCAGAGCACATAAAAAATATAAACTACGAGTCACTTACATTCACGGCGGTGCTGCGGTTTCTTTATCCCCAGCGAATGATGAAAGCATGATAGTGAATACATGAATTATTAGCAGCAGGGGTTCCAGATGCGTTCCTGCAAAAATGTCCTTCTCAGCACATTCCTTCTTCAAAGGTTGCTTATTAATTCCCCCACCAGATGGCACTAAGCACATCTACAAGTTCAGGAACTCAGGAGAACAATGGTCTTCTTTATTCTGAAAAGTAAAGAAAATGGCTGTGTTTGACAGTGGAACAGATGTACATACCAGCTCTTTAACTCTTTAAAGACCCAAAAACGCCCGCGGCACAATGATAATGAGCGGCTGTACCTGCCTGGTTATTTATAACTGATGATTATTAGCAACACTCCAGTAGAATGCTGAAATGGTGCAATTTTGACAAGTGTATATTACTTATGTTTCAGTTCACAGTGTGGCCCCTTTGGGAGACTTCTCAGAACCTTTAATTACACATGGCCTTTGCATTCCAGATCACTAGCCGATACCCAGATGTTCTTCCTCCCCTAGATAATTCCATCAGAGCTGTTACAAGCACAGGACAGGCTGCTAGATGTGGACAAGGCTTTAAAGTGGAACTAATCCTCAAAAAAAACATTTTGATATGAAGAAGCCGAAAGCTGCAGCTTTTGTTTCCTTAAAGGGGTGTTCCACTTTTAGCTGCAAACCCTTTTCAAGGAGGTAGTGATGGCTGCCAGAGGAGAGTTCTTTCTTTGAAGGTTCAATAATACTCTTGGATATGAGAAAACTTGCTTCACATAATGCAACCCACTTAAGAAAAGCAATTTATTTTGTGTAACTTCAAAGAATGATTAAAGCCTAAGTTTAGTTCATTTCTTTTTAATCAGCACAAGGAACAGTACTTACATTCAATGAGAAGTGTCCCATGTGTTGCCATCATAGTTGATATCTTCAGCCCTCTCATGCCCCCCCATACCCCCGCAGTAGTAATCTTCTGGTGCTGCAGGAATTAATATGAACTATGGACCTGCCAAAGTGCGAACTATGCCTGACTTTTCTGCTCCCTCCCCCAGTCATAAAAGCTGTCTTATAGCCTGTGCTGGGACAAGGTCATCCAGTGCTCAGGGCAAGGATGCCAAACTGCGCCCCCCCTTCCCCTATGGTAAGGGTCAAGGCACCCCCCCATCCCTGCAATAAACCATTGCGCCCAGTGCAACCCCCCCCCCCATTCTGCTCACCCCTTGTCCTGGCCCCGCTTATAGCTTTCATTAACCTCCCTGGCGGTATGATTATGTCTGGAATTACATACCAAAAGCGGTACAATTCTTTTCATGGAAATTTGGCGTTATGTATTATAGGCCTATAATTCTTAGTAATTACTTGACTTAAACCTGACCAAAACAAGACTCTAGTAGACATCCCAGATGTGATAAATTTGAAACACAAATGCATGAATTATAATCGAATCAATAATATTATTTTATTATTTAATATATAATATATATAATAAAATTATATTATTGATTAGATTATAATTCATGCATTATATATTATATATAGATATGTGTGTGTGTGTATATATATATATATATATATATATATATATATACATATATATATATATATATATATATATACACACACATATATATATATATATATAATATATAACGCATGAATTATAATTGAATCAATAATATAATTTCATATATATATATATGCATATATATATATATATATACCGGTGTATATATATATATGCATATATATATATATATATATATATATATATATATATATATATATATATGCATATATATATGCATATATATATATATATATATATATATATATATACACACACATATATATATATATATATATATATATATATATATACATATATATATATATATATATATATATATATATATGCATATATATATATATAATATAATATAAAGTGTGTTTTGTGTTTTGTGCAACGTTTTTTTTTTTTATTTTTTGAATTTCCCTCCCTAGTTCCGCTCCCATGCAGCATCGCTGGATCGCCAGGATAAGGTAAGAGAACACCGCTGCGCTCTCTGCAATCCACCCCGAGCGTGACCCGGGGTTACCGCTCCTGCAATGAAAAATCAACCCCGAGTCACGCTCGGGATTACCGCTAAGGTGGTTAATGAAAAGTTCTCTGTGAATTGAGGAGGGTGACCTTTCATTCATCGTCCCATTCTCCATTCATAAAGCCTTTTCGATGATAGAAGCTAGAGAACAGGTTCTATGAATAGTTGAGGGGGGTGGAAAAGGACATATTTAGTCAGCGTGGCCATGAGAAGCCCAGCAGATGTTTTAACCTCTGCAACACCAGAAGATTACTGCTGCAGGGGTACATGGGGGAGGGGGCAGAAGAATGAGGCATTCAACCATGACAGCAGTCACCAGCACAAGTTAAGCTTCTCGTTGTGTTTAGATGTTCCATATTACATAGAAAATCTTTACTTTTTGAGATCAGGTCCACTTTCATTTTTGTCTCCCATTTCTTATATCCACAGTTATAAGTTGTTAAGTCACAGTCATTTGTGGTTCAGCAAGGGGCAGAGAAGTTCCAAATCAGAAATGTCATTCAGTCAGTGTGTGTTCAGAACTAAAGGGGGCTCCCAGGGTATAGAAAACGTTTGCATAAGAGTCTGATAAACATTTAGGAACCTAATATGTTTACTTTAGGCATCACTGGGTAGAACATGCACCTTGACTTGTGGGCAGGGTAATAAGCAGCACTGCAATTTATTTTTCCCCAAGACCAATCTGTTTCTTGGTGATCCTATAAGGTACACTAAGGTACAGCCACTCAGGAAATCACCTACCATGAGCAGTATTGTATCTCATAAAAATAGATTGCAGTAGGTAAATGGACTCCTTCCTCTATATGGAAATAGTGGATGGAAGACCTAACATGTCATTTCTGGTGTCAAACTGAAAAGGCTCACATCAACCTGATAGTTGGAGATGGAAACTGTAGAATTTATTGTTAAAGAAAATGTAAGTTTTTTGTACATATAGTATGTGCATTCTTCATTTATTATATTGCTTGTTGTTTGCAAGGTTTGAGGTCGGTACCTGAAGTTCAACTAATAAGTAGAGAAATGACGTATCTTCCTTGTGGCCCTCCCCCTGCCTGCTCTTTTCATGCACTTATGAAGTTTAAGTGCCGGTTCACACACTCCTTCATTACATGCGATCGGCTGTGCGGTGCGAATTCAGCCATACACTTTGTATGGCTGAATTCGCACTGCACTCGTAGCAAAGACGCACAGGAGGCATTTTTTCAGCCGCATCAGGATCAGATCGCACAGCGGTTCACACTTGTGCGATCCAATCCTGTGTGAATTGTAAAGATCGCACTGCGATATGCGATCAAACTGGGGGTGTCGTTAACATTTCATTGACACCCCCAGCGTATCGCATATGGCAGTGTGAACTGCCAGGGGTGCATTTGCGATGCGGGAACAGGCTTTGAATTCGCAGCCTTCCCGCATCGCATAAGTGTGACCCGACACTAAGTTAGAGAGTCGGAAAGCAAACAGATTCTGCTGTGTTTTTTTTTATGAAAACTCATAAATCTTTGTCATGGGTGCATGCAGTACAGCTGTACTTACATTTTTTTTATTTTTTTATGATTGAATGTAAGATTTGTATGTTCAAAGGTAAAAACGTAAAAAATATATATATAAACATGTATAGTAGACACTTTGAGAACTTCCATAGAGAAACCAGGAGGATAATATGAATGCTTTTTTGCACCAACGTTTTGATGAGTCACACACCCCACCTTTGTCACCTTGATAACGGCAGCCAGTAACTCACCAAAATGTCACTGCAATAAATGTTTGCAACAGAGACCCTTTTACCACTTCCCTACCAGCCTATTGCGGAATGACGTCCGCAAGGTGGCTCAGTTATCCTGACTGGGCATCATATGACGTCCAGCAGGATAAGCCATTTGTGTGCACCCCTGGGGGGGGCACTCAGAGCGGCAATCGGTGGTTTCCGGTGTGTCGCTCTGCAACACCGCATTTCCGATCTTGGTAAAGAGTCTATGACATAGGCTCTTTACCACGTGATCAGCTATGACCAATCACAGCTGATCACAGCATTAACCAGGAAGCGCCGGTAATCTGCTTACCTTAGTTCGCGCTGACAAGGCATGAGCAGATAAGAGCCAATCAGCAGCTCTCCTGACAGTGGGGGGGTCTGCGCTGATAATCAGCGTATTGATTATCAGCACAGTCCCCATCAGAGGTGCCAATCACAGATATCGATCAGTGCCCATCAGATGCCAATCAATGCTCATCAGATGCCAATCAGTGCCTATAAAAATGCCAATCAGTGCCCATCAAAAATGCCAATCAGTGACCATCAGTGATGCCTGTCAGTGCCTATCACAGATGCCAATCAGTGCCCATCAGTAATGCATGTCAGTGCCTCCTCATCAGTGCTGCCTATTAGTACTCATCAGTGCCCCTCAGTGCCACCTATTAGTGTCCATCAGTGCCGCCTGTCAGTGCCCATTAGTGCCACCTATCAGTGCCCATCAGTGCCGCCTAACAGTGACACCTATCAGTGCCCATCAGTGCCTCCTATCAGTGCCCATCAGTGCAGCCTAACAGTGCTGCCCATCAGTGTCCATCAGTGCCTCTTATCAGTGCCCATCATTGCTATATATTAGTATCACCTCATCATTGCCCATCAGTGCCGCCTCATCGGTGCCCATCAGTGCAGCCTCATCAGTGCCCCATTGGCGAAGGAGAAAACATGATTTTATAAAAGAAACAAAAAAACTTTCAAAACATTTTCAAAAATGTTGGTCTTTTTTAGTTTGTTTAGCAAAAGTGGTGATTAAATACAACCAAAAGAAAGCTCTATTTGTAAGGGAAAACATGATAAATATATAATTTGGGTACATCGTTGTATGACCGCACAATTGTCATTTAGAGTGCGACAGCACTGAAAGCTGAAAATTGGTCTGGGAAGGAAGGGGGTGAAAGGACCCTGTATTGAAATGGTTAAAGTCAGGTTACAGTTGGTTTTTACATAGCTTAGACCACCCGATGTTTGTTTACATTCAAGGACTGGTGGGCTGCCAAGTCTATGCTGCCAGAGGAAGCAAGGGGAGATGAACTGCCATTTTCAGTGCCCCTATAGTGAACTTTGAGGATTAATTGCTAAAAAGTGACTGCAGTTTTTTTTTTTTTTAATCCCATGTAATCCTTGTTATAATATAATATAACATTTGATCACCTTTAGCCTGGCCATAGGTTCACTTTACAAAATTACATATAATTGAGCCAAATCATTATAGTTTTTCTTTAAATATTTTAACTAATACCTCAGTCCAAAGAGAGACCAGTGCTGCGGGGAGCTGAATTTTAGCCGTTGACTTCCCTAAGGGTCCACAGTTTACAATTGTATTATTGCTTAGAAAAATATGTATTTTTTTTTCTTTTGATATTCATCTCTAAGTTTTTCCGACAGGTTTACTTTAAATATCACTGGTTATGGTAGGCTACATAAGGATGGACAATTGAGGTATTCCTGACAGCTGGAGAGTTCAAGGCCTTGCATCAAAATCTAAGTCTATTTCACAGAGATCCCATAAGGTATTGTAAAGCTATTTGATTTCTGTGAATATTATCTAAGATCCAACTGTCTTTGACCCATTAGGCATAAGAAAAGTATGTTGCAGTAACATCCAGAAGTAGTTAGTCACATTCAACTGGATTTGTTTGGTAATGTTGAAGACATTTTTTAGCTTATCCAAGACACTTATTTGATCTAATGGGTGTCTGAAAAATACCCCAGCATTTACTGTATATTTGCAGTATTGAAAAATAGGTCCTCCGCTATGTATACTTTTGATGGAATCTCTGCTACATCATTAGTGATGTAATAGACTGGAACATTTATATAACCATCACAGTTATAAGAGGCAAATAGCGAATCTGCATTTATTTCATCTGGCCACAAGATGGCAATGTAATCAATGACTAAACCATACATGGAGTTCCAGGAAACACTTTTTTTTTTTTTTTTGTAATAAAATGAGGAAGTAATAAAACTTTTTCTTTGGGGTGAAGGGGTTGGGGGTTGGCTGAGATTTCCACTCACTGCTCAAAACTTGGATATATGTTTTTTGGAAAGGTCTCAAGAGTGAGCAAAGTAAAAAAAATACTCTTTGGGTGGGAAGATTGAATCTTACATTGTTTGCTTTTGAGGTTGGTGTTCAGGACAGAAAGTGGGTAATAGAGAAGAAAATGTCCACCAGGCTTGAGTTCCACATTAATTGTTTTGTAGGTTCAGCTCAACTGATTCGATCTAACTAATCCACAACTCTATGTTGACCATTCAAGCTATCTTTGATGTTGATAACAGATCAAATAAGGGCTTTTGTTGGCGGGCGTTGTTTTGCAGTATTCGCGAGTTATCAAAATCCTATTAAATTATAATGAGCAGTACACAAGGCAGTTTAGAGACTTTGTTTGACTCACTTTGTGTTGCACTGCTTTCCTTTGAACTACAAAAACAAAAAAATTCCTGCGCTTAGGTAACCAATTAAATTAGTGGAAAGCTGCTAGCACAAAATTTGTTGTTCCTTTGGACACATCATAACTTACTGAGGTGTGTTTAAAATTAAGGCAAAGCAGGTCAAAAGTAGCCTTTTCTTGTCAAGAGTTGCATTTGCCGTCAGGGGAGGGCTGGCAGCCTTAGGCCTGGGGGGCAAGTCCAGTCAAGTGGCCCATTGAACTATTGAATCAGCTCACCATCCATGCCTACCTGGTTTTATAATAGATATTAGTGTTATGAAGCAAGACAAACATGATGCAATGTGGTAACATAATTGAATATTAATAGCAACAAAGGAGGTTTAACACAAGTACATGACATTATGCCAGGCAAGGCCTAGGAAGCTCCTGTTGGGCGGAGATCACTCTGCATGACAGGGAAGTGACAGGGAAGTGACTGTGTTAGTATTGTGCTGGCTGGGTGCAGCTCTGCAAATATAACATTGTGTAGCGGCAACCGGCAGCTGTATACAGTGTCTGGCCCCTACATTAATCCAGCCCTGAGTGCAGCCTTTTTACCCGGCATCAGAGTGGCCCGGGGGGGGGGGGGGGGGGCAATTGTCACCCTGCCCCCCTTCCCAGTCCTCCCCTGTTTGCCATTCAACACATGCATTTACGTCTAAATGCCATAATAACGCCTGTCAACATGAGCCCTAAAGCTGTATTCCAGTGGTGCCTCCTTTCTGATTACATAATAGCACTAGTTGAGCCCATGTAACTAGTTGCCCTGGACTTGGCAAATTTATTAAATCAGTCCTTAACCGCTTGCCGACCGCCGCAAGTAGATATACTGCGGCGGTCACCCCCGGCCAGGCAAAGTGACGTCACTAGCCTGTGACCGGTTTGTGAGCCAATAGCCGCGGCTCGTTCACGGAGGAGTCCACGCGTGTGACCGGTGGACCCGATGTCCGCCGGTCACACTACGATCGTCGGTAGAGCGGGAGAAACAAGCCGCCTGTCATTCTCCCCTGTGTAAAAATGGAGATCAGACGGTTCTACTATGTAGAACCGTTGATCTCTGTTTTTACAATAGGAGACCTGTAGTGGGAATAGGAGACCTGTCCCACTACAGTTAGAAACACGCCCCTAGGACACACTTAACCCCTCCCTCTCCAATACAATTAACCCCTTCCCTGCCAGTGTCATTTTTACAGTAACAGTGCATATTTTTAGCACTGATTACTGCAGTAATGTCACTGGTAACCCCAAAAGTGTCAAAAATGTCAGTCAAGGGTCCGATCTGTCCACCCCAATGTCGCAGTCCCGCAAAAAAAATCGCAGATCGCCGCCATTACTCATTAAAAAAAAAAAAAAACACCAATCAAAATACGCTTTTTGCAATTTTTTTTTACCAAACATATGTAGCATAAAACAAATTGGCCGAAAATGTTAAAAAATTTTGATTTTTACATTTTTTTTGGGGAATTTCATATAAAAAAATTTGAAAAATATTGTTATTTTTGCAAAATTTACGCTCTTTTTTTGTTTATAGCGCATGATCAAAAAATTGCACAGGTGATCAAATACCACCAAAAGAAAGCTCTGTTTGTGGGAAAAAAAGGACATGAAATTCGTTTAGGTACAGCGTCGCACGACCGCGCAATTGTCCGATAAAATCACGCAGTAAAAAATCGCAAAAACCCCCTGGTCGGAATGGGGGTAAAATCTTCCGGGGCTTAAGTGGTTAGGCTGGCTACACATTATACAATTGTCTTGTACAATTTTCCTTTAGATTTACCAAAACCATATAATATGAGGTCAAAGTTAACACTTTCAATTTATATGCAGCCAGACAGGCCCTTGCACTACATAGTTAAGGTTAAATTTAAATTAAATTGAATTAAAAAATGGTATAATGTGTAGCCAGCTTTAGGCATAGTCCCCATGATCAAATTATCGTACCATCAGAAGATGGCCCGTAGGACCTCTACACTATAAGGATTCATTGCAAAGGGTAGGATTTTAGGGTCGGGGGCTAAGCAGGCAGGATAAGTGTGTTGTACTGTATGTGATAATGTTTTTAATTGTTAAATAGAAGGTGAGAACTCAGTGGTGCCATGACACGTTCAAGGGGTCCCACTATCCTCATGTGATTTCCTCATGAGTAAAGCAGAAGTAGGCTTCCTGGGTTGGAACACCCACTGTGAAACAGGAGGAAAGCATTTCAAAGGCAGAGAGATCAGAAGGGTCTTACTGTCAATGTCTTCAAGAAATAAGAAAAGCCTGTAAGATTTGGCCCACTGACCTCCCCCTTTAACTGAAATATCACTTCTGAGTAGAATGGCATAAGTCACTGAGAACACTTGAAATGTACTTTGTAATTTTGAAATGTTTTAAAATGTTTAAACATTAGATTTCTTCTGTATAAAACTGAATATTAAATTCCTGTTAAAAAAAAATAAAAAATCGCTATACCAAAAAAAAAAAAGCTGCTTTATGGTAGAGTGGATGTATAGTGGTTTGTGTATATATTCCGTCTTTACTACAGCCAGGACTAAAAACCCATTCTAGCTTCCCTAATCAATGGCTACTATGTAAATACCAACAAATATATAAAATAAGATAGCCCATATTTATTTAACAAAGGTGCTATTTATAATTAAACTGCTTATCTAGTAAGTACTAGGCTCTGGAAATGTTTTTCGTACTCCAAAACACTGCAGTTGTAAATCATTTTTTTCGAAAAGTGATCCTGGTGGGGATTGAATCCACCCATGATAGCCTATGAAAAGTGAGAGCTGTCAATGACAGTTGGTCGGCTTCCCCTCGAAAACTAGCCTGAACTAAAATATGAAAGGAAGATTGATTGTGATTGGCTAAGGACAACACATTCTACCTGTGGTTTTTACAGCGTCATTTTAAAGATAAAATCAAGCACCTGACTGGCTGTTAGAGTGAACCTGGACCTTTCATTTTACAGCTAGTTTACATCAATCAGCTCCATTGTTAGTGTACTGGCTTATGGTAATGTGGTGCGGACATACAGTAATACAGCATGCCATCTCAGCTAAAGTGTCTGACCTAACAGCTGTAGAATGAGTCACTAAAAGTAAACGAACACATTCACTTCTAAATTAAGAACTGTTTTCTTGTCGGTCATGCCAAGTCTTGCCACTGGAATTCACCAACAACTGAGAGTAGCGGGAACTCGCATTTGTGGGTTTTTTTGCGTACATTTTGGAGCGTCTCCACTTGTCATGCATAGGGCAGCCCATTTACTTGAATGTGAGACAAATGCCCCCAAAAAGTTACAAAACCTTTTTTAGGAGCTGAGCGTGGCATGTCTTTTCACCGACAAAATGCTTGGCAAAGTCACACCTGCTACCCGCACTTGAGGTGCCATTGCCATTTACACGTTTTCAGCACATTCACAAATGCATGGCATAACTACCGTTTTCTGTGTGCTTTGTTCCAGAAACGCCAATTGTGAATGGAGCCTAGAAAACCAACAATCCCACATAGCTGAATTGCAGTTAAACCTCAGTCATGTTTTTCACGGATTTAGTTAATCTCCTCTGCCTTAACATCTCAGAAGGCCCTGACACAGAAAGAGGTGGGGAAAAGTTTATGACCTCTAGGGATGTCCTATCAGTGAAGCTCAACCACCAGGTCAAAGAGATTACTGAGTCTTCCTATTAAAAAAACAAAAACATTTTGCCCCATTGTTTTCCTCTCTCCAGGGGTCGGTGGTATAGGACAAGGCATGTGGCAGGTGAGCAGGGGATTACAGCAGAACAACGCTGGATTTGCTGCTGTAAGTTTGTTGAGTGTAACCCAAAGAAATACTGTAGGTAAGAAGACACTGAAACAAATTAACACATGGGAGTAACCGGTTGCCGACTGCGCACAGTATATTTACTGCGGCATTCAGCCCCGGCCAGGCAGAGTGACGTAGATCTACGTCACTCGCCTGTCACTGCTATTAGAGCCAATAGCGGGCGAGCGCACGCCCGCCGAGGCGCGCGCCCGCTGAGGCTCGTTCAGGGAGGAGTGTGGGCGTGTGAACAGCGGACCCGATGTCCGCCGGTCACTCGCCGATCGTCGGTACAGCGGGAGAAAGGCAGAGCGGCTTATGTAAACAAGCCGCCTGTCATTCTCCCCTGTGTAGAACCGTTGATCTTTGTTTTTACACCAATAGCATTGTCCCACTACAGTTAGAATCACGCCCCTAGGACACACTTAACCCCTCTCTGTCCAATACAGTTAACCCCATTCCCTGCCAGTGTAATTTTTGCAGTAACAGTGCATATATATAGCACTGATTACTGCAGTAATGTCACTGGTACCCCCAAAAGTGTCAAAAATGTCAGTCAAGGGTCCGATCTGTCCGCCGCAATGTCGCAGTACCAAAAGAGACCAAACAGACCCTCTCTTGACTCTTAGCAGAACTAGAGCTGGCAGGTCCCGAAACCCCAGTTGCAAAGTTTTTAGTCCCCCATTTGCATGAGGGCATGAAATAAGGGTGTCAACAACAGTCCTGTGCCCAGTCACCATCAATAGAGATCCTGTAGTGCATCCAGAGATCGCTCTGAGTTGTGGTCTGTGGCCTCAGGGAGTGGAGAGCTGTTACACAGAATGGATTACATGGAGGAAGCCTGAGCAGTGTTGCCAGGCTTCAGCTTAGAAGCAGAAAGGCGCCAAACTTAAACTTGGAAAACATAAACTGCTCTCTGTCCAAGCTCACCTGAACCCAAGGCCATGGACCACCACAGGACGATGGTGGACCTAAAGTGAACAAGCTCCATCTGCAACTACACCCTATGGGCGAGCTCACCCCATAAAGGTATCTTCATGAACAGGGCTCCATTGACAGATGGACTCAATGCAATGTATGTGATACTAGAAGAAATTCAATAAGAAAAAGATTTAAGCTTCTCTGAGCTGCAGAAGGCATGGTTCACCCAAGGACACTATCAAAAAATTATAAGCATGCCAGGAGTGGGAAGGATTAAGCTTGGCTATCCCTACAGCTTTACTTTGTGCGATCACCTGAGGGTGGATGCATAACCCATTGGTGACTGAATTACCAACCTGTGTGCTGGTATGTACGATCAACATAAACTCCACTGAACCCCCTGTCTGCCATATTCCCATGGTGATTTGAGGTAATCTATACCATTATCTAATAAAGTGCAACAAGATGAAATGCTTACTTATTTTTTCCCTTTGAGGAATAATTACAAAGCACAATATTTAGCAAACATTTCTGAAAATAAAAATGTGTTGAAGAAAAATCTAAGCATCATTAAAACATGCAATATTCAGTTTTGAATTCTTGTTAACTTGCCAGCTGAAATGTTATTATTTATATTGGAGCTATTATCAGACACAGCTTTTTTTCTGGCACAAGTGAGGGAAAAGAGGCCACAAAGTCCAAAAGAGGTGAAAGGAGAGGCCTGAGAAAGTGATTGTCAGACTGAATCATGGGGCATAGTCTGTGAAGTAGAAGTGATATGATATCAGATTTATTCTACATTTAAATTTCCATTCAATGCATAGTGGTCATAGGTCCAGAGCACACTAAAGCAAATAGAGATGAACTATCCCTTTATCATGCAGGGCAAGGTGACTGCCTTTGTAAATGTCCTCTCCTGAAATCCTGATATTCACCTTGCCAGCACACCCTTCTGCATACTTTAGGGTCCTTCCCAAAGCTTTCCTTTCCTCCCTCTTTCAGTTTGTTTGGAATGTGAAGTTGTTAGTTGTGATCACGTGCACTGCCCTATGCACACTACACATCCCATTGTCCAATTTAGGAAACGGTGCCTACGCTCCTCCATACAGTGGGATCATTGAGAATGAAGGTAGCCACCCTCTAACAGGAAGTCGGATCACAACATCAATAACAAAAAAAAAGGAATTTTGAGTTTTGGAGGAGACTGAGCGCCATACCATCGTCTACCACCTGATGCAACATGTCACTTGCCACTGTCACCTACCACCAGATGCAGCGTGGCACTTGCCACTGTCGCCTACCACCAGATGCAGCATGGCACTTGCCACTGTCACCTACCACCAGATTCAGCGTGGCACTTGCCACTGTCACCTACCACCAGATTCAGCGTGGCACTTGCCACTGTCACCTACCACCAGATGCAGCCTTGATCCTCCTCTTCTCGGGTCCCCCCGCCGGTGCTCCTGGCTCCTCTTCATCTCCATGTGCCCTCATAGCAAGCCACATATAAGACACAGAGAACGTGGCTCGGGCCCCGAAAACATGAAGGTACAAAACCAACAATCTTTAGAACCACTTTAAGTGTATTTTTAAATGCAAATAGTGTGGGTATCTGATTATGACATGGTATAGTCCTCTTGTATAAAATAATCTAGACTGGGAGAGGGAGCAGCAGCATTAAGAACCAATCAGATGTGCTTCCTGATGTTGTTCTAGCAAGGGACATGCTGCCAAAAGTAGAAAACAGATTGAAGGGAGGAATGAGCTCATCAGTCTGTTGCTTCTTCACTGACCAAACACATGCTGGAGGGGGATAGTGTCTTAGCTTTACTGCTTAACTGCATTAGAGAAAAGTAAAGTCACCAACCTGATATGCTGTTTGGAAAGGCTATGTAAATATCAGGACAAGATAGACATACAATACAGAAACAAACCGCCTGCATTAGTATTTAAATTTTGCATTTTGGCATTCACCTAGTATTCACTTTTAAAAGTATAGCCTAATCAAAACTGAGCTACACTTACCATGTCTACATGCCCAGGGTTTCTATTTCTCATCCAGGAATAGATGTTGCTCAACTGACAGTATATTTGCTGGTGTGGTCACAGGAGGAAACACATCTCAGTGGTATAATGACAGATACCTGTTTTGTATTTGGGCTATTTTATTTTATCAGCGTGTTATGTAACTCTGATTTAAAGAGAAGTGTGGGATTAAAAAAAAAACAATCATACTTACCTAGGTGGATGCAGCTTCGATCCAATGCTGCATCTGTCTCCAGCTGCCTCTAACACTAAGAACTGAATGATCACAGAACACTGATCACTCAGTTCCCAGTCTTCAGTGAGTAGAGAGCGGGCAACTGACTGCTCCGCCCCTCCAGCGCTCACTGGAGTGTTGGGTTGTGCACAGGATTGGAGCTGCTTGCTCAAGCTCTCAGCAGAAAGCTGAGAGGCTGAGCCAACTTCCACTCAGGCAGTTGCCACTCAGTGGATCCTGATATTAAAGTCGGGATCCCTCCAGAGTCTAGACAAGCTTAGTGACATCAGCAGACAGCCGACATTAGTCCGCTGTCGGCCTGAATATGGGTCACCAGAGTGCCGAACTAACTGCACCCCTATGACTCACATGAGAAGTAGAACCAAAAGAGCTTGAGCCCTACTTCTCCTTTAACAATTGCTTATATGTTATAGGTACCTACCACAATGGGGACCTGGCTGATGAAGAAGCATTGAATGAGTATTTTTATATTCATGGGCTACATGTTAATGGTATGTTAGTCATATGAGCTTATTATTTCTCCTAAAATATTTGGGAACCTATATAGGGTCCCAGTTTATATATACTTTATGGCTTTTTATTTATTAGCAGAACAGTCTATGTGTGCCTCCGGCTCCTTCAGTGTTCTCGTCCCTCTCTGTGGGGATCCCATGCTGAGTGCCCCCCTCTCTTCCCCCTAGTTGGTTTTGGACCACATTTATTTTATCTGTTGGGATATGTAGAACATAATGTGGGTTTGTAGTATTGGTAATAATACTTTCATTGAAATTAAGAACTTTGTATTAATTAAGTCTGAAAAGCATTGGGTGTATTTATCACACCTTCTAATTTTGTTAACTCTAACAGCATCTGAGGAAGCTATAATGTGAAATGCATAGGGGCTTGACCTCCCCCACAAACAATGTAACCACTATATACCATGTAACATATATTCTTGAGTGCAAATTAATATATTGAGTCATGTTACTACTGTATGTGTTGAGATGATAGATTAGGCTATATAAAAGGTAAGTGTATGTGTCTTTAATAGCAATATGTTCTAATTTCAACTGGGATTTTTATATGACTTTTGACAATGTACTATGTTGAGAATTATGTGTAAATAAACTATTGGATTTTAAAACTATTATGTTTACATGCTTTTTACCCCTGAGAACAAGCATCAGCTAAAAAAGGCTCACATTCCTTCTTTTTATCAGTTATTTGTCTCTCAGACACAGAAAGGCATGGCGTAGACCCACCCAGAAGTACTGTGCATGTGGGAGATCGTTTAATTCCACAGCTCAACTATTTAATGTACTTGCTGTCTGGAGTTGATTTAAAGTATAACTCCACCTTTTAAGCAATTAAAATACCTTGAATCACAATTGTTGTACAGATAAATTACCCATCATAATATGTGTTTTTACCTTTCTTAGAGCGCATTTGTGTTTTTCTAAGGTATTTTACCAGTTCTGTCAACTGGAATTTCCATAAAACATCTTCACCTCAAGCCTGTGCTAGGCAGAGCTTTAAAGACATGCGGCAAATTTGATACACTGGCAAGCTCTCCAACCCTGGTGAGCAACCTGCGGCCCGGGGGGCCACATGGTGCCCTTTGGCACTCAGTGTGTTGCCCACGATCCCCCTGCAGACAGTAGTATCAGTTTTCGGTACCTAGGAGCTTATTTAGGTCAGTGAAGGAAAAATATTGTTTATAGTAGGTTCCAGTAGCTAAGTGGTTTGGTATATGTCTTTTACAACATTTTTCTGCGTTGTCCATTCTATTTCTATTTTTTTTCTTCCTCTCTGACCTTTTATAATAGATGTTGCAGAGAGAAAAATCATATGTAGCACAAGAATGACTAAGGGGGCTGTAGGGGGCCCAAATGTGTAAACTTTGATTTCTAAAGGCACTGTTGTGGCAGTGAACTTTAGGAGTCTTATATAACATGTCTCAAATCTTTGACCGCCTCAGAAGCATTTCTCCAGTCTCCAACAATACGCATAGAAGGTCATTTTATGGGGCCTACACATTTTTTTTGAATTTTGTAATTATGAAACATACCTATGAAATATAAAAAGAACCCAAGCATAAACATGCTCTCTTTAGGTATACGCCTACTTCTATCTACAGGAGTTTTAGAGAGGATATCCCTGTATTTCTTGAAGTTTTTGTACCACTGTGACTGACACTTTGGAATTACCAGGAGAAAGATATATACCAAGGGACATCCCATTTACCTCATCCAAAACTGCATAAGAAAATTCTAATAGAGGAACACATCTATAATGTTGGATTTTCACGGAACACCATGAGGTGTAGATTTCCATAAAACCATCTAGATTATTCTCAAACACTAAAAAAAAAATTAAATCATTCACAGTTAGACAGGTAACTGTGGTTTGCTGCGTGCATTTGGCCATGAGTGTTTTTTGATGGATGGCTGTTGACTCATCTCACCACCCCCCCCCCCCCCCTTCCCTGTCCTCTCTTTTTTCTTTATAGTTGGGGCACAGCCATATTATATAATTCTATGTAGAGATCAAGGGTGTGCTAAATGAACACCTTTGTGGATCATGAATTGTTTCTTTTTTTTCTTTTGGTGAGTGAGATATTATGATAGTGCGAGCCGTTACCCTGGTTGTTATTTATGGTTTATGTTTATTTAGAGTTGTATTTACCATCTATTAAGGTCCTTATTGCTAATTGTCATGCCTTGTGGGTGCTAGTTTATATGTCACTATGCTCGCCAGATAGACTAGTTTTCCAGCGCCACAATGCCTAGAGATGTAAGGGAATGCTCTAGTTATTAAAATGTTTGGGGAATTGTATTTAAAGTATATCATGGATTTGGATATTATTGTTTTCTTGATTATGTTTTGTGTATTTCACAATTATTGTTCTGCCCTGAGGAAGTGCTGTATATAACATATTTTTGATATCTGTGATAAGGGTTGTCCTAGCCTGGACTTATGAACAATGGTGTACATATTATGTGAAGCTTTTATCGGTTGTCTAACTGTGGATAATTTAAAATAGAACTATAGGCAAAACCTTTTTGTTCCATTTTAGATAGAGCAAGGGAGGGTTATAACCCCTGTCTGGTTTATTTTCGACATCTGTTTCCAATTGCAGAGATTTCCCTTCACTTCCTGTCCCATAGCCAAAACAGGAAGTGAGAGGAAATCCCTGGAAATTAAGGTCCAAAGAGGGGGTAGGGGTTTTGATCTCGAGGTAGTATGAGTAGGTTTTTGCCTCCGTCCCTTATATATGTAGAAAAGAGGGGGGTTTTTTTGGTGTCTCAAGCCAACGTGGTGGGACTTTATGGGCAAGTAATAATGTAAATACGAAGAGTAAAAAGATTTTGGATTCATTCCATTAATCATATATCGTACATATATACATTCATATTCATAATGTGAAATTTGTGCTTAGGTAGAGAGCCCAATGTGATAAAAGGTTATGAAAGAGATTCGAGCGAATCTGTGACATATGTGGTTATTAGTGACAAAGATATGGATATTGTCTCTGTGTTTCCTGTGAAGATTCCAGGAAATAGTGGTTCACAGAGTTCATCCAGATTCAATTCTGACGCGTTTCGGCTGTTTATAGCCTTTTTCAAAGATTTGTCACCCAGCTATAATGTATAAACAATAACATTTCAGTTATTGAAGATATATGCAGTTTGAGTCACAAGAGGTGATAATAAAGGTATTTGTACATAGATAGTTTTGCCTTTGTTTCTGCAAACTTTTTTTCTCTGTGTCCTTAAATATCTGCAGCAAGGAGCCGTGGTGTACTTTGGTCTGGAAGAGTATATATTTTGTATATAGGTAAGGTATAGTAGAGTATATAACGTTATACCATGTGATTTTTGAAATATTTCCATTTACTCACAGTTAAATTGGATATAAAACGTTCATGTATAGGTAGCCAGGTAAGTTGCAGCACTATCCTGTAATGATCTATTCTAGAGAGATCATATAAGTGTCGGTTTTGTGCTTTTACATCAAATAGTGGTATCAGCAATATTTATTTGTGACTTTAGATGTTAGATGGATCACAAGGTCCATTACCACTTACTTTTGCCAAGTTTTGTTAGGTGGGGGGAAGGAGGTGGTTCTTCCAGCTGCCGCAGTCCGTGTCTGTCCTGTTCCCTCTCCTAGAGGGAAGTGAGGAGAGACGCCGGCTTCCCGGCCTTTTGAAGCTGTTCACGCATTCGCGCAAACGGTGCCACAAGTACTCTGCTTCATTGTCTGTGACGTGGCGCCTCCGTACTGCGCATGCGCCTGGGTGATGCACGCGCAGTACGAGCCAGTCCGACTTTCATAACCTTTTATCACATTGGGCTCTCTACCCAAGCACAAATTTCACATTATGAATATGAATGTATATACCGTATGTACGATATATGATAATTGGAATAAATCCAAAATCTTTTTACTCTTTGTATTTACATTATTGCTTGCCCATAAAGTCCCATCAAGTTGGCTTGAGACACCAAAAAAAAAACCCTCTTGGAAATTAAGGTCCAGCCTCCTTCAGAAAATACTGTAGCTGCTGACTTTTAATATTAGAACACTTACCCGTACAGGGAGCCTGCAATGTCAGCACCCCAGCCGATATTTACATCAGCTCTCAGGTGCTGCCGCTGCAATTGCTTCTAAGGGAAACAGGCAGTGAAGCCTTGCAGCTTCACAGCCGGTTCCCTACTGCTCATGAGCAAAGCGTCCGGCATTTTCTGAATGGACTTCCAAGTAGGGGGAGAGGAGGAGGATAAGCGGAGCCTCCACTTTTGGGTGGAGCTCCGCTTTAGGGAATTTTTGGGGACCTCCAGGTCACCAGAATTAGTGTGTCCATTTCAAGATTTCACCTCTGTTACTTTTCTGGGGACATCCCAAAATTTGGGGTTTTCTTTTACTTTTATTTTCAATGATAATAGTAAACAGGATAAATAGAGAGAGCGAATCTCCTTAACGGGGTACAGACAGCAGTAAAACCTGACAAGCCTTTTGATCCCTCTCCACTCTATCCAAAAATAAAAAGAAAGTTTTGCCTTTAGTTGTACTTTAATTATTATTAATTTAATCGTTGAGGAAAAAGTAGATGTCTTTATGAAAATCCATACCTCATGGTGTACCGTGAAAATCCAATATTATAGAGTAACACATATGTTACTCTATTAGAATTTTTTTATCAGGAGAAAGCCTACAAGGCAGGGGTGTGGTCAAATGTCGAGCGAAGGTGGACAAAAGTTGTGAAGGAAGAGAAGTTGTGCTTCGGCAAGGTTGGCATAGATGACGGCCTGGTGTTCAGATATCCTGCATTGAACAGCACAGGGTGTTCCTTGGACCCTCTCAGCCTCAATGCAGTAGAGGTACAACAAGTCCTCACGGATGGGACATTGAGGTGTGGGGGAGATTTGTGAGTGGTGTCTGATGGGACAGAACTGGTATTCTCTGTGCATAATAGGCACAGTGTCAGAAACAAGTGAGTGAATGTGGCAGTAGTGCAAATGGAGATATTCATTAGGCGTCTTCATTAGGAGGCAAAGGGTAGCTAGTAGATGGGAATTAATTTGCTGCATATTACAGTTTTAATTTGTTTCATTTGTTTTGTTAAACCGCCGTGTTGCAAAAGTTGTGACACATGTTTGTGATTGTCCTAAGAACTGTATCGTGCTGTAACCGCAGGGCTTTTATATCTGGACTTGTCTTGAACTGCAAGCTGAGTAAATATTTAGTCATTTTTAACTAGCGAGTAGTTTGTGAGTCCTGGCTATTGTCTTACCCTTTCACAAGTGTTTATAACAGATTGTATAATCAACAGGAATAGGTAGGCAAGGAGCATGAAAAAAAATTGAGAAAACACAGATCTTGGGTGGGCAATCACAGAATCACACCAGAGATTCAGAAGATGATTTGTTTTAGTAATAATTATTATATAAGGGAAGAACTATATTTAAAGCGGAAGTTTTTTGGGCCATAGAGATCCACTGTAATATTGTACCTCTAATGATGTATATCCCACGTTCTGCTGGATTCTGGTCTCTGTAATAATTCATCCCTCTGTGATACCACATCTCCACTCTCATGCATTGCCTGTGATTATTGTGATGTAGAGGGCAATAATGGGTGAGTCAGACAGTCAGTCATTTGAAGTTAAATAATGCAAGGGCATATTTTCTAACCTACTGAGATACCAGGGGACGATATTTCCATGCCTGGCATTTTGGGGGAGATATCTGCCTATCATCATATAAACAAAACAGGTTAGAGGATGTAATGTATGAGTTGGGTATTCAAATTTTAGATGTTTTTTTTTTTTTTTTTTGTAGAAGAATGGATCACCTGAACCTGCCAAAAACTGTCTGATTTTTCAACATTCAAGGCTGGAAGGACCCTGTAGCTTACAAGTCATTCTTTATTTTTAAAAAAATTCATTACTTTCCTTATTTATATCTGTTGACAGTCCTAGTATAAATTCCATTTGATCCCAAGGTAGTTTGGACTAAAGGTTGGCATCTTTATTAGTCAAGGAAATTAGTCTATAAAAAGAACATTTTGTGGAGTACTGCCTTAGCTTAGAAATTACAAAAGCCTCTGTCATCAACTCTTAAAGTCAGAATGATTCGCAGACTTCATTAAAGTAGACTCCAAGTATGGTGCCAAAATTTCAATATATTATAAATCACATCGAGGAGACCGTCAATCACGTTGTGGGGGAAGACTCAATGTTTCTTTGACCTCCTGTGTAATGATTTCCCTTTCAACAATTCTGTTCAGCAGAGACAAAGTTTAAATAATAATCTATGATCCTTATCTGATGAAGTAAAGCTGGTCAAACATGGACCAGTTTTTTTTCGGTCAGCCAGTAGGCTGATTATAAAAAAAACTGAACAGATTCCCCCATCCACACAAATGAGGTGGATACAGGAATCCTCCCCTCTGCGCTATTGTATTCTGACATCAATAGACTTCTTCGCTATTAGAATACATTAGTATTCAGCGCTGATCGAACAAGAATTTTCCAAAAAAACGTTTGCAAGAGGTCGATGATTAGATTTACTTTTAATGAATGGGAACGACCATAGATGGATCTGATCTTGGCTGGTCCCTGTTGGACCAAATTTTGATCCATCTATGGCCTGTTTAAGCTTGGTGAAATTTAAGGTCTCATAATATATATATTCATAGAAATGAGTAACCTTAATGAAACCTCATCTTACTAATTCACACTGTTCGTATAGCCACAAACCTAGAGGATCTCACCTGTATACTTGCCCTTGATGCCTTGCATTCTTTCTCATCCTCCTATGAATTTACTTGCCCTCCTCTGCTGCAACCAATCAGGAGTTGTTCCATCAATCCTAACCACCATTAAAAAAACATGAAGGCCAATTTCAATTCATAGATAGCATAGACACAAAATTCTGCTGATTTCAAAAAGTTCACTTAACTTTAAAAAGGGAATTGAAAACATTGTTCTTAGTTCTAGACACCTCACAACCTAAACCATATTAAGGGCCCATACACTATATGTGTTGGACAGCCTTGCTGAATGTAGTGCCAACACATAAACAAGGCCATTTATGTCCTATTGTTCCAGCTCACACCAAAGCCTTGTTCTAGTGTGCGCTGAAAAAAGTAGGACAGGATGTATTTTTACAAAGTTGAATAAATTACATTTCAATAAAGTTTAAAGTAACTCCACTTTTGCTGAGAAAAAAAAACATTCTCCTCTGGGTGATCTATGTACATTACAAGGAATATAACAAACTTTGATTCCTACCTATTGTTACTCTGAAGAAATCCCTGTGAATATGTGAGTCCATTTGATAAGTAAATCTAATGGGAGCGGTTTCATATTTATCAACCAGTTGCTGTACTTGCAGGGCTCTAATGAGGAAAGTGGCAGAGTCTGCATCCCTTTAGACGGGATTTCCTATTGGGAGTATCTCACCAAAAATGACATTTTTGTTGCAGGGGATTCCTGACATCTGACTTGTACCTTAGTGCAGACTTCTTGGGAAATCAGTAAGCCAATCATACAAGCAGGAAATTATGTTTCTGGGGTGTGGTCAGTACACATTCAGTGTACAGAAAACCTCAAGGTAACCATATTGCATTACACTTTACAGAAAACTACAGCTCTGCAGATTGAAAAGGAAAGGTCATATTTTAATAACAATCAATTACAATATGACTTGAGCTGCAAATTTATATGCTATATTTTTTTTTTTAATTTGCAATTTTTTATTTCAAGAAAGTGAAGTTAACCTTTACCTAACAAAGAAAGAAGGTAAACAGGGGATGCACTGTTACAGCGCATGACACCACCCCTACACAGCACACACCAGCAGTCATGCGCTATACAGTGCATTATGCATGCTCATTGGTGTGAATTGCCCTAAAGCTAGCAGCACACTGGCAATTTTTAGTAAGTAATTACGCTACTAAAAGTAATACAGATTACTTGCAACAGTAGCATCTAATCACTAGTAGCAGTGATCAATTGCTATCCATAAGAAGCAAGTGTCTGCCTAAGGAGTGAGACAATCAAGTAATCACTATTGATCACACAATGCTTCAAATGTATGCAATCAAATGCTACTACAGGCTTCTTGTCCCTCACTCCATAGGAATTCATTTGTGCCCTGTATGTGGCCATCAGTCGCTACCACTACAACTCACTGCTAGCAATTTTAGTAGTGCGATTGCCCTTCCGAATATCAAAGACAAAAGCGGTTACAGAGCTGCTCCATCTTTTAGCAATTTAGAAACAAAAAAAGTATCTCCCATGGGATTTTGTTGCAGCAATTATGATACAAACAAAGTATGTTTTTTTTTATAAAAATGAAAATAGTTTATTAATACAAAATAAAATTGTCCTGGTCTATACATTCAAATTCCTAGTCTGCTGTACAGTATATTCTTATACAGAAGCAGAGATAGTATGTTCTGTTCTTTCTCATTGATTCAGGTCTGTTCCCACCCTATTGCACCCTGAAGAAGACTATATTTAGTCGAAACGCGTTGGGTAAAAATTAGTAGCTGTACAATAGGTACAGTACATGCTATCTCTGCTTCTGTATGAGAATATAGTGTATAACAGACAAGGAATTGGAATGTATAGACCAGGACAATATTTCTTTGTATTAATAAACCTTTTCACTTTTACAAAAAAAAACCATACTTTGTATCATAATTGCTGCAACAAAATCACATGGAAGATACATGTTTTGCCCTTCCAAATATTACCTGTGTGCACCTAGCTTAAAAGATCTTTTACAGTTGGTCTCCTAGTACCCAATTGACACTTTACATTTCTATTTATCATTTCAACATCTTATGTTTGGATTACAACTTTCTTTACGAAAACACACCTCCCTAAACTGCCCTCGATCATACTACAATCAAAATTTCTTGACTGAATAAAAAAAAAAAATCAGTCTTGGTTACTCAACACTTCTGTCTTTGAAAAAATCCCTGTTCTAGACAAAAAAAAAGGAAACACAAATTTTCTTTTCCTACCAAAATTCTACCTAGGTTTTCACTTCCTTTTTGTCCGCACATTTGTGGAACCCCCAACAGTGTGTGGCAAAAAAAGGAAATTACAAAAACTTAAATAAAAAAATCATACAGGCTACAGTCAGTACATAATTTACACGGATCTCTCAACTTGAATGTGTACATCAGTATTCTTGAGTACAATCCTCATTCAATGCATTGGAGAAGTGCTGGACGTTTTGAATCTTAAGACCTGCAGAAATTTTTTCCAGAAGAAATAAGCTCTTCTATGGACAATGTAGACAATAAGGCAACTTTTCTGGCAAAAGCATTTCTATAAAAAAAAAAAAAAAAAAAAAACAGCAACACATTTTTGAGGTATTAAAGTTTCTATGGGCAATATGCACTATAACCCCCCTGCAAAACAATTTTGAAGGTATTATCTTTCCCATTATAACCTACCCATTCAGCAAGCTCAACTATTTTTAATGAATTCCAAGCAATTCATCAGTGTCTTTAAGACAGTGGCTTGCTCCATGTAGGTCTGTCTCCCTTCTGGGCTTTAAAGGTTCACCTAACAGAAAAGTTATTTTCATTTTTCCTCACAGAACGAAAATCAGGGAAGAGTCAAAGTCCTTATGGATTAAGTACTTAGTACTACAAGCTTTCCTAACCAACTAGCCCCACACTTTCTAAAAGCATTTAACTACTTGCCACCTGTAGGATGTCCACGGTCATCGGGTTGCAGTAGTTATACGGGGATAATACCTGCCCCTACAGGCACCATCCTGGTATGGATCTTTTCAGCCAGCAATTCCCTTTCTATCAGAAGTAATTAGAGTTCCACCCCCTCCCGCCACCACTGCCTTTTCCCGGCTCTACTGTACCATCGCAGAGCCCAGAAGCAATGTGGCCAACAGCAATTGCTGCACTGAACAGAGAGAGAGGAACTGACGTCATTGCTTTCTCTCTGTAATCCCAGAAAGCGGGAGTGACAAGTATTTTGTCACTTCCGGTTCCACCTCTTTGTTTACCTGGCCGATAGCAGCCAGGAAAGCAGCTGATCAGACTAATCTGTGTCTGATTGGCTGCATGGGAGGCTAGAGGAGAGATTTGGGGTCAAATAGACCCCAGATCTCTCCATAAAGAGGACCTGTCACAGTCCATGTTGTCACAAGAGATGCTGTTCATCCCTTGTAATAGTAATAAAGTTAATCCAAAAAAAAAAAAGTGTACAAAAAAGAATCATATATAAAATAAATAATAAAAAAAGAAAAATAATCTAGGCACCACTTTCCCACCGTGCTAACGCGCAAATGTGAACGCATGTGTTACACCTGCACGCATATGTAAATGGTGATCGCACCACACATGTGAGGCATTGTCATTAACATCAGAGAAAGAGCACTAATTCTAGCACCAGACCTCTTGGGTAACTCTAAACCGATAACCTGTAAAGGTGTTTAAAGTGTCGTCTATGGAGAATTTAAGCATCGTAGTTGGCCGCCATTTCATGGGCAGTTGCAATTTTAAAACATGACATGTTAGGTATCTATTTACTTGGTGTAATATTATCTTTCAAATTATATTAAACAAATGGGGTAAATATTGTAGTTTTTAGTTTTATTCATAAAAGTGTATTTTTTTCCCAAAAAAATTGCGTTTGAAAAACTGCTTCGCAAATACTGTATGACATAAAAAATTGCAACACCCCCAATGTTATTCTATAGAGCATCGGCTAAAAGTAAATATATAATGTTTGGGGATTCTAAGTCATTTTCTAGGAAACAAAAAGGAGGTTTGTACATGTAGGAGCGAAGTCAGAATTGGCCCGGATATAAAGTGGTTAATCTAATCTTTGATTCATGTGCTTAATCACCGCCACAGTTGGAAGCCTACAGGTGCATCTCATAAAATTAGAATATCATCAAAAAGCTAATTTATTTCAGTAATTCAATTCTAAAAGTGAAACTCAGATATGAGATTCATTACACACAGAGTGATATATTTCAGGCATTTCTTTCTTTTAATTTTTATGATTATGGCTTACAGCTAGTGAAAACCCATAATTCAGTATTTCAGAAAATTAGAATATTGTGAAAAAGTTTAATATTTTAGACTCATGGCATCGCATTCTAATCAGCTCATTAACTCAAAACACCTGTACAGCCTGAGCCTTTAAATAGTCTCTCAGTCTGGTTCAGTAGGCTTCACAATCATGGGGAAGACTGCTGACTTGACAGTTGTCCAGAAGACAGTCATTGACACCCTCCAAAAGGAGGGTAAGTCACAAAAAGTAATTGCTAAAGAAGCTGGCTGTTCACAGAGTGCTGTATCCAGGTATATTAATGGAAATTTGAGTGGAAGGAAAAGGTGTGGTAGAAAAAGGTGCACAAGCAACACCGATAACTGCAGCCTTGAGAGGATTGTGAAGCAAAGGCCATTCAAGAATTTGGGGGAGATTCACAAGGAATGGACAACGGCTGGTGTCAGTGCTTCAAGAGCCACCACACACAGACGTATCCAGGACATGGGCTACAGCTGTCGCATTCCTTGTGTCAAGCCACACCTGAACCAGAGACAACGTCAGAAGCGTCTTACCTGGGCTAAGGAGAAAAAGGACTGGACTGTTGCTCAGTGGTCCAAAGTCATCTTTTCGGATGAAAGTAAATTTTGCATTTCATTTGGAATCCCAGGTCCCAGAGTCTGGAGGAAGAGTGGCGAGGCACAGAATCCAAGTTGCACAAGGTCAAGTGTGAAGTTTCCACAGTCGGTAATGATTTGGGGAGCCATGTCATCTGGTGGTGTTGGTCCACTGTGTTTTATCAAGTCCAAATTCAGCGTAGCCCTCTACCAGGAAATTCTAGAGCACTTCATGCTTCCCTTTGCTAACCAGCTTTATGGAGATGCTGGTTTCATTTTTCAGCAGGAATTGGCACCTGCCCACACTGCCAAAAGTACCAATACCTGGTTTAATGATCATGGTATTACTGTGCTTAATTGGCCAGCAAACTCGCCTGACCTGAACCCTATAGAGAATCTTTGGGGTATTGTCAAAAGGAAGATGAGAGACACCAGACCCAATAATGAAGACGAACTGAAGGCCGCAATTAAAGCAACCTGGGCTTCTATAACACCTCAGCAGTGCCAAAGGCTGATCGCCTCCATTCCACACCGCATTGATGCAGTAATTCAAGCAAAAGGAGCCCTGACCAAGTATTGAGTGCATACTATACTGTACATGGACATACTTTCCAGTAAGCCAACATTTCTGTATTAAAAATCATTTGTTTTATTTGTCTTATGTAATATTCAACATTTCTGAAATACTGAATTTTGAGTTTTCACTAGCTGTAAGCCATAGTCATCAAAAATAAAAGAAGGAAATGCTTGAAATATATCACTCTGTGTGTAATTAATCTATATAAATTACAGTATGAGTTTCACTTTTTAAATTGAAATTACTGAAATGAATTAACTTTTTCATATTTACATTTTTTGGGATGTACCTGTATATGTAATATGTATATGTGCCAACTATAGGTCTATGGTCCTGTTAGTTAAATAGAGACATTAAAATATTTGAAAACATCCTGTCAATAGATCCAAGTCCTTACCAATCAGCAATTGTACCCAGTAAGGGGGGCTATTCGGACAAAATTAGAACATTGGAATAGTCCAGACACTCAATCATTTTTTACTAGCTACTATATGTAGTATGTCATGAAACCTAAGAGCATATTTTTATTACAAACAGCAAGCTAAAGAATTGGGATCTTGGTAAGGGTAAAATATAGGACGCTCTAGGTCTCTATTGGCTTTACCTGTAAATTAGAGAATTTATTAACAGTTGCAGCAACAAATAGGGCAAGCTGAGAACATTGAGAGGGATTGCATTTATCCAACCCTGATTACTGATCCATCTACCTTCTCTATGTCCTATTACATTTCCCAGAAACCCTTTAATTCCCTCATACACGTACATACAGTAGGAGTTAAATTGTATCTTATCTATCCATGGAACTGGATACACGTATACAACCTGAAACACTTGCAAAAGGTGTTTTTGTATATTGTAAATGTCCACTAACCCTGCCACTGCCATTGTGAGCTTCATTACTGTATTCATGTGTGGTGGTTTTATCCTTTCATAGTTACATAAACTAAAAAACACCTAATAAAATCCACAGAAAGGATTGGACTTCTTTGGTCCTTTTGAGCTTGCTTCTAAGTAAGTCTCAGCACCTACAAGACCATAAGGCCTACAACAAAAATCCCTAGTTATATATATGCTACTGAACAATTGTTTTCAGGGCTAGTTTGCTGGTCATCCTTTGTGTAGTAAGGACCGACCTCAACTGAGTTTATTTCTGTTGTAGTTTGGTATCAAATACAAACTCTGTAATGTGTTTTTCCCAAAGGTTGTATCCATACTTATATCTTTTGACTTTCAGGTTGAGGTGAAATAAACATCCCTGACAGTTTCCTCAAACTAAACATTTATCTTACATATATCTCACAAAATACCTGTCAACAGAGTTGAAATGTACGGACAAGGATAAATGTTTCACAAAAGAAGGCATATTTTTGCTCATATTTTTTGCAGACTAGGGAGAGAAATGTGTGTATGTATACAGTTCATACAAAATAGTCAATAAAGACTAGGTTTGATTTTTTTAAATATTAAAAAAAGGAGAAGAAAAATATATACAGCCGCAATTAATGTTGTATAATGGCATTCGTGGATAAAATTAATCATAATTGACTACAAGACATAATCACATGGTTTTATTTACTGCATAGAACATTTTTATCTACTCCCCTGTTATTTCAAAAGCCAATACAGCCCTAGGTGCAGCACAAGTAGCATTCACAGCTATGAATACTTTTAAAAAAAACTTGAACACAAAGTTGGGGATTTGTGTTGACTGGAGTTTCAGGAGTCTACTATAGGACCACAAATATGTGTAATATATTTGTAAAAAAAATACATGTCATACACATGTTTGTTTGCCATATGCCTATTTTTTCCTCATGATTTTGGTACTGAGGAAGAGAATAAAATCACATTTCTATATTTTACTAGTTAGTATTTCATTTTGTGCTAGATCTCACCAGATCTCACCTCTATTTGGTTCAGTGGCCAGTCTTAGGACTAAAACAGTGTTCTGCATGCTTCTTCCATCCGTAAGGTAACCCCCCTGTTCTTTAAAATGATTGCATTTGCCTTCATAGTACTGGTGTTACATACAGTCTATGCAGATCCCTGTGCCGACCCAGTGCCTATAAAGACACTGGAATACAGGCAAGTAACTAAATGCTTCTTAATAGGAAGTCTCCCCTTGCCAAGTCTAATGAAGGAGACAATGGCAATATAAATGGTGCTGAGATTATTATAGCCTGCTTATCCACAGATCATAACAAAGTCATAGCGTTTAATGGAACAGCAGCGTATTGTTAATGAGATTAACTGAAAAATAAAACCAGACAAATATTATTTAACAGGCAAATCAAAAATTAGAAGCTGTAGCTGTCTGGTTAACCTTCAGCGACAGCTTCTTTTGACCTTGGTACATCATCCAATCTCTCTATGTGTGTCAGCTGCTCCAATATGAACCTGTAAGCTCTGGGGATCACCGAATATCCCAGCGTGTCTATAAAGAAAACCCAGACAATACTGTTTGGCCTGATTTGCACCATGCAGAAGAATGCAGCAACACTATTTCTGTCATCTAAGGGGTTAACTTTAAAGATACAATTACCACACTGTCATATGAATATTTTAGCACTAAGATCAAATTCTTTGTATAAATATACAGTGTACTAATGGGATGCAATATATTAGTATGCTATACCTAAATCAGTACAAAGAAAAAATGTATACTGGAATTATAACTACCAAAGTGAAAATATGACTGCTTTAGAAGTAAAAAAAAAAAAAAGTAAAAGAAGAAGAAATGGAAAAAGAAGATTAAGAAAAAGAAGCCGAAGATGAAGCGGAAGAAGACAAAGAAGATGAAGACGAAGAAGAAGACAAAGAAGATGAAGAAGCACTAGCAGAGGCCCCTCTTCGAGCAAGATCACAAATATAGATAAAATAAATAAAAAAAATAATATACATATATATATATATATATATATATTTACAACAGGCAGCATAACACAATTAAAAAAAAAATTATATATATATATATACATATATATATATATATTTATATATATATATATATATATATATATATATATATATATATATATATATAGATAGATATATATATATAGATATAGATATATAGAGATATTGTCATACCAATCTTTCCAAAACTTTTATAATCTATGTTATGAAAACAATAATGAAGTGCTACTATACCATTCACACTGTGGATCAAAAGCCAACTATCACTGCAAATAGATAAGGACACATACATGTATTTCAACATTCCCATGCTCACAAACTGATAACATTCCATATCTGCATACTCTACATCTACAGACAAAGTGGAACAGAGATTTTTAGTCTAAGGAAGCATCCATAATCCTGACGGTCATAGCACCGACTGAATAAAGATTTTTAAGTTCAAAGTGTATCTTGCAGCTTACAGTGTTATTTTTGTATGCAAACACAGCAATGGTCTTCATCTGCTACTGCCTTAATATAAAAAAAAAAAAAAATCTAATTTACTAGTAGCATGAAAGGTCACTTCTCTTGCATGAAAAAACAATACAGATTAAATACAAACAAGAAATTCACATTGAGTCTATGGGTAAAGAATAAAAAAGACCAATGAAAAATAGAAAAGGGAAAAAAAAAAAACAATTCCTTAAAAATCTATCCCGCTGTTTTTTTTTTTTTTTTTTGCCGGCTTCATCTTCCTAGCGAGAATAGAAATCCAACATGTACTTCATGCAAAGAAATGCACAGTCAGGAAAGAAATGAGAACACAGCGAAGGTCAGCAAGATAGAAATTCATTACTTTTCATGCTCTGTCAAACCTATGAGAACAGCTCGATCTTAAAGAGATGCAAAATCTTACTCCAAATGCTATTCAGTCCAAAGCAATGGCCATAAAGAAAGGGTTTGTGGCCTGGCCACAAAAAACCTTGACCTCCGTAACCTCTTTTTTTAATCTGTAAAAAATGAAAAGGGCAGATCTTGCCTATCATAGGAAAGGTTGTTTCGTGCTAACATTTGTCTAGATCTGCCCAGCAATAGGGGATTTTTTTCATGAAACAGCAGAAGTCTCGGAACTGTCATGTGACTTTTTTTTTTTTTTCCTCCTGATATGAGACATGTGCTTGCATATCATTTTGCAGTTTAATAACTATGCGAATTTCGGAACAACCTGCCTTTGCTTATAATGCATGACATAGTCTGTAAAGGAGCATGAGAACAGTTTTCCATGAAAGGCAAGGTTTTCATAGTTGGCCTGTAACCATGGTAGCAGATGCCTTTTTCGCTTAACCCTGCTTACCTCTTTGCAGCCACGAGCTGCTCCCTTTTGTTACAAGGGGTACGCCTTGATTTTTCTTTCTCGTGAACAAACTTGCATCTTCTTCAAAGGGCATGATGTTGCAGGTCATTGGTCTAGACTGTTTGAACGGTCCAGGGAACAGCCTTGATGTAACCCTTGCTCCTTGTGTGCCACACCACCAGCCGTGTGACTGCAGACTGTAGGGGGACATTTGAGATCTGTATTTGAAAAGGACTACGTACAATTTTGCCACTGTGCCTTTTCACTCATCGATTGAATGAATATCGAACCTTCTGTCGTTGCATGTGTGAAATAGATAGCTTAGCAAGCACTTTTCCAACTAAACCTGAGCGGTGGGCCAAACATTTTTTTTTCTTTCCTCCCAAGCTATAATTATTTCTTCTCTTTAATGCATTCATCGCATGTTCTCTTTAATGAGCTGTGCAAAACGTCACCTTGACTGCCATTAATGTTCTACATCTAGAACTAATTATTTACTTTTTTTGTGGATTTATGAGATTTTACTTTTTTAATGCCATTTTTTCCATTTATTCCTATTTTGAAATGTAGATTAATTAAAAAAAAAAAAAAATCTTAATAAACTTCTCATACCTACATCTATAGAAATGGCTATGTGAGATGATTAGTTAAATAAAATACACAATTAATATTTATGTTTTAATGTTGACATGCTATCGCCTTTCTAACTGCATTTTTTGTTATTTAGAATAACAAAATCGAATAAACAGTAGTAGTAAAAAGGATAAAATCTGTTAAACTTGATAAATCTGTACTTCTAGTCTTATTTATGAAATGTTTTTGGATTAATTTTAATATATTCAACTTTATTTATTTATTTATTTTTTTTTTTTTTCAAACCGTAAAAAGTAAGCACTCTCAGCAATGCATTTTATCCAGAAAGAAAGTAAGAATTATTTCACGGTGACAGCCAGCACCACCTGCTCTGTCTGGAAAAATAATGTTTGATAGTAAGGTTACTAAAATCCTGATAACAAAATACCAAGAGGACTTAACAAATCTTCATGGCTGTGCTTTACGTAAGCGACATCTGTATGTATTTCTTGAGACAGCATTACTTTATACTACAAGGCTTACTTTCCTTATTCTTAATTGCTACAGGCAAAGGGGAGGTGCACATAAGAATAAAGGTTACACCGACAGATGAAACATAATTCACAATGAGAGCGGTTTTCATCCAAGCTGAAATAGACCATGCTGACTTCTAGACCAGTTAAAGGGCAAGCAGAGTGCAACTGGATTTTAATAATACGAGTGTAGAACAAAGACGAAAAGACGGGTTTTGTGACAAACCTGCTTGCCAAAAAAGTGTGTTATAATGGAGAAGATGCAATATGATGGAAGAAACGAACAAAAGCTGAAAAGGTCGCTGTGGAACAGTGATGGGGATAGCTGGATTGGCAAGATGCGCTTTATAAGTATAATAAAATAAAAAATCTCACTGTTTTATGTAATTATGTAGTTTGAAAATTAGATATTCGCAAACAGGACACATTTACTTACTAGGACATACTTTTAATCAGATTCATATTCAATTTACGTCTACCGACTTATGTTTTATTCTAATGTCGCAGCATAGAATGAACAGTTACACTTGTTTTATTTATATAAATATATATAATATATATATATATATATATATATATATATATATATATACAGAGAGAAAGAAAGAAAGAAAGAAAGAAAGAAAGAAAGAAAGAAAGAAAGAAAGAAAGAAAGAAAGAAAGAAAGAAAGAAAAAGAAAGAAAGAAAGAAAGAAAGAAAGAAAGAAAGAAAGAAAGAAAGAAAGAAAGAAAGAAAGAAAGAAAGAAAGAAAGAAAGAAAGAAAGAAAGAAAGAGGAAATTAGGGAAGAGGTTTAATTAGTTATTGCATAAATTGCATTAAATGTACACTTTTTACAAATAAAAATAGCATATTGTATTTGTATACAGGAATATTTAAAATAAAGAAATAATTACAAATTCAAAGTGAGCACAATTTTGTAAAGTAAACAGTAAAAAGACGCATTTTGTGTCTTTAAACTAAATGGAATCTCTGCATTATTTATTACTTATTGTATTTGCTCTACTAAAACAAACAAAAGTTTGCAAGGTTGTCCAAGAAAAACAAAAAATTCTTGTCAAAAACAAAAACTTCTTGCACAGCAAGTAGTTATTGAAACTACCAGCTGAAATATTTTAAATTTTTTCATTATTAAATTTAGGAAAACAATATGCCGAAATACTGGAAAAAAAATTTAACATGTATCTCACATTACAATATTACAAAAACACATAATAACAAAATACACAAAGGTGATAATTAAAAAAAAAAAAAAAGCAGACTGTAACCAGATTGTAAAAAATTAAATAACGATATGCTCATGCTGAAATTAAAAAATGTTAAAAATAATATTGTAATAAAAAAGATACAAATCTGGAATTTCTATTACATCACAACATTTTGGGACACAGCCAGTTAACAAAAACTGAAAAAATGATTAAAATGTTTATATGATAACGGAACATTCTTTTACTTTCTGTGTTAATTACTGTCATTGAACATAACAAAAAATATAAATGAAGGGTTTACATGATGATCCTGTGCTTGTGGGAACCAAATGCTTATCGTTATGCGGATTTAAAAGCTAATTTATTAGAACTTCTAATTATTATATGATATTTTTCCTTTTTTTTTTTCAGCGGCAGTTTTAAATGCTCTTGTATGGCATCAGCTAATGACGAATTGCTCTGTTTGTTATGATCGTACTCTACTACCACACCTTTACAATAGCAGTAGGAAAACAATAATGTAATAGCACATATTTATGGTGGATGGTTCACTTGCACTCCTTTTTATCACATTGATAACCTTATCTTACAATGCCTGTTTGTTACTTCCTTACGTTAAATTTGGATAATATTGCATGGGGTAAAAAGCAAAGAAGGTAAGTATCACACATACAGTTTAGGAGACAGCTCAGAAAAAAAAAAAAAACAGCAGATTTTGATTCCATAAGACAGACTGGATCAGAGTCAAAGCTGCCACATACTGTGTGAAAAAATGCCACCCTGGTGTGAACAAAGGGTTTAAAATGGAGTCAAAAAGCATGCAAGCTCAATGTCTAAGCCTTTCCTGTGTATTGTTCTGCCGCAACCTGCAGGACATCAAGTGGGCTTGAAAGAATAGAGTGCTCTTAGAGATTACTGTTGACAGTGAAATGAATTGGGATTTTTTGGGGATTAGCAGAATAAAAAATCCAGTGTTTATTTTATGCAGAGTAAATTCATTTATATAAAATTCATAATTTTAAAAATTAAAAGTACAAAATAATCTCAAAATTTATCAACTTTATTTTACGGACTTGTGGAACAGAAAATGGATGCCTATAAAGAATGTGATGACATTGTCCAAATCCATATTAATAGCTAAAAATATAAAAAACTGGAAAATTATCTATTTAAAGGAACATTTCTGTTCTATATAAAACATTGCTTCCAAGTATATCTTCAGCTTTTAGAATCTTATAGTTTTGAAAGTTCAAGTCTGAAGAAATTTTTCTCAAACATTATCATTTGAATAAATAAATAAATACATTGAAAAAATAAATAACTATACCCTGGGAGCTTGTTAGTTTTCTTCTACCAATTAAGTTTCAATGAAAAATAATTTCTGAAAAATTTGCAGAACTAAAATTAGCTTGTGAATGAGTAAGGTTTAGGCTTTAGGTTATGTAAGTGAAAATTAAATGTTATTATACACTAACTAATGCACATGTGCTACCTTAGTAATGATTCAGCATTTTTTTTTTTTTTTTTGCTGTAGTTTTTTTTTGTTTACATGGTTTTAATGCAAAAGAACCCATTCTAAGATAAAAATTAACATATTATTTTAGAACCAAACATTTTCAGCTTTTAAATTTACCACTGAACACAAAAAAAAAAAAATCACAACAGTTATGTCGCCAGCATGAAGAGTTTTATATTTTTGATCTATTATTTTAGGTGTAAATAATTAATAATATAATTACATAAATTAGACATAATGAATAGTCTTTTAGCAATCCTATAAAATATTCTGTTAGCAATCCTATAAAATATATATCTCCCAATTGGTTTACTTTCAAAATTCACTTAAATTCTTTCTTTCAACTTGCATGCAATCTCTTGGTAAAGAAAAAAAAATGGTTTAAAGCCCCTAAATCCCTGAAGCTTCCCTAGAAGGTCAAGACGGGAACATTTTTCTATTTACTCTTTGTAACTCTGGATAAAAATCAATTTGTTGCTTTCATTACAACCACACAATCAATTCCATTTAAAGCATGATGCAAAATCAAGTCCAAAGACAATACGAAGCTGTGGAATTGTGACAAGTGGATTTTTACTAGGTAGCATTTGTATGAAAATGTCCCATCTGCTTTGCCATAGCAAAGGCATCAGGCTTTTTAAGCAAGAGCTCATGTCATTTATTCTTCATTTAATTAATTCTAGACCTATTCATACCTTTCTTATTCAAGGAAGATTGAAAAGGAAATGGTCATGTTAATAAAAATGCCAAATAATCCTAACGTTTAAAATGCAAAATTACTTTTTATTTATTACAGACATTTATATAGCACAATCAATTTATGAAGCATATTTTACATACTGTACATTCACACCAGTCCCTGTGCTCCAGGAGCTTACAATCTAAGGTTTCTATTTTAGATGCATACATACACACACATACAGTACATACTAAAAACAATATAGACAGAGGCAAATTAATCTACCAGAATTTATTTGAGGGAAAACCAAAATACCCAGAGGAAACCCACAAAAGCACAGATAGGACATACAAACTCCATGCAGATAGTGTCCCAGTAGGTCTGCAAGGCAAAATTGCTAAACACTAAACCACTGTGCTGCCCAAAATGGCTTGTTTAAATATGTATTTTTACTGGGCATTACATTTCCTACTGGCAATTTTACTATATGCATATGGTTGTATTTTAGATGTGTGTGAAATGTGTTTGCTGTGCAGTTACCTGGCTTTACATTCTTATTTGTATTCACACATAAGCAAAAATAAAAATAAAAAATCCAAAAATGATCACAAACTGATCTAGTCTTCAAAGCCCCATACTATTGCTTTTCCATTTTCCTTGTGTGCATATGCTTTTCCTATATGCAGAGATGTGAACAATGGTAAATGACAACCTTCTAGATTGTAAGCTCTAACGACCAGGCCCTCTGATTCCTCCTGTATTGAATTGTACTGTAACTGTATTGTCTTCCCCCACATTGTAAAGCGCTGCGCAAACTGTTGGCGCTATATAAATCCTGTATAATAATAATAATAACCTATGCTGTAAAATGTTTAATGCTGCTTTAAATTTTTACATGAAGTTGCATGTATTCAGCTACATTTGAACTCACAAATGGGTTCAGTTCACAAAGAAAACACACCAGGATAAGGATACTTATTTTTTAGAAAGTGACAGTTAGTTTCAGCTGTATCCAATGAAGTTTGGAACAGGTGGTCACGTGACAAAAATAAAGATTCTTATCTCTGGTTAAAGTTATCTTAATTGAGCTTGAGGCTGGGTTCACATGTGTGCGAATAGCATTCAAACATCCCTGTAGCCAATTCACATGACATGCAAGTGGGGCTGGCTCGCAATGGAGCCAATTCACACATGTCTGGGATGTCCGCGGTCTGCATTCCAAAAGGGTCCTGTGCGTCTTTGGGCCCTGTTGTTCAGGTGCAAACTCAGGCAAAAATACGGGACTGATTCGCACCTGAACTGGTGAACAGGGATGCACCGGACCCCATGCTGGGAACCGCAGGCCACACATATGTGAACCCGGCCTAAAGCAGAACTAAACCCAGTGATTTCATTATTTCCCAAAACAATTTTGCCTTGCATGCCTTGAATGATAACTGTCAAATATGCTTGTGCTCAACTCAAATGGCTGGTTTCAAAACTGATTAAATGTGCAGCACCATGGTTACTGCAGATCAAACAGAGGTTAGGATGTCAGCCTCCTTGGCTGTAAAGGATAGAAGGGTTTGGTTCCACTTTAAAAATCAAAACTGTGAACAGGCAGGCTTTTTGCTGCTGAACAGACATGCAATGCATGGCATGCAGACGTGGGTGTGCTTTACTGAGAAGCGTCCGCCATGAAGACTCCTGGGATGTATGACATCATTTTGGCCTAGACCAGAACCCAGGAAGAAACTAAAGAATTGTTAAAAAATAAAACTAATTTAAACAAGTAAATATAATACACCTTCCTATATCTTTACTAATGCCAGCAGCATAAGGATAAAAAATAGTTAGTGTTCATTCAGAGAGTTTAGTACAACTAAACTCAATGGGAATCTAGTGATCCAGGAACCCCTGCCTAAGAAACAGAAGAGCTAGTCCCAAACACTCCAACTGCAGATGCCTTGCTGTCTCTCATACACGGTCAAGCCTTAGGAAAAAAAAAATAGCTATTGGATAAAAAACATATTTGGAAACCTTAGTCTGGTGATACTAAAAGGAAAAGGGGAAGTTATGTAACACAGGCTTCAAAAAGTACATTCCTAGACACCTTTTGAGGTGATCTCTGGCTTCAATGGATTAGACAAAGAACTTAAATGAAGGAATTAAATTCCAATTCCAGGCTTAGTTCCCTGTATCCCGCCTTCCCACCTGGACTGCCCCCTAACAGTTTGTTATGCTTTAATTTATTGAATATTTTATAGATGTCTTCAGGTGGGTCACAAGATGTGCTGGTTCCTCTGCATCTCTTCTCCATCATTAGGTGGTCCATGATAATTCAAGGAAGTGTGCTGACATGATGATAATGTCAGTGTCAACCCAGTGTCAGATGTCAGAGTCACCCCTGGCACCGCATAGTGACGCCCTCTTAGGGGCAAGTCTATGACGTTCTGCACTTACAGGATCTTCTCAGTCTTCTGGATTCAATGACACCCAGACTGGGGTTTTTTTGTGGCAAAAAAGGGGAAAGCTCCAGATTAAAGGTAAGTATTGCAGCCTGGGATTTCCTCCTGGAGGACTAATAATTTATTTAAAATTATTTAAATTATTATTATTATTTTTTTTTCAAATAAAATAAATAGAAAAAGCTGGAATAAATCAGTAGCTGGCCGATTGCTTTCACTTGTTATCTGGAGCTGTTCTATAAAATCATCAACAATAAATTGTCCGGATTCTGTAAAAGATTTGAGTGCCCTGTACAACAAGATTTGGCCACTTAGCCCAGACATTTAATAAGTTGGCCATATGTGGAAAGACAATAAAATTCCACCCACATGTTTTGCTTTGCCCCGTGGAAAAAAGGACAGTATTGCATTCATTGACAGATTCAGTCACCACACAACTAGATCACATCATATGTCATTATGTGGCATCTGCCAAGATATCATTGCTGCCGTGGTCCTGTAGCTGATGTACTGGGAAGGTTCATTATTTTTTATGTTCTTTTTGCTACACAGGCATATGCTAAATAATAAAACTGTAGCACCAAAACCCAATCTGGTTTTATTGTATCTTCTGTGGGAAAAATGGTCAAGATTCTGATATTTACTGTATATACTGTATAAAGAGCAGAGGGGGTATTTCAAAGTGCATAAGATCCTCCCCAAGAATACACGTTATTATTTTATGAAAACCTATATGACACTTTTATATGGTATTGGGGCTGGCCTACGATGATTATATGGTGCTCTTTGTTAAACATTTATTTTGCATTCTCAAAGAGAACAAGTAAAGACATTTCTCCCTCTCCTTTGTAGCCACCGCCACTGAACAATGACATCAAATTTGCTTGTGCTTGGAATTCCTCCTGACCTTTCATATTCCTTATTACATTAAAAATAATTCCTATATACCATGAACATTTCCAGAACTGTGAGGCAACCTTTACAAAGTAGATGCTTGGCACAAATACTTAAAACTGGCAAACATCTATTAAACAATAATTTAACTTAGGCATTCACTCTCTTTACACTTATACTTCCCTCACTCTTCAGTTACATTAGCAGACAATAAAATATTTTTCTCTGAATACTTTTGCTGCAGGACCCAGCCCAAAACTTCCAACTTTCTCACCTAGGTAACAATGGAGCCCTCCCCTTCCTGCATGAACCCTCCTGTGATACTACATTATACATCCTAGGAGGCTTTGAGGCAATTTGCAGCCTACAGGAATTGCCAGGCAATCTTGGCTACACTGCGCATGGGCAGTGGCATGTCATCAGAGGAAGAGATGGCTAGCCCGCTGATGATGAAACAAGAGTAGAGGGTGGCATAAGACCCAACATGCAATGGGTCTCTAGTGAAGCAAGTTACACTGCACAGCATAACGCAACGAAAGATGAGAAGAGGGTGGCATAAGACCCAATGTGCAGTGGGTCTCTTGTGAAGCAAGTTACACTGCACAGCATAACGTAACGATAGATGAAAAGAGGGTGGCATGAGACCCAACGTGCAGTGGGTCTCTAGTGAAGCAGGTTACACTGCACAGCATAACGTGATGAAAGAGGAGAAGAGGGTGGCATAAGACTCAACATGCAGTGGGTCTCTAGTGAAGCAGGTTACACTGTGCAGTATAACATGATGAAAGAAGAGAAGAGGGTGGCATGAGACCCAACATGCAGTGGGTCTCTAGTGAAGCAGGTTACACTGCGCAGTATAACATGATGAAAGAAGAGAAGAGGGTGGCATGAGACCCAACATGCAGTGGGTCTCTAGTGAAGCAGGTTACACTGCACAGCATAACGTGATGAAAGAAGAGAAGAGGGTGGCATGAGACCCAACGTGCAGTGGGTCTCTAGTGAAGCAGGTTACACTGCACAGCATAACGTGTGAGTATGTTTTTTGAGGAAAACCCAGCAGTCAAGGTAGGATGAGAAGATAAGAACAAAAAAGCACAAAGGGGAGTGAAGTTCCTCTTTAATACAATCTCTGTTCAATCAACTTTAGATCTACAAAAACTATGCAATATGAGGACCTACCTAATCTATCTATTCAGTTTCAGCTAGGTAGGTTCTTGCACTACATACTTTTTGGTAGATTTAAAGGAAATTGTTCAATCAGATTGTAAAGCATGTGGCGAGTTTAACAGTCTCATTCATAGGTAACCAAATATATAACGTACCCAAGTAAATTTAAAAACATGGAACTGCTCATGCTAGAATTCTGCACTTGCTGAAGATATGGCCACCAGCATTGTATCTGAGCCACGCTTCTTTGTTTGGGGATTAATAAATCAGCCCCACAGAATATTGCTTAGTTCCCAATTTAGCTGTAGATGTGAGCCTGACAAAAGGAATTCCTATCAGAACAATCTTGATTGCTACTGGCACAACAGCCTTTCATGAATTAGGCAGCCAGGTTAGAAATTGGGAAAGGCTGAAGTAAAATACTTGACTTTGACAGTGACCCAGGACACTCAGAAGACAATGATGGTTGCTGTTATAGTGAAAGCTATTACCATTTGTATGCACATTTAGAAAATCCACAGCCACAAACAAAAGGACAGAGGAGGACAGAAAAGCTAACTGTAGATTTTCACCTATCTATCTATCTATCTATCTATCTATCTATCTATCTATCTATCTATCTATCTATCTATCTATCTATCTATCTATCTATCTATCTATCTATCTATCTATCTATCTATCTATCTATCTATCTATCTATCTATCTATCTATCTATCTATCTATCTATCTATCTATCTATCTATCTATCTATCTATCTATCTATCTATCTATCTATCTATCTATCTATCTATCTATCTATCCATATATATATATTTTTTTTTTCTTTTTTTTTTTTAAACAGAGGTGGTTTTTGTATTTCTGGGGGCCTGATCAAACACACCCCTTATCCCTGTGATAGCGCTGTCATTAGAGAGTTTCACTACCACAGGCAAAATGCACAAAGCCAATCAGGCTGTGCATTGTATTTGCTGTGCTAGCCAATCATAGCGGTCACAAATGTAAACTCTCCTATTGTTTATATTTGAAGACCTCCCCACCTTCCCCACCTTACTTTAGGATGGGAAGAGGGTTAATACCTCCTTCCCCCTTCTCCTGTACCTCTCATCTACATCCTGTCCTTGTAACGTCTCTATATAAACGCCTTCACTTCCCTTTATCCTGCTCATTAAACCCACTTACCTCCATTGTCCCATTGTCTGTGACCTGTACGTTATCCACTCACCTCCTCCCTCTATGTATGGACTGTACATTAATGATGTGCTTTATCAAATGCACCATTATGAAGCTCTGTGTTTCTTCATTTTCCAAAAAATTGTGCCAAAAAATAATAGGATCACCTTGGAGAGGTTGTTTATACAGTCCTGGCATTCTTTTTGTAGATGTTTTATCACAGAAAACAAAGGGTAAAGTTTTTTTTTTTTTTTTCAAAATGTTTTCCTTTATATAGTTAACAATGGTTATTAAACAGTTAAAAATAAAAAAGCCTAAAACGTGATATAAAATTATTTGGGTACAGTGCTGCACAACCAAGTAATTGTAAGTCAAACTATCACAGCACTAAAAACTGAAAAAAGCCTGGTAATTAAGGGGCATTAAGGGTTGGTACTCAAGCGGGGTTAAGAATACATAAATATTTGGATATCTATAAGCTGGCAACAACTCTACTTTAAGAACCAGTCATCAGAAATATAATTATAACTGACTATAATGTCTAATCATATATATTTCTATGAAACTACAAAAAATATTTAAAATGTATTTCCAATATTTATATTATTTTGCTTCTTTCTGAGCATTTGTAAAGCAAAAAGCAGTGATGTTTTTTTTTCTATTTATAATGAAGTATGATAAGGGTGTGGTAAGGGTGTATAACATTTTTTTGGCAATAAAAAGTCCCTTTTCGAACTTCAAAAGTTGGGAGATATAAAAACTAAGTGTATATATAAGGCTTGAGGCTCTCTTTTGCTGCTGTGGGTTGACTCCCTTTTTTGCTTTGCATGTAATTGAGCCAGATGATCCCTTTTTCACAGTGAATTATGAAATGCATATTCCAGACATATTTCAATAAAAATCTCACAAAGTTTATGTTTTCTGTAAAAAGAAAACCTAAAGGATTTTAACATTGTATCTGTGTTTTCTCATAATTCATTAAATGTCTACAAATGTCTGTTTTTTATTGCTCCCTGTGCCCCCTGCTAGAGAGATTTACTTCTCTATTACTCTATTTTACCATTATCACCAAAAGTGAACGTGAAAGAAAATCCAACATTTTTAATTGTCCCCAGAACAGTAATAGAGGAATTATTCCAACGGCGACACTAGTTCCGGTGACTCTCACTTTGAAGGGATTTTGTTTTTGCTATGGGACAGGAAGTGAAAGGAAATCTTCTCAGATGGGAGAAAAATGGCAAAAAAAAAAAAAAAGACAGAGATAATAATCCACCCTTACTTAACCACTTCTGGACTGGAAAATGTTCCCCCTTAATGACCAGGCCATTTTTTTGCGATTCAGCACTGCGTTACTTTAACGGACAATTGCGAGGTTGTGTGACTTTGTACCCAAATAAAAATGTATGTCCTTTTTTTTCCCCACAAATAGAGCTTCTTTTGGTGGTATTTGATCACCTCTGCGATTTTTATTTTTTGTGCGCAATAAATTAAAAAAGAGCCACAATTCTGAAAAAAAATATAAATATTTTTCACTTTCTGCTATATAACATTCCCAATAAAAAAATGTAAAAATCAATCTTTTTCATCATTTTAGGCCAATTTGTATTCTGCTACAAATTTTTGGTCAAAAAAATCCCTATAAGCATATTTTAATTGGTTTGCGCAAAAGTTATCGTGTCTGCAATCTATGGGAAAGATTTATGTCCTTTTTATTTATTTATTTATTTTTACTAGTAATGGTGGCGATCTGCGATTTTTAGTGGGACTGCGACATTGCGGCAGACAGATCGGACACCTAACTGGCATGTTTGACATTTTTGGGGGGACCAGTGACATTACTACAGTAATCAGTGCTAAAAATATGCACTGTTACTGTAATAATGACACTGGCAGGGAAAGGGTTAACGCCAGGAGCGATCAAAGGGTTAAATGTGTCCCTAGGGGGTGCTTTCTAACTGTGTGGGGGATAGGCTTATGGAATGAACACAGAGACCTGTGCTCCTAAATAGGAGGAACACAGGAGCCCTGTGTTCATTGCTGACAGAACAGAGGTCTGCCGTGTTTACAACGGCAGACCATCGTTCTGTCTCCACGGGGACCGATCGCGGGTGCCGGCGGCAATTGTGGCCACCGGCCCCGGGATCAGCTTCCCCTCTGGCAAATGGGCGCCCCCACGAGCGCTCCTGCTAAGAGATGTACAGGTACGTCATTTCATGGGAACCTTCCGACCTGCCGCAGTATATGTACGACACATGTTTGGCAAGTGGTTAAACCCAAATGAGAAAGAAAATGAAAAAAGAGTTTTCCTTTAATTGTTAACTATCAGAGCTGACAGACAGGCAGACAGCAGAGGACTAGTTACCAGTATTGCCTGTGGTCTCCATGCAGCTGACCTTTTTCCCATTACTGATGTACCATGCCTTGTTCTGCACTGTCTCTATGTAGAGGTGGCCATCATGGTAGAGGCAGAGCATTGCTTCCTTATGTCAGATCCTTCAGCAAGAATAACAGTGAGCAACACAGTAGTGACACCACCAAATCTCACTCCAAATTTCCTAAAACTGCTATAGATTGATCAGCCAGCCAGCTTAACAAAAATAAATAAATAAAAGGAATGGATTCCCCCATCCACTCATTGTAGGCGGACAAAGGAATCCTCCCAGCTGCGCTATTGTGTTCTGACAGCGATGACTCTTCCACTGTCAGAATATACAGATCAGCGCTGCAGTTCATGATTCCTGTTCGAGAAAAGTCGATCATTAGATTCATTACTTTCTAGTGGCAAAGGCCAAAGATAGATTGAAATTCAGCTGGTCCCTGCTGAACCGGCCAAATTTCAATCCATCTCTGGCGGGCTTGGGACTGAGGCTGCAGTGCCTAAAGCTGGCCATCAATGGATCACAATTTGTCCAGTTCAGGGAGCGGCTGAATTTAAATCCATGTGTGGCTGTTTCTGCTCAACATAAGTCAAATAGGAATGTTGGAAATGTTTCATTCGATCAGTGGCTGCAGCACTGATCAGTGTCTTATGGTAGTGGAGTAGTTTAGGTAGTCTCCACTGTCAGAATACAACAGGAGAGTGGGGAGGATTCTTCCATCCACCTCACTTGGGGAAATCTGTCAGCGGGCAGATAAAAAAATAAAAAGACCTCTCTATGGGCAGTCTTAGACCACACTCTGTGTATATAAAGCTATAATTCTGTAGGCTCAAGAGTTCCTAGGTATCATCATATATAGGAGGTGCATTATTTATTTTTTTAGGAATTCCAGACAAAAGATAGATTTTTCAGGGTACTGTATAGGCACAATTACCATTTCCAAAAATTCCCTATAAGATAGTAAATCTTTATTTTGGGGAGTTCAGGACCCCTTTAAAAGTACATTTTAATAAAAGGAAACATAAAAATCATTTATAATGTGCAAAAGCACAATATTCTGGTAATTTGTATTGTAGGCAGTAACATAAACAATAGAGGTACCTGCATGCTCCTTTGTTACCTTCCTGAGCCCCCTGGGAGTCCTAGCATTCAGGGATCTCAATATGGAAGCATCAACCCTCTGGCACACCGCCCACTCATTGCACATCTCACTGCGGGTCAGTGGGGTGAGCGAGGTGCTTTGAGGGATGCGGTGGGGCGTACTAAAGGCTTCAGAGCTGGGGGCTGCTATTTGCATACTGTGCGTGGATCCTTTATGTATCTTCCTGAGCAACTCAGAAGACCCCAAACCCTGTGCCTGTTTTTAACTCTTTGGGATTGATTTAGGAAAGGAGTAGATAATGTCCCTGTAGATTAGTAAATATAGCAAAGCTGTGCGAAATTACCATATTCAATTGTATGCGGTTAAAATAGAAGGATTTTGCCTTACATTACTGGTCAACTAAATTGAATACAGCTTCCATTTTTCACTAAAATCACCCATCCTGGTATGCTTAGCCTACACGCTTTTTTTTAGGGAGGATTGTCATGCATATGAACAATTGTGGTGTCCTCAGGTTCTTGGATGGCAAAAATTTTCTGAAACACTTTTACCAATGCTAAACCTATTATCTCAGGGACAAACTCACTTAAAAGTATACTGCTTATACGTAGATGTAAAAGCTTATAATGGATTAAAATCCTAATCAATAATAATATTATAAAGAATGCTTAGGTCTATTGTCTGAAAACGATAGCTCATCTTTTTCAAAAACGTTCTTTCCAACTCCAGCCAAAACCATAATGCATAAAGTGTCTTCTTTTTTTTTTGTAGTGTCCCCACTGGGTAAATTTTCTTTTGTTTGCCTTTATCATTATATATATATCTTAATGAAACAGGAAGAAAAATCTTTCCAATGGTGGCACAGCAATAAAAACCTGAGCTCCCCAGCCTTTCCAAGAAACAAAAAAAAAATATTTGGCTGGAGTTGGGTTTTAAACTTTACTTTCAATCGTTTTTATTATTTTTCAAAAAGAAAGAAACACAAATGGTACAAGACAATTGAGCTACTTGGTGACGAGTTTTAAACTTTATTTTAATATTTAATCTTAAATGAAAGGGATGTGGCCTGAAGGCTGAAATTTCAAATATAACAGTTCCCCTTTTTGAAAAATAGATTTTTATTGCCAGTGAAACCTAAAGCTGGGTAAACCCTAATAGAATTGTGTTCAAAATTTTTAGTTTGAAAATCGTTCATTTGATTTTTGAATCGTTAATGGGGTCAAATCGACATTCATTTTTGACAGGAGCGAAGAGAAAATTTAAAGGAGAAGGGTGGAAATTTTTTCTTGGTTAAATGAGTTTTTAACAGTGAGTGTGGTTTTTGTTTGGGAAATTACATTCATTCCAAAAATCGAATGTTAAAAGCAAACCAAATTGTGTGAAGTGCAATTTTACGAAAGTACTTCTAAACATTCTTCTACCCATGAAATGTACTGAAATTTTTGTACATTTTTTCTTAAAAAAATCTACAAGTGTATGGTGAACTTTACACCTCCAGTATTATATTTTGACTGATGCTGGGGCATCAAGCACAGCAGCATTGCTTTTTGTGTGGATTACTGTATCAGCACATTTATTTAGCAAAAAGTACAGTATATTATTTCATGTTATTATCTCTCACAAACTAGCATTAAATCACCATTTCTGCTCTATGAATGACTTTTATAGCCTTCAAGACTGCAGATTTCAAGACAGATTCAAGACTGCAGATAAAAGTACAACAGTTTGCCGGTGATATGTAAAATAATCATATATCTTTCTACAAATTCCTTTTTAACAAGACTTCCAATATGGTAGCTGTCTGCAAACAACATGGTATCCACTGGAAATACTCTTTTAATCTGGGATAGTGGGCTATAAAACGACAGACTATAGTTTGCATATTGCATTTTTATTTACTTTACTAATGAATGGGTCACGCTGATTCTCCTGGAACGGTGACCCCAATAAGGAGAGGAGGGGAATGAAAGCCCAGCCATCTGTAAGACATAGGACCTAAAAGGGCAGACGGCCAACGCAGTGCAAAAGGTGGCAGGAACAAGACATATGAGGTGACAGACAAAGGGCAATAGACAAGGGACTGACAGACAGGATGGGTCAGACTAGAGCAAAACAGCAACTGGGGCAGACAGGAAAGACAAGGGGAGACAGGCGAGAGAGGGCACTCTACATACAAGGGGGTAGGCAGAGGAGGGCAGACACGAAATAAAAGGACAAGCATGAGCAGGCAGACAAGAAACAATAAAGAAATGAAGGGGGTTGACTAAGGTAATCAACCAGCTGCCAGCTGACTTTATGCAAGTGCACGCTTCTTCTTAAAGAACTGCTAAACCCAAATTACAGCTTGGTTTTAGAATTAATAATGTCCAAAGATACAGACGTGTAAGTTATCCTGAGATGACCTTTAGTGCTATCCAGAGCTGAATACTGTTTAGCCTCCTTTGGTATATTATAATAGATAAAAAATAAATAATAATAATAATAAATATAATTTATTTTTAATTCATTAGCAAACATACAATTAGTGCGCTTCATTCATCAATGTCCGAAATAAGAACTGTTTGAGCTGCCTCATCCGCATCTCCCACCTGTCCTTTTTGGACCCTAATTTCTTATTCCTTCATAACTTTCTTTGCTTTTAAGTGTGATGTATACTGTACATCAAAATTTATACAGCTTTTCATACCCACAAATGTGTATGTTGCTAAGAAAGTGGAGACACCGCCCATACTGATCTGAATGTTTATAGAGTATTTCAACCTTTGCAATTAAATTTGAGAAAACCACACTCTGTTTGCTATATGTTCCCATTCACACAGTATGCTTAAAAAATGTTTTTTTTTTTTTTTATTATTTTAAACCTTTTAGATGTTTTTTGGGAGAAGGTGTCATAGCTGACTGCAAGATTATTTTTTTAACGATTTTAGAGTGAGCCTCACCCAACCTCTACATCTTTAACCCTTTGTTAGGACAGAGAGTATTCAAATCTAGTTACAATCGATAATGAATATCTGCCTGCACAGTACAGCAATAATAATTATGGCAGACAAAGCTGCCCAGCCCCCTCATAAACAAAGTAAACTACCTAGGATTTTTCCTTGCAAGATGGTGCAAAATAGAGCATCTAAAAAAGGTCAGCTGCAATTTTTAATTTAGTTTTTTATGCTTTGGGAATTGAGACATAACAAATATAAAATAGGTGTTATATAAATTTGGCTGGAAATATACTCTAAACAGATAAGTGGTCCACATAATAAACTGAGCGCAAAGCTGTGCACTTTATGATCATCGCAGAAGACACTGTTTTGAGCTTGCAAGAGAAGATGTTCAACCTCTGCATATGGAAAAATACAAAAAGGATTCTTTGCAGTATGAACTATGCAAGTTCTTCCATGGGAGCTTATTCCAGCCAACTCAATAAGTTCCTTAAAAAAGGTGACGTGTTTCTAAATTCTCACAATAAAAATATCTATTAAAGGTAAACTTCAAGGTTGATCTTTTTTGCATTGTTACATTGGTCTTTTGTATGTATGCATATGCCCTATCAGAGAGACCACCGAGGATGGTGACAATCGCTGTACTAGTCACCACTACTACAGTGATCGCTGTAACCATCCAAGTACTGTGTCGAGCAGCTTCCCTTCTGCATAGTGGGGTTGCTCACTTGGCCATCTTGCCATTCATAGATCGCCTTCTGTTTTGGTGACAATTGGTAAATATGCAAAAGGAAAGCCACTCTAGATAGGACCCAGAAGACAGCAGCAGAGACTACTACAGTGATTGTCACCTTTCACGGTTCCCTCAGGAATGACATTTGCATACTTACATTGGTCCAAGCTGGACCAATGTAACTATAAAACAAAGATCATACCTGGGCTTCAGCTTTAATATTTAAGGAAATAACACTATAGATTGTTGAGCTAGAAATTATCTGATGGCCTTTGGGAAAATGGAAGGGTTTCTTGACCCTATAGAACAAAAGGTATAAGGCTTTATTAGGGTTTTTTTTTTTTTTTTTTTTTCGTTATATTCCATGTTTACCAAAACACAGCATACCAAAAGCAAATGCTTTGCCAAGTGATTTGGCATATTGAGTTCAATAATCTACATGAAACTGTGTAAAGGAGAATTTGATTCCTATGTGTATGGGATCTCAATGAGCAACTAAAGTCCATATGCTTACCTCTTCTCAAGCTCCACTCTAAGATAAATATATCTCAAACCTAAGCAAAGTAAACTGAGATTTTTTAGCTTTTTTATATTTTCATTATGCTTGTTCCACTCTGCCCCCTCATTCTTCATTCTTGCCTAGGTGGGAATGACCCATTGCACTCATGGAATCTGCATCATTAGCTTCCATTTATGGAGGGGAGTGGGCCCAGCAGCACATTATCGGGAGGTGGCTGACTGAACTCGGAAGAGACAGTCACATACAATGACATCAAGGAGGAAGAGGTCGGCACAGCAAGTGGTGTCAGTGGAGAAGCAGATTGCAGCAGAACAACGCTGGATCCACTGGGTGGGTAAGTATTCGAACTAAGAACAAATCTGCACATGTTGGGGGGGGGGGGTTGATTTTTCTTTTACGTAATACGGATATCTTGACTTTCCATGTAAAAGACAAACTTGGCCCCCAACCCCTTCTACATTCTGTGTCTTCCTATTAATATGATTTGTAGGCTCACTGTTTAACAGAAAGTAGGGGGGGGGGGGCAAACCAAGCTGGAATTTGACATGACAAGTCAAGATTTGCATATAATTTTAACTGCCTTTATCTCTGGATCCACTGATCATTTGACAAGCGCAGTCTATTACCATGCATTGCAGCCAACAACATCTATTTTAAAAAAATATTACTTTATTGGCTATGATTGTTATTTGGGTATCACAAATGGCTTTTTATGTGTATATTAAAAAAACCCATCTCCCTTAGAATTTATTTTGGTGCAGAGATGAGCTTTTCATGCTTTTTGTCATGTTCACAAAAGAATGGGAGAGTGACACATCTCCAGACTCACTATTTTTGCCTTGTCAATTTTCTATGTTTTAGAAGACAATACGTGGCTGTGTTATCTCTGTTTAGTCGAAGAATACCTTTGTCCATGTCTTAATGAGACTGAAGTCAACTTATTGACTGGATAGAAATCTGAAGAAATGTCACAAGGTAATACGTTGTTGTGTTTTAGGAGCAAAAAGATCAGAATATGCAGGAGTCATGTCAATACCATTGATAAAGTAACATAAACTTGACATCCTTTGTGTTGAAATATTGACTACAGTGACACTGACATATGTGTCTAGATATTATCCTACAAACAGAAGCTCAGTCATTTAGCTGGACTCTTTGCTTGCTGAAAGGTTATAATGACACAAAGAGCACCTGCAAAAAGGATGAAGTCACAAAGAAGAGGTTGGGCCCCATTCCAATGTGATCATATAATATCAGAATTGTAGCTTGAACATGGTGCACCCTATAGGATTAAACTGTTGTATTTGTAAAGACTGAGACAGCCAGACACACTATGGAAATCAGTGGTAGAGTATTAAAATGATATTAAAGGCAGACATTTAAAAAATAAAATAACAAACATGTTATACTTACCAGCTCTGTGCAATGATTTTGCACAGAGCAGCCCCGATCCTCCTCTGAGCATTCCTGACCCCTCCCTCCTGCTGAGTGCCCCCCGAGCAAACAAGCTTGCTATGGAGGCATGAAAGTAGGCTTGCTCCTGAGCTGCTGCTCTGTGCGTCCATTTGCCAATGGCTCCTGCTGTTGTCTCAGTTAATAAGGAGAAAGTGACCGGAGAAAGCCGCTGCTTTCGTGGGCCTTACTGGATCGAGATGGGGCTCAGGTAAGTATTGGGGGGGGGATGCTGCACATAGAAGTTTTTTTTACCTTCATGCAAATAATATATGATGGTAAAAAGCCTTGAGTCACTTTGAATACCACCTTCTCATTGCATTAGAATTGCCACCCCTGAGCTGTGAGCAACCCTAAGGACTGACACAGAGGAATCTACATGTGAAGATGTGAAATAGTGGCACAAAAAAGGCAGAAGGTGGACAAAAGTAGAGTTGGTAGAGGAAGGACAGGCAAACAAAACAAAGTGGGCAAGCGTACCGCTCTTTTGGTCCTGCTCTGTGCCTCTCAGGTTAGTGCTGTCTGTGCTCAGAGCATCATTACATGCCTAAATCTCTTAGTGAATTCACGCATATGGACTCAAGCAGTTGATGCTATGATGATGTAGTAATGATGCTCTGAGCACGGACAGCACTCACCTGAGAGGCACGGAGCAGGACCAAAAGAGCCCCGAATTTATACCTGTATAATAATATTAGATAATAACTAACCAGAGATGTATAGTAACTAAGTAGAACTACTTCACTACTGTACTTAAGTACCGAAAGGCGGTATCTGTACTTTCCTAGAGTAGAATTTTTTCCTCCTACTTCCACTTTTACTTCACTACATTTTTTCGATGATTTCAATACTTCTACTCCGATATTTTTTTTTTTGTGCTGCATAGTTACTTGTTACAATTATAAAAATGACCACTGCCAGAACAGTAGATGGCAGGTTTCATGAAGCTTAAAAACATGTGTATTATCAGCGCATACGAAAATAAATGCTACTGTATGTATAAATAAAAGCTGCATTTGAAATAATAAAAAACAATATGATGTTCAAACTTTTGACTTCTTTCTTTATTAACTACATAACACAGTACTTGTACTTTTACCTTCAGTACTTAAGTAGCAATTTTTTTTTTTCAAAACTACTGGTACTTTTACTTTCAGTACTTGAGTAGCAAAATTTTTGAAAAAACTACTTGCAATACTTAAGTACAAAAAATGTTGAATACTTTAGTACTTCTACTCAAGTCACTTTTTGATCGAGCACTTCCACTTTTACTCAAGTCACTTTTTGATCGAGCACTTGTACTTTTACTCAAGTATGGGTTTCGAGTACTTTATACAACTCTGTAACTAACAGGCATCCAGTTGAGGCTCTGAAGAAGAGAGAATCCTCAAAATGCATTAGCCAATGCGTCTACAAGCATTGTGAATTCACGCATATGGACTCAAGCAGTTGATGCTATGATGATGTAGTAATGATGCTCTGAGCACGGACAGCACTCACCTGAGAGGCACGGAGCAGGACCAAAATAGCCCAGAATCTATACCTGCACAATAATATTAGATAATAACTAACAGGCATCCAGTTGAGGCTCTGAAGAAGAGAGAATCCTCGAAATGCATTAGCCAATGCGTCTACAAGCATTGTGAATTCACACATATGGACTCAAGCAGTTGATATTTTGTTAAAGCCATGACGCAAACATTGGTTTGTGAGTAGATTTACCTCCGTTTTTTACTTTACAGTAAAAACATGTATAAAGGATAATGAGCTAGGCCTACGCGCCATCTGCGTTTTTTCCATACTTGCAGTCTTCTTGGACATCCCCAGTCTCCAGAAGCCGGTGAGGAGTGTATATCCACATACATAAACATTCAAGATAGGAGTTTTGACACCACGTGGGGACTTTTTGCAAAGTGAAGGAGAGTGATCATTGTAAAACTATAGCTGCTGACTTTTAATACCCACAAACTCCCCTCTCCTATGATCCAGAGATGTGCCCACTTGTGCCATCGCTTCTCTCCCTCTTTACTCCCCGGCGACGGCATCTCAGCTGTGGGCACCTGGCTGCGACAGCTTGTGGATTCACAGCTGGGTGCCCACTGCCCATGTGCGAGTCGCGGCAATCCAAACGAAAGTGTCAAAATTAGGTATCCTCTCCCCCACCAAAAAAAAACGACATGCCAAATGTGGCAGGGGAGGGGGGGAGGAGTACTTAAAGCAGAACTTCCCGTTTTGCGTGTAGCTCCCCTGAAAGGCTTCTTTTCTTTTCTTCTTTCTTTTTAGCTTCAAATCTATTATGAAACAATAATTTATTTTTTTATTTTCACTTTGACACTAAAAAAAGGATTGAATGCAGGTAAATTTACCTTTGGCGCCAAAAAGGGGATTTTTTATTTATTTATTTTTTTTTTAACTATCGAATTGAATTGCCAATTTTAAGAACTTTTATTTTTTTTTATTTTTTTTAGAACTTTTATGCACGTATGGCTAAGATGAAAAAAAGGCGAAATTCAAAAAAGCATATGTCTAAGGTAGAAAATACAATAAATAGTAACATGCTTTCCAAACCAATACACTGAAGTCTCTATGGGTATTAAAAGACAACGCATTTTGCGACTTCTGTGCCATTGCTATTTGTGGCTGGAGACTGCAATTTGCAATTTATTTTTAACTGTCTGGAGTTCTTCACAGTAAAAGAGGGGGGGGGGTCATCAATTATGTGGCCAAAGTTCAAGGATATCCAGTCCCATGTGACCAAGGGGTCAGCATCTGACTGCTGCCCTGTTCAACCCCAGTAGCATAGCAGGGGTTAAACATTAGTGAAATGAAGATTGCAAGAACAATATATATTTATGAAACAGCCCAAGACTTATTGATTCAATTCTAGGATTCAAATCACATGCACACACTCTCCCTTTTATTTCATGATTCCCCATCCACACAAATGAACAAAAAGCTTTATCTGTGATGGCCACTGAGCAAACTAGGATCTGTGCGGGGACTATCCATCACATTTCTGTCTTAATTGAATGACACCAGAATGAAATCGATAAATTGTAACAGGAGACAGCTTTGCATTTCCACACTCACTTATACTCCTTCTCTATTACTTGCTGCTTTCGACGTGACCAGAAAGCCAAGCTGGAACGGAACAAGGGAGGCTGAAGAGCAAACAGTCTTTAGAACAAACTTACAAGAAGAGGAGTGTATAAAAATCTAAGGAGCTCATTTGTATGCTGCAAACGGGCTGACAAAAGTGCCGGAATCCAGCTTTGGAACCTGGAGGCGCTAGGGATTATGGGTACCGAGGATATTGCTGCTTCTCTAAACTATAATGGGGAATGTGTTTGAGTTTAACCCAGCCGTCGCTAAAGAAGTCGGAAAGACTGGAAAAAAAAATGTGTGTCTGTTGGGAATTAACCACTTCTGGACCCGAAGATTTTCTCCCTTAAAGCGAAGTTCCGCCTTCCCCTCCAACATCTCCAAAAATTAAAAGTCAGCACCTACACATACTGTAGCTGCTGACTTTTAATATTAGGACACTTACCTGTCCTGGAGTTTCCATCGGCTGTTGGGTGCTGCCGCCGCCATTGCTGGTAAGGGAACTCGGCAGTGAATCCTTGCGGCTTCACAGGCGGGTCCCTACTGCGCATGCGCGAAGCTCGATGCGCATTCCTATTGGCTCGGCGGCGGGGGAAGGAGGAGGGGGCCAAACTTCCGAGGGACAGCGTCGCGGCGCCATCTCCCGAAAATCTCCCCTGTCAAAAACAGATACCCGTTCCCCCCTCCCCCCTGAAAGGTGCCAAATGTGGCACCGGAGGGGGGGGGGAAGGGAGCAAAAGAGTGGAAGTTCCACTTTTGGGTGGAACACCGCTTTAATGACCAGGCCATTTTTTGCGATTCCGCACTGTGTTATTTTAATTGACAATTGCGCGGTCGTGTGATGCTGTACCCCAAAATAAATTAATGTCCTTTGTTTTCCCCACAAATAGAGCTTTCTTTTGATGGTATTTGATCACCTGTACGATTTTTATTTTTTGCGCTATAAACAAAAAAGAGTGACAATTCAGAAAAAAACAATATTTTTCACTTTCTGCTATATAACATTCCCAGTAACAATAAAATTAAAAATCACATTTTTTTCATCATTTTACATATTTTTGGTAAAAAAAAAAAAAAAATCCCAATAAGCATATTTTGATTGGTTTGCGCAAAAGTTATCGCGTCTACAAACTAGGGGAAAGATTTATGTAATTTTTGGTTATTTTATTTTTTTTACAAGTAATGGCGGTGATCAGCGAGCACAAACGTTATAGCTTTTACAAACTACGGGATAGATTTATGGACTTTTTTTTTTTATTAGTAATGGCGGCGATTAGCGATTTTTAGCAGGACAACGACATTGTGGTGGACAGATCGGACCCCTAACTGACATTTTTGACACTTTTGGGGGGACCAGTGACATTACTACAGTAATCAGTGCTAAAAATATGCACTGTTACTGTAATAATGACACTGGCAGGGAAGGGGTTAAACTAGGGAGCCTGGGGAAGTGATTTCTAACTGTATGGGGGAGGGGCTTGTGAAATTACTACAGAGACCTGTGATCCTAAATGGAAGGATCACAGGCGCTCTGTGGTCATTTCAAAGAGAACAACGGTCAGCTGTGTTTACAACAGCAGACCGTCCTTCTCTCTCAGCGGGGAGCGAACGCGGGTGCCCGGTGGCAATCGATGGCGCCGGCTCTGTGGATCGGCATCCCCGCTGCCTAGTGGGGGTGGGCGAGCGCTGTTGGCAGCGTGCGCTTACCCCCAGGAGCGCTCCCACGGACCGACATACCCATACGCCGGTTCACGCAGCTGAGGCAGCCTACCGCAGTATATCGGCAACTGGTTGAGGTAGAAATTACCAGTATTCCTATGCCCCCCCCCCCCAATACTTATCCTCACAAAATCCAGCACTGTGTCTCTAGTGGCTCTCTCCCTGCATTCACAGGAAAGTAAGGCAGCAGGAGCCATTGGCTCAGTCAAATCCTGTAAACAGAGATGCAGGGGTGACTATGGATGCAAACAGCCCGGCTCGGGAACGAGCCCACATGTGTGCCCCCATAGAAGCAGCCTCCTATAGTAGTGCATAGAGAGGAGGAGGAGCTAGGAGTGCCACCGGGGGACCCCAGAAGAGGAGGTTCTGGGTCACTCTATGCAATATCGCTGCACAGAACAGGTAAGTATATCATGTTTGTTTTTTTTTTTTTTTTAAATCTTAGCCTTTACAATCACTTTAACACTCAGCTCCCATTCAGATCCATCTGAAAAAATGACAGTGGCCTTAGGTCCTTTCATAAGCAAGTCTGCTAGTGAGCTTAGTTTTCTGTTGACCTTAAGCAAATGGTCTTTTTGTTCCTTTATGAAATCAATCTGCTTTGAGCTGTAAAAAATAAAGTCTGCTCTCATCAGTCATATACAGAAGAACTTTTGGCAAATAGGCTTCTTGTAATCTCCTATACAACAAGACTGGGCAGAGAGGATGTCAAGCAGTATACGCTATTAGTGCTCTATTGTTTGGCACAGTGCTATCACTCTAACCTGCAAACATTCATACAGGAGGAAGAGCACAGGTATCAGTTGGCTGCTCCTCCTTCCTTGTCCATTCACAGGCTGGGACAGTGGAGGGGACTATACAAGGAGAGATTCAGTAGTCATTATTTCCTCTAGACACATATCTGATGTCCAAGAACCATAACTATGACTTAAAGCAGAGTTCCGGAGTAAAAAAATTTTTTAAGCTAAATATACCCTCGGGACAGTCAGGGCTAGTGCATTTAAGCAACGATAGCCTCTGAACTGTCCCGTTTCACTTACCTGTAGGAAGAAATACTTACCTTGAAAATGTCTTGTCCAGCGCTGCCATCTCAGGTGTGGGCAGCTGAAGCCGGAGCGTCCTCATCGTGTCCTCTCGGTGACGTCGGAGTCCCAGAATGCCCTGCTTATCACTTCCGGTGCAGGTACGTCATCCCTTAACAGCTTCTACGCATGTCCAGAAGCTGTTCAGCAGGGAATGACGCGCCTGCACCGGAAGTGATGAGTGACTCCGGTGCAGGCGCATTGACTCCTGGGATCGATGACGCTCATCTCCCAGGAGTCAATGCAAGGAGGAAGTGACATTGTGGGCCGCAGCCGCAGAGGGAGGAAGAGGAAGGAAGGTAAGTATATTTTCATTAAAAACAAGGTAAGTGAAACAAAAAAAAATGTTTTATTATCCAATTATTTTTCAGGTTCATCTAAGCTAGCGAACGTGCAAAGATAGTTTTTAAGGTGGAACTCCGCTTTAAGTGTTGTAGTGGTGGTGAGGCACTGGATTGTGGAGGACAACTAAAAGAGTAATAACTTTAGGTTGCCTGTACTGAGTTCTGCGCATGCATGTTGAGAGATGGTGCCTTGGTTGTCGCTTTACTGAATTTTTGACCGTCATCGCTCAGTTTCCTTTGCCACATGGCCTTGTCACTCTCCATTTGCACTAAAGAAGAACAGCAAACAGTGATCCGTCCTTTGTGGCCTGTGACTTTCATCACAATATGGGTACAGCAAAGTATATACGAATGGATTAAGAAGTTCAAAACATTGTCTGACAAGCCGATTTACCACAGACCATCATGTGCAAAAAGCATCGCATACATGGCAGGGGCAACCATTGCATACATGGCAGGGGCAACCAAAAAAAAAAATGTTTTTCCAAATGTATATACAAGCTTGTAGGAATGCTATATGTATATACAAGCTTGTAGGAACAAGTGCATGGAAAAACAAGGAGGCTATGTTGAAAAATGTTATAACTGTACATTCTTTACTGTTGTTCTGTATTGGAGTGCTGATAATTGACTCACCCTATATACAGTATATGTATACTATACTGTCAAAAGTATTGGGACGCCTGCATTTACACGCTCATGAACTTTAAGGGCATCCCAGTCTTAGTCCATAGGGTTCAATATTGAGTTGGCCCACCCTTTGCAGCTATAACAGCTTCAACTCATCTGGGAAGGCTATCTACAAGGCTTAGGAGTGTGTCTATAGGAATGCTTGACCATTTTTCCAAAAGCACATTTGTGAGGTCAGGCACTGATGTGGACGAGAAGGCCTGGCTCGCAGTTTCTGCAGTATCCCAAAGGTGTTTCTATTGGGTTGAGGTCAGGAGGCCAGTCAAGCTCCCCCGCCCCAAACGCGCTCATCCATGTCTTTATGGACCTTGCTTTGTGCACTGGTGTGCAGTTATGTTGGAACAGGAAGGGGCCATCCCCAAACTGTTCCCACAAAGTTGTGAGCATAAAATTCTCCAAAATGTCTTGGTATGCTGACACCTTGGGGTGGAGGAACTCGATTGTTCTGCATGGAATCCTAACCCGATAGAACACTTTTGGGATGAACTAAAGGGAAGACTGTGAGCCATTCCTTCTCGTCCACACCAGTGCCTTACAAATGTGCTTCTGGAAGAATGGTCAAACATTCCCATAGACACACTTTTATACCTTGTGGACAGCCTTACCAGAAGAGTTGAAGCTGTTATAGCTGCAAAGGTTGGGCCAACACAATATTGAACCATACGGACTAAAACTGAGATACCATTAAAGTTCATGTGCGTGTAAAGGCAGGTGTTCCTATACTTTTGATAATATAGTGTATATATATATATATATATATATATATGTATACAGTATCCCACAAAAGTGAGTACACCCTAACATTTTTGTAAATATTTTAGTATACCTTTTCATGTGACAACACTGAAGAAATTACACTTTGCTTCAATGTAAAGTAGTGAGTGTACAGCTTGTATAACAGTGTAAATTTGCTATACCCTCAAAATAACTCAACACACAGCAATTAATATCTAAACTGCTGGCAACAAAAGTGAGTACACCCCTAAGTGAAATTGTGCAAATTTGGCCCGATTAGCCATTTTCCCTCCCCGTTGTCATGTGACTCGTTAGTTCTACAAGGTCTCTCATACTGGTCACTGGAAGTTCAACATGGCACCTCATGGCAAAGAACTCTCTGAGGATCTGAAAAAAGAATTGTTGTTCTACATGAAGAAGGCCTAGGCTATAAGAAGGTTGCCAAGACCCTGAAACTGAACTGCAGTATGGTGGCCAAGACCATACAGCGGTTTACCAGGACAGGTTCCACTCAGAACAGGCCTCGCCATGGTCGACCAAAGGAGTTGAGTGCACATGCTCAGCGTCATATCCAGAGGTTGTCTTTGGGAAATATGGAAAATAGACATATGAATGCTGCCAGCATTGCTGCAGACGTTGAAGGGGAGGGGGGGGGGGGTCAGCCTGTCAGTAGTCAGACCATATGCTGCACTCTGCATCAAATTGGTCTGCATGGCTGTCATCCCAGAAGGAAACCTCCTCTAAAGATGATGCACAACAAAGCCAGCAAACAGTTTGTTGAAGACAAGCAGACTGTGGTCTGATGGGACCAAGATAAACTTATATGGTTCAGACGGTGTCAATCGTGTGTGGCGGCAACCAGGTGAGGAGTACAAAGACAAGTGTGTCTTGCCTACAGTCAAGCATGGTGGTGGGAGTGTCATGGTCTGGGGCTGGATGAGTGCTGCTGGCACTGGGGAGCTACAGTTCATTGAGGGAACCATGAATGCCAACATGTACTGTGACATACTGAAGCAGAGCATAATCCCCTCCCTTTAGAAACTCAGCCGCAGGGCAGTACTCCAATATGATAACGACCTCAAACGCACCTCCAAGACGACCACTGCCTTGCTAAAGAAGCTGAGGGTAAAGGTGATGGACTGGCCCAGCATGTCTCCAGACCTAAACCCTATTGAGCATCTGTGGGGCATCCTCAAACAAAAGGTGGAGGAGCGCAAGGTCTCTAACATCCACCAGCTCCGTGATGTTGTCATGGAGGAGTGGAAGAGGACTCCAGTGGCAATCTGTGAAGCTCTGGTGAACTCCATGCCCAAGAGGGTTAAGGCAGTGCTGGAAAATAATGGTGGCCACACAAAATATTGACACTTTGGGCCCAATTTGGACATTTTAACTTAGGTTTAGACATTAATGGCTGTATGTTGAGTTATTTTGAGGGACCAGCAAATTTACACTGTTATACAAGCTATGCACTCACTATTTTACATTGTAGCAAAGTGTAATTTCTTCAGTGTTGTCACATGAAAAGATATAATTAAATATTTACAAAAATGTGAGGGGTGTACTCACTTTTGTGAGATATTGTATTTGCACATAGAACTGAATTTATGGGATTAGAATAATTGGAATGCTCCAGTATAGGAAGATCATGACGTATCATCACTTAATAACACAGAAAGTCATTTAAACATAGGCAGATGTCTTACTGCCCTTTACTCTGCTTGTCTTTGGCTAGTCTATCTGTTTCATAGCAAATATATATATATATATATATATATATATATATATGATGTAACCACCATGAATTCAATCTACTTTCTATTCCAGGAACCAGCATATTATATTTTTGACTGTTCTTTATACATAAAGCAATCAGCTGAGTATATCAATGCTGCCAAATGTAATTGGCTTAGGGCACTGTTCCTTGGATGAGCAGGACAGTTAATAAACGAATAATCTGGAACATACAAGTTAAATATAACAAGTGACAGGGAGTGAATGATTTAAGCTTAAAGGTATATTAGTTCAGTGCCCATGTAAGACAATAAATCTGTTTCTCTTACTCATTAGAGAGAAGAAAATCTTCTGATGTCTGGACTGAGCCATTACTGCTTCCCCACCTGGCTGCCTCTCAAGGTGACTGCAGATGTGAGTATATAGAAAACAGCCCCATTATCTGCTTGTAATAAAAGTGATGGTCGAGTTTATGTTCTTCTCCAGATACTTCATAACTTTAGAAGAGCTGCAGCTGCTTTCAATGAGAGCAGGTCCTTCAGATAATCTTGCAACTCTAGTGATTCTGCTTTCCTCTCAGTCCTTGAGATCTGCAATGCATTATTGATAATCTTATCACCGTGCTAAAAGAAGTGACTGACACAGTTATAATACAAGACCCTCCCAGAAAGGCTCCGGTGACAGCCAGGAATCAATCACTTCACAATTCAGGAATATAATTACCTTTACAAGTTGAATAGATGTATATTGCCAAGTACAATTTAAAGTTGTATCGATTATTTTATGGTTTGGATACCACAAAGGTATTACTAATATTAGTTAATACTGTTAAACATATATGGGGGTTGATTTACTAAAACTGGAGAGTGCAAAATCTGGTGCAGCTCTGCAATGAAACCTATCAGCTTCCAGATTTTATTTTATTTTTTTAGTTAAAGCTTAAAGAAGAACTCCAGCTTTTCAACCCAAAACAGCAGATGCATTGTGCATTTAAATTAATCACAACCCCATTATCCATTTTTGTGTAACGTGCCTCCTTTATATGTATAAAGCAGGAGCCTGTGATGTCACTTCTCCTGGCTAAATTTCAAAGTTCTCTGACTTCCTGTTTGCTTTCTTTTCCAGTCCCGATACTACACGTCCCATGATCCTTTGAGCCTTTGTAGATCTCAGGGGTGGAACTCTCCCTGTTCACTCTGGTCGGCATATTTAACTGTGCAGGATTGAATCATAATTGTGATTCATTCAATCCTGCCCAGCAGCAGCACACCTAGCTTTCAAAACAGACTGTGTATGAAGATGTTTCTTTCTTGAATAATGCTGTGATCTGTGAGGCGGGACTTGGGAGCTTTGGTCTCTTCCTGTAGGTGTGACTGGGTGGGATTGAATGCTAATTAGGATGTATTCAATCCCATTCACCATCAGTGCTGTGAAGAAAGTTACATCATTTGCAGAGTCTGAAAGCCTACAAAGAGGTGTGTTATAGACTCTGGCTGCTACAGGAAGTGGCTGTGGAAGGGACTGAGTCTATCAGCAGGATATTTACAATGTGTCACAAGGTACAAAGTCACAACTAAACCCAGGATATCAGGGGATCTACAGACAACTGGGCAACATTGTACAGAGGTATGATCCATGCTGGGATTGATCATTCCATTTAGTTCTAGGGAAAATAAAGCTGGAGTTCAGCTTTAATTGAACAAGCTGAAGTTAGAAGCAGATTGGCTATTATGCACAAATGTACCAGATTTTGCATTCTACAGTTTTAGTAAATCAACCCCAAGGTTTATCTAAAGGAGCTGGCTGCAGAATGGTTGAAGAGGGTCCAAAGGGTGGCAGAAATGGAAGACACTATTGCGCAGGCTAAAGATACCCACCACAAATATTACACGACCTGGGCTTCCTGGATACACTTCACGACACTTCCTGACCTTCAAATATTGACCACCACATCCTAGATGCTAGCTAATGCCCTGTCGGATGCGGGACGCTTCGGACATGTTTCCCCGTCTACCACAGATTACATCTTGGGTCGAGTCCCTCCCACCAATGCCACGGGCTTCATGTCTCCCCTCTGAGTATCTCTCCCCTCGCTCTCTCTTTTTCTCTTTTTTTCTATCTAACGTCCTCTCCTCTTGTTTCTCCCCCGACCCCCCACCCCCTCGTTCCTCTCCCCCCCCCCCTCCCAGATGCTCCCCTGTTCCCCCCAACCTGCAGACCCGACCACGCTCACGGGCCAGAACACTTAACTCCACTGACCCCTCCAGTGGGTTTCTTCGGAATTCCCAGACCCAAGACGACCTACACACCATTAATGGTTGCCCCCTGTGCCCGGATACAGCGTGTTCTCCTCTGGGGGTGTCCGGATATATGGGGGGAGCCACCACTGCCCTTGAAGGTGCCTTGTTCGTTGCACACCCAACCGAGGTGGAGGTCGCAATTGGTTCATGTTTATGTGTTCTCCCCATGGTCCTGCACCAAGGGAATGGGGACCAAGATTATCCTCACCTCCTTGAACGGTTTACAATGTCTATCGTACGATGATCTTGTACATTCCTATACTTCACTGTATGATTGAGTCGTGGTTTGTTCACTCACCATATTTTCAGTGCATATTATTGCTGTTTCTCCTGTTTTTTCTTTTCGATGATCTTTGTATTGCTTAAAAGTGATGTTCACTTATTATGTCATTCCATTTTAACACAATAAAATGTTTTGGAAAAAAAAAAAAAAGGAGCTGGCTACAGACATAAAACAAGATGGCATTAGATCAGGGTTTCACTTACTGATTTATTAAGGACTTCTTTGCCTGTAAAACCAACCCCAACATGGCTTCCTTGTACTAGTTCTGCGAGTTGGTGTGGGTGGGTCCTAGGGTTACTATGGGTGTTTTTGGGCCTTCATGTGGGTGGTGAAAGGTGTTCATACCTCCTCCTGTGTCATTTCTGTCTTGCAGAATGCCAAATAATAATTGGCTTACTGCAACACTACAGAGGAAGGGCCATGGGAAGTTATTATGAAGGTGTTTACTTCATATGTAAATGAATGACTTCTCAGAGAGTAGGGCTTTGGGGGGAAGGGATCTTAGGGGTGGAACTCTCCCTGTTCACACTGGTCGACATATTTTACTGTGCAGGATTGAATTCTAATTGTGATCCATTCAATCCTGCCTAGCAGCAGCACAGCTAGCTTTCAAAACAGGCTGTGTATGAAGGTGTTTATTTCTTGAATAATGCTGTGATCTGTGAGGTGGGACTTGGAAGCTTTGGTCTCTTCCTGTAGGTATGACTGGGTGTGATTGCATGCTAATTAGGACGTATTCAGTCCAACCCACTATCAGATCTGTGAAGGAAGTTACATCATTTGCAGAGTCTGAAAGACTACAAAGAGGTGTGTTATAGACTCTGGCTGCTGCAGGAAGTGGCTGTGAAAGGGACAGAGTCTATCAGCAGGATATTTACAATGTGTCACATGCTACAAAGCCACAACTAAACCCAGGATATCAGGGGATCTGCAGACAACTGAGCAACATGGTACAGAGGTATGATTTATACTGTGATTATTATTCCATTTAGTTCTAGTGAAAAGAAAGTTGGAGTTCGGCTTTAATCAAACAAGCTAAAGTTAGAAAGGTTTAAATAAAGGAGCTGGCCACAGACAAAAGACAAGATGGTACCCCCTGCTGTAAATAGTGTGTGCATAGTGTGACTAGGTTAGGTAAATTTAGTCGAGCTCCACTGTAGTCAGTGGAGCTAGGGTTATTTGGGGTCAAGTACAGTTCAGCTGGCAGACTCTGAGGGCTGAGTCTCCATCGCCTTCCCCTGGCTTCTGGAAGCTTCCAGAAAGTTCCAGAACTTAGTGGGTAGAGGGATAGAGAGAGAAGCCTGAATATTTATGGGAGCTCTACCAAACCCTGGGTGAAGACAGCCCAGAAGGTGAGGAGTTGGCCCCATATATGCCCAGGAGCCTAGCCAAGTGAAGAGACAATTCAGGATCCAAAAGCCTGGAGGGGACCCCTGTGCTAGTTGGCTCTACCTCCAGGCAGGAGGTCCGCAGTGGCAGTGGACAGAGAAGAGTAGAGGGGAGAAGGAACCAGAGAGGACCCCTCAACCCCTTCAGCCTCCTCTCACCTCAGTTGAGACACCCTGGCAAGCAAGTGGGACCTGAACAGCAGGAGGCCTGGGCAGAAGTCATCATTTATGCTGGGGACTCCTACCGTTTTTACCCCCCAAAGCCTACAAGGGAGATTTCCGCCATGTGCAATATTCAGATAGCTTTCAGAGGGAAATATACTGTTATCATCCACCCTTGCTTGGGGGAATTCTCAGTTGGAGCCAAGTGTGCTGAAACTTTGCAGGGAAGACTAAAGTACCTGAAATCAAGTTGGGACTTGTGGCTAGTCAAGATGTCTGGGATTTTGCTAGAAGTCTGTGATAACTCACATTGTCCTCATAGTTCTACATTGACCAAGTTATGAGCATCCCAAAACTTTCTATCCCCATCCAAGTTTTTTCCCTAATAAATTAACGAAAGCAATGCCCTTGGACTGGTTTTCTGACTATGTCTGCCTGCTGAAAATGCATGTTGCCTGGCTGTGCAGACAAAGGGAGACCAAAAAAACAGCGGCTCCTAGGGGGGTAGAGCTACCTATAAATATTATGTGTGAACATATACTGTGACAGTATTGTCTGCCTAAAACATTTGCGATTTTGTTCGGCCATTTTTATAATTCACACACCCATGCATACTGCACCACAAGTATGACAGAAAATGGGTTGTCATTGCTGCCCCCCTTCTGAAAATGTTAGTTGCTTGGCTGTGTCTGGAGTCAGAAATCTAAAGCAAGTATGCCCCAAATCAAATTTAGAGAAGAAAAAAAATGAACATTTCCATAACCTTGTACTTTTCCAGTAAAGAAGAAAGTTTGGAAGCAAAGTATACATGCCAAGCAGTTACCATCAAGACAGATCAGCAGCACTGGCAGTGTATATATTTCATTCAGACAGATGTAACTTATGGGCTATATTAGAACCTCTTTCTTCTAGTCTGCTGGAAATGGACATTGAATAAACAGCAAAACATCTGAAGAGCTCTCTTTACTCCTCTCCTGTATGCATGTTCACAGTTAGGTCATCAGAAAGTTCAAGTGGAAGAAAGATATCCATGCTACATATAAAGAAATTCTGCTTAGCAGAAAGTCCATCTTTGTATAAATAGAGAAGGGAGGAGGCAGATTCTGTTGGTGCTTTCTATCTCACAAGCGACCATAGCAACTGGGGCAGGTTGATGATCTGTGAGATCAACTGTACTCTTTTACCAGCGGTGGCTAACCTACTAAATACTGAATTCCTCAAATGTTGAAGTCCTCAAATGTGGCCCCTGACATCACCAAAGGGCAACACATGATAATAAGTATGAAAGGATATGAACAGATACTATGGACATGCTTTATATGTGGCTGGAGAATATTGGCAATCTGTGTCCCATTTTTAAAACGACAGTTTCTACTTACTTACTTACGTTACTCTGCAGCCCTTTGATCTTCCTCCAAGCAGGTTCTGGTTTTGACAACCAATCTGCTGAAGCCTCTCTTCGTGATGGTCTCTGACCAATCTTGCTTACACCCCTCTGTTCGGTGTAATCACTTCTGCCCTATAATATAGTGCAAGGCCAGGATCACGTCATCAGAAAGATACGTGGTCATTGGTAGAGGTAGTAGATAGTGAGCATAGGAGGCATATTTATAAAGAAGTGAATGTGACATTCACCCGTCTGCCAAAGTCCACTGCCAAAGACTCTTCCCGTGCATGTGTTTTAAATTCCAGTGATTGATTTACCTGTAGTGAATAGTGAATGTCATGCATGTTCGCTACTTTTAAATACGATCATAGTGTGAAATAGAGTCTATTTTTATAAACAGGCTACAGTTTATTTTTAAGTCAAAAAGGATGTTATGTACATTTGGTTGTAGTTCAACTTTAAAAATGCATTTAATTATTTTTTAGGAAACATGTACAGCGTAACTGGTTTGAATTATGCTTTTTAATATCAGCCCTGAATAAAGCTATAATTCTTCCACATGTGTGTGGTGCAACTATACAAGCCATGGGGATCCTACAACAGTATGTTTTTTTTTTCCCCAGCAAGAAATATTGCTTCTAAAGTTGCCATGCAGTTTTTTTTTTTTTTTGTATAATGGCTTTTGCTGCAAATAGTGCTTAGAGTGGTTTTCCTTTAAAGCAGATTCAAAATCTAGTTATGTATAATTTTTATATTTTTAGGTCACTAAAACAGCCACTTTTAGGTTAAGCGGTCTTTTATAGTAGGTAAAGTAACATAAAATCTACAAACACAATGTTAAACAATGCTAAAAGTAAACAACCACATAAAGGCTAATGAGTCAGGATTAATTCAGTTGGAGAAAGTCATTTGAAGCCATTGAAATTTGACAGGAGAAAGGGAGGTCCGAGGCTCTGGCTCATTAGGACGAGGAGCTGATAATGTGGAGATAATGCCATTATCTCAACAATGGCAATAAAATAATTTGTCACCAATTAGTCTCAATTAACTTAAGTGTAACAATTAAGCAGAAGTAGTATAACCTTTGAGACGCTAATAGAGCGTCGGCATTTGAATGGCTGTAATCTTAGCAGGCTTTCAATGACTTACCAGGCCTTTTGTGTCTGTGTGATGTCAATGTAATGAAAAACCCTTCACAATGAGTCCAGTACACATACGGATGCGGACAGATGTCAATTCACTGCTGAAAATAAAATCATAATAATCTACGGCAGGCACATTTTTTCCTATTGCAAACTTCTAACATCTGTCAGCAATCATTGATGTAACGATTTTTGCAGAACATTTTTCAAAAATCTCATAAAGTCATATTAAAGTGGGTCTTTTCTGAGATAATTGTCCATGACGTTGACTGGCGCCTGGGGCTAAACCATCATCCCCCTCACCAGATTAGGTTATGAATGGTTATGCTCTCATGGAAGCAGTATAACCGCTTGTCCAATTAAAAAATAACTTGCAAAATGTTATTAAAGGGGTTTTCCACCTATTTCACAGTGTGAACCAGTAAGGGTGTTGGTAGATTGTGAATACTGCAATTTTGGACGCAACCGTTTTGCATTTTTCACAGAATGTATTACAACTAGAAAAGTTTATTTTATTATACATTAAAGCATTAATTTTTCACACCTGAAAAACGTCCCTATAAACTCTTGAACCAAACACACCAATATCCATAAACAACTGAACTATTACATGATACTAGTGCCAATATACTGTACACTATATTACCAAAAGTATTGGGACTCCTGCCTTTAGTCCGTAGGATTTGACCATTCTTCCAGAAGCACAGGCTCTGATGAGGATGAGAAGGCCTGTCTCGCAGTCTCCACTCTAACTCATCCCAAAGGAGTTCTTTCAAGTTGAGATCAGGACGCTGTGCAGGCCAGCCAAGTTCCTCCACCCCAAAGTCGCTCATCAATGTCTTTATGGACCCTACTTTGTGCACTGGTCCAAATCATTTGGTGGAGGGGGGATTATGGTGTGGGGTTGTTTTTTAGGGGTTGTGCTTGGCCCTTTAGTTCCAGTGAAGGGAACTCTTTAAGCATCAGCATACCAAGACATTTTGGACAATTTCATGCTCCCAACATTGTAGGAAAATTTTGGGGATGGCCCCTTCCTGTTCCAACATGACTGCACACCAGTGCACAAAGCAAGGTCCATGAAGACATGCATGAGCGAATTTGGGATGGAGCGAGTTTTGGGATGAACAGAATCCTGACCTCAACCTGACAGAACACCTTTGGGATAAATTAGAGTGCAGACAGCGAGCCAGGAATTCTCATCCAGTCAGTGCCTGACCTCACAAATGCACTTCTGGAAGAATGGTCAAACATTCCCATAGACACACTCCTAAACCTTGTGGACAGCCTTCCCAGAAGAGTTAAAGCTGTTATAGCTGCAAAGGGTGTGGCAACTCAATATTGAACCCTACGGACTAAGACTGAGATGTCATTAAAGTTCATGTGCGTATAAAGGCAGGCATCCCAATACTTTTGGTAATATAGTATATTTTACTGGATTGAAAAGGCAGGATGATTTAAAAATTGACAAGCCAAACTTGTTTTAAATGGAATGATCGCCCCAACTTAGATTTGGGTGAAACACTGTGTCCCAAAGCAGGTTATATATGTGTTTGCCCATATTTTGGAAAGGAAGCTACAGATAGGAGAGTTTATATAATGAATGGATACATTACTAAATGGATATTGTTCAGGCTGAAATGGTCATTGCCAGAACTAGTATGCAGGGCAGCATTTATTCATCAATCAACTTCTATCTTAATTTTTTTTTTTTTTACAGATTGACAATCTATCTGTGTAATTAGGATGCAATACTTAACCAAGGGAGAAGCCAATGTTAATACGGACACAGCAACATTTATTTTTTTAAATTGTACTTTTATTTTAGTAAAAAGCAGGTCTTACACCCCAGACCAGTGACGTTAGTAGACTAAGATTATGTCATAGGTCTGCTGCAGGTAGGGAGAAGAATTTCCTCAGTCTCCCCCTCAGTCTCCCCCTCATTTCCTCAGTCTCCCCCAGGGGTCAGACAACTTTGTAGAAAGTCATGAGTTGAGAGTCTGCAGCAGGGACTGAGCTGTCAGACATTTCTGAACATTACAGGCACAAGAATTTACATAACTATCTCATCTCTAAGCTGGAATCTCAGACTAAAAAGTAGAGAGAGACCCTGGATGGTGCTTGAACAACGATGATGCTGTCTTTCTGAAAGGAAAGTAGATGAAGGCATTGTCAGAAGGAGCATTGTGATCTTTGTGAAAGGTGCCTGGAACTTAGCATGCATGGAGAATAAAAATATATCTTATACTCGATCCACTTAAAGTTGGACTGCAACTTTTTAGTTGATTTTGCATATATCCTCCAGCATAAAAGAGAACTACTGTTCTGCAATTCACATCCTGTGTGCAATCATGAAAGAAAGATCTTTTAGCCATCATCAACCACCTATTATTATTATTATTCAGGATTTATATAGCACCGACAGTTTACCCAGCGCTTTACCACATAAGGGCAGACAGTACAATTTACAATACAATTTAATACAGCAGAAATCAGAGAGCCCTGCTCGTTAGAGCTTTCCTATATTTTGTTTAAATTTTTAACAAAAATATGGTCTTTGAAGACAGACGAAAGCTTTATTTTTGTCAGCTCAAGTTGAAAAGAACTGCTTTCTATAGATGTACTCAGGGGCGGACTGACCATTAGGGCACTCGGGCACTGCCCGAGGGCCCGGGGCTAGTAGGGGGCCCCATGAAAGGCTCCTGGCACCTACCTTCCAAAGCATCTGTGATGATCCCGGAGCCCAGTGCCAGAACAAGTTCCAGCGCTGAGCTCCGGTAACTGGCCTGACAGAGACACACTAGCGTGGGCACTCAGGACACCTTCCCTGCATCTCTTTCAGGGTGCCTGGGCTCCCTTACGCAGCGATCGTCCCTCTGCAGCAGCTGACACTTACATCTCTCCCCCAACTGATGCCTGCACAGTGCACAGTACACACAGAGCTCACCAAGGATCCTCCTCCACGGCTCTGAAGTACACAGACAGGGGGAGGAGGAGTAGCCGGGGAGGAGGGGCATTAACTTCAAGAGCTGCACTGATTATCTGAGGTATGTACTGTACATAGTTTATGGATACGGAAGGGGGGACAGATAACAAGGATGCACATATGGAGAAGTGATGGGGGCGGGGGCATATGCTAGGGGGATGCTTTTGGAGGGGGGATGACTTGTGCTAGAAGGTGAGGAGGTGGTGTGAGGGGAATTTCAACTCTGACCTCTCCCCTCCAAATGCACCCCCCAGCACATGTTCTCTTACCGCCCCTTCTCCCCAAATCAAAGAGGTGCAGATTGCCACTCATCCCAAGACCCCCTCTCTCCTCATCCCAGGACCCCTCTCTCCTCATCCCAGGACCCCCATCTCCTCATCCCAGGACCCCCTCTCTCCTCATCCCAGGACCCCCATCTCCTCATCCCAGGACCCCCTCTCTCCTCATCCCAGGGCCCCTCTCTCCTCATCCAAGGACCCCTCTCTCCTCATCCCAGGACCCCTCTCTCCTCATCCAAGGACCCCTCTCTCCTCATCCCAGGACCCCTCTCTCCTCATCCCAGGGCCCCTCTCTCCTCATCCCAGGACCCCTCTCTCCTCATCCAAGGACCCCTCTCTCCTCATCCCAGGACCCCCATCTTCTCATCCCAGGACCCCCTCTCTCCTCATCCCAGGGCCCCTCTCTCCTCATCCCAGGACCCCCATTTCCTCATCCCAGGACCCCCTCTCTCCTCATCCCAGGACCCCCTCTCTCCTCATCCCAGGGCCCCTCTCTCCTCATCCCAGGACCCCCTCTCTCCTCATCCCAGGGCCCCTCTCTCCTCATCCCAGGGCCCCTCTCTCCTCATCCCAGGACCCCCATCTCCTCATCCCAGGGCCCCTCTCTCCTCATCCCAGGACCCCCATCTCCTCATCCCAGGACCCCTCTCTCCTCATCCCAGGACCCCTCTCTCCTCATCCCAGGACCCCCTCTCTCCTCATCCCAGGACCCCTCTCTCCTCATCCCAGGACCCCCATCTCCTCATCCCAGGACCCCCTCTCTCCTCATCCCAGGGCCCCTCTCTCCTCATCCCAGGACCCCTCTCTCCTCATCCCAGGACCCCCATCTCCTCATCCCAGGACCCCTCTCTCCTCATCCCAGGACCCCTCTCTCCTCATCCCAGGACCCCCTCTCTCCTCATCCCAGGGCCCCTCTCTCCTCATCCCAGGACCCCTCTCTCCTCATCCCAGGACCCCCCTCTCTGCTCTCATCCCAGGACCCCCTCTCTCCTCATCCCAGGGCCCCCTCTCTGCTCTCATCCCATGGCCCCCTCTTTGCTCTCATCCTATGGCCCCCTCTCTGCTCTCATCCCAGGACCCCCTCTCTGCTCTCATCCCAGGACCCCCTCTCTGCTCTCATCCCAGGACCCCCCTCTCTGCTCTCATCCCAGGACCCCCTCTCTGCTCTCATCCCAGGACCCCCTCTCTGCTCTCATCCCAGGACCCCCTCTCTGCTCTCATCCCAGGGCCCCCTCTCTGCTCTCATCCCAGGGCCCCCTCTCTGCTCTCATCCCAGGACCCCCTCTCTGCTCTCATCCCAGGACCCCCTCTCTGCTCTCATCCCAGGACCCCCTCTCTGCTCTCATCCCAGGACCCCCCTCTCTGCTCTCATCTCAGGACCCCCTCTCTGCTCTCATCCCTGGACCCCCTCTCTGTTCTCATTCCAGGACCCTCTCTGCTCTCATCCTAAGGCTCCCCCTCTCTGCTCTCATCCCAGGACCCCCTCTCTGCTCTCATCCCAGGACCCCCTCTCTGCTCTCATCCCAGGACCCCCCTCTCTGCTCTCATCCCAGGACCCCCTCTCTGCTCTCATCCCAGGACCCCCTCTCTGCTCTCATCCCAGGACCCCCTCTCTGCTCTCATCCCAGGGCCCCCTCTCTGCTCTCATCCCAGGGCCCCCTCTCTGCTCTCATCCCAGGACCCCCTCTCTGCTCTCATCCCAGGACCCCCTCTCTGCTCTCATCCCAGGACCCCCTCTCTGCTCTCATCCCAGGACCCCCCTCTCTGCTCTCATCTCAGGACCCCCTCTCTGCTCTCATCCCTGGACCCCCTCTCTGCTCTCATCCCTGGACCCCCTCTCTGTTCTCATTCCAGGACCCTCTCTGCTCTCATCCTAAGGCTCCCCCTCTCTGCTCTCATCCCTGGGGCCCCTCTCTGTCCTTATCCCAGGGGTCCTTCTCTGTTCTTATCCCAGGAGCTACTCTCTGTCATTATTCCAAGGGTCACTCTCTGTCTTTATCTCAGGGGTCCCTCTCTGTCCTCATCCAAGGGGTCCCCTTAACACCAACTGTGATAAGGTGTTCAGGACAGGAAGGGCCTGTTTAAATTTGCAGTTTGGGGGCAGGAAAACCTCAGAATTGAGCCCTGTATTTACTCACCCCCACCACACCCCCTTTAACTGCAAGGGCCAGGGGTGTACACATGTTGCAGCCGCATCAGGAATTATATGTCCTGTCACGCTTGGCAGGTGTAGCACCTGCCAAGCATAACTCATTCAAGTGAATGGGGCTGCATTGCAAAGGCTGTGCAACCTTGTGCAGTACAGCAAAAAAAAAGGGTTAAAGTAGGCAATGAGAAGGCGTTGTATTGCCTCCTCATCACCTGCTTCAACTCCTTGAATCACACACTAGCATGCTGAAACTATATGCATTGCACATGGTTGCAGGGTGTTTGCCGAGTGGGCCTCATTCACTTGAATGGGTCACGATAACCCACCAAAAGCAACAGGGGGTTTAACTCCTGCTGCAACATGTGTACTCATGGACATGGACACAGGGGGGCCCCATGATCTCATATTGCCCGGGGGCCCCATGGGTTATCAGTCCGCCCCTGGATGTACTAAAGATTATGTTGGGCTCAAATCACTGAAATGTTCTAGCATGTAAGAAGTATTCAATGCTGCAATTTATTTTTGTTTGTTTTTTTGCTCAAAAAAGCTCATTCTTAATTATTTAACACCAATACAAAAAAAGACTCAACAAAAGTATAACAGTCACCATACTGGCCAAAAAAAATGCCCTGGTTTAGTGTATTGAGGCTAGTTGTCAGAAAGAGTCAATTTAGCCAACAAGATGGCAATGGATTGATTGTAGTGGCAGGTCTATTGTGTCTCCTTCCTGTCTATGTATTCACCAGTAAACAAGTATTTACATACCCAGCTAAAACATAGGACAGCCCCATACTGAGTAAAGCTTTGTAGGGCAACTATAGAGTCAATAGGGAAATGATACTTTAAGCTCTAAATCACTGAAAGGAAAATTGAAAGAGTAAAGACCTCATAAGCTGAAGTGAAGAAGTCAAATTCTCATGGAGCTACGCTCAGCCCCATACATGACTAAGGTTGGACGCTAAAGAATGGTTGTTTTTACAATAAATGCTCTTTCGTAGGTTATGGCAGGGGTGGTCAAGTAAATAGTGATGTCTAATTTGTAGCATGACTGCTGTCTGATTGTGGAATTGTCAACCAAAATTACGCGACGATCTAGACATCTACAGGCACACTCAAATGGTACCAAAAAAAACCTTTATTATATACTATATCCCAGGAGGTGGGAGTAGGGGACTACTCAGCCGATATGGTGTGATTAAAGTGGATGTAATGTGAGATATAATTTTACATGTTGCTTGAATACAAGCTAAGTAAAGAGCTAGTGTAATGCTTGCGAGTATTTATTACCTCTCAAAGAGAGTACTCCACCTGGCAATGCTTTCATTTTCCTTTCTTCCCAGAACCAACTTTGTTCAGACATCCTCCAGGGTCAGCATCTACATTCTGGGCTAAAATTCATGTTGGTGCCTGTAGCGTAGACTTTCTGTTTTGGGTTTTCTGACTGATGATATAATTCTCCCAGTCTGCACCTCTTCGTGTGGCGCTCGCATTGTGACATGGCAGGCAAATTCATGCAGACTTGAAAAGATACTGAAATGATCACTTTAAAGGCCCTTCTACACAAGACATTTCTTGCTGATCACAGGATGTAAAACAATTTGCAGAAGCATTAATTTTCCATGTTTATCAGAGGGATCTGTAATAACTGTGAACAAGCAAGACCATTCATGGTCATTACAGGTTCCTACAACCTCTGTAGCAAAGGAGATGGTGGGGGGCTATACTATAAATATATAGACTACTCTTTGATTCTCTTGCAGCATTTTCCCCAGTTCAAATGTGAAGTAATCTATTTGTATAGGATTACCTATAGCGCTTGCTTAAATTCCTAGAAAATTATATAATAATGAAAAACAGTCCTAACGCTGTTTGAGATATTCGAAAATTCCACTTAATCCCTGGTATCACTCTTATTGCTCCACTGTGACAGGTAGAAGAATTTCTCACTCACCAGATCACTTGGGTCCGATGTGCCTTACGACACTAGGACCATAAGAGCTTGGGTGACCCCCAGGGCCAGGATACGGTTTCTCCATCTCCATCCTGAACACACAGCCACCATAGGATGTCCTACATGTCACACCACACAGGTGAGTAGCAGGAGGAGCGTTGCTATAGGAGAAGGTATCCATCTGGAGGGAAGGTATCCCGGCCCTGGGGGTCACCCAAGCTCTTATGGTCCTAGTGTCGTAAGGCACACAGCACCCAAGTGATCTGGTGAGTGAGAAATTCTTCTACCTGTCATGGTGGAGCAATAAGAGTGATACCAGGAATTAAGTGGAAAACTTATCACCAAGCACTAAGCACTATTCACTGTGCACTTTATTGAAATGAACTTTCATCACTAGAAGTCACTTTTTGCACATGAACTATATGGAAATTTTGTGAGAGGTTTACATACCTCATGCACTGTTTATGAACTTGTGTTTTTTTCGTTATTATTCTTTGAATTTATATGAATTTATATATATCTTAAAGTATTTACATTTTTGATATACTACTTATATTGGATCACGGGGGTTTTGTTGCACTTTATATGCACTTTAACAATTTTTGAATATCTCAAACAGCGTTAGGACTGTTTTTCATTATTATATAATTTTCTAGGAATTTAAGCAAGCGCTATAGGTAATCCTATACAAATAGATTACTTCACATTTGAGCACTCGCACTTTACTATAGCAGCTGCAATTCACTATTTATTTATACATTCAATATTTATCTATTTATTAGATTAACTTGTAAATTATAGTTTTTTTTTCCATTGGCGCGGGAGATATACATAGTATATTGCACCTTTTATTTTCCCCAGTTGTCTCGGCTTAGTACAGTCAGCCAGGGGCCTATTAATGTATTTATATGTATATTTAAACAAATTTCACCATTGAACTGATGGATTCATTTTAGCCATTAAATAAATGCCTGCATACAATGCAGTATATCGGGAGCGTAATATACAGAATGTGTGGATAAGCCCCCTGTAAAAGTTGCAGGTCCCTAGAAGAAGAAGAAAACTTTGTAAAGAGGTCTTGGTAGGAAACAGATAAGACTGAGACTCCAGGGAGAGGCCTGAAACTCTGCTCTGTTGCCTTTGTGTGCACTGCAGGAATGTGCCTGCTTTTCATTTTACTTTTTTTTTTTGTGTGTGTCAAGCACACTGGCTTGCAAGCGTATCTTAAGCCATGCAGGGTCAGGGCAAACAGAGAACTGCATTCATGAATAGATCAAGTTTATGTGAGAATCTGCTCCTCCGGTGCCCTCGATTTCCATATGAATTGTTAATAAAATCTCAGGCTGAAAGCACATGATCACATCAGTGAGGAAGTCATGCAGAGAATCCCCCTAGCTCTATCTTTCTCATCCCCCTTTTTGTATTCGTGGGAATTAAGCCTTGTAACCCCTCCCAAATGAACCCCCTTCCGTCTTCAACAGCATCTCAACACCTGATCACCGGGGAACAGATTGCAAAATCTGCTGGAACACAAAGGGAACATGATGGTAATGAGTCTCACCTGCCTAGCAGTTGGCCATCACAGACACCTTCAACCAGAGAAAATGATAAGATGGGAGGACAATGCCTCGAACAGCTGATGCGAATGGCTAAATGACTTTCCCACAGCTTCTTGACATTGGGTGAACTGAGGAGCAGCCAAGACAATAAGAGGTCATACATAGAGTGAAGAACAGAACCCACTGCAATTAATGTTATCTTCCCATGGAAATGTAGGGGCAAGGAAGCACGTCTGCTTGTATATTCTACCATAGCTCCTTTCAAACTAATCTCATGCTGGACAATGGTGTGCCACAATTATTGATGATAATCTAGATTGTGTGTAGCTCATTTCTAAGTACAAGCTTAGCTTGATTTTTTTCTCCTTAAAAATAAAAATATAAACTCATTCCCTTAAACATATGATAACACAAGGTAATGATCAATATACTGTAAAATTTGTAATACAGAAATTGATAACTATGTTTTGATTTAAAGGGGCATATTTATAAAGTAGTGGGTGTGACTTCCAACAAACATTTACTGAAGGTGAATCAAACACTAAAAAAATAAAAACATGCAGTGATTGTTTGGTGAATGTCATATTCATTGCTTTAGAAAATCAACCCCAATGTGTTGCAGTCGTATTAAGAGACTCAGTCCAATAAAGAAGTGATATCTTGTTTCTAAGTGGTGATATTCACGCTCTTCCATCACTTACCATACTAAATCTCTTTGCATATTTTAGAAAATTTTATTTTATAAACTAAATGAAACCGGTAGTAAACTCTACATTTACATTTAAAGTATTAAGAAACAATGTACATATGGATGTACTCAGAATTACACTGACCTCCACCGTTAAAGTGGAGTTCCACCCCTTCTTACACCCACAGCCCCACTGGTAGCCGATACCTGTGCCTGTAATCTTTTACTATTTTTTTTCTTTAGTTACCTTTTTTTATTTAACATTCCCTCCACTTCTGGCCCTAGTCGCCATGGCGATGTATGTGAAATCTTGACTCCCACCCTGGGATTGATGACACTGATATCCCTGGAGTCAATGGGAGTCAAGATATGACTGGCATCCTCCGCTGCCTTCACGTTATTTCTGCAATCAACACAGTGTGCCGCGCTGTGTCCTGACAGCACAGGTGTGAGTTCTGGAGGTGCATGCTGGGTAGCCAGCTGTACCAAATCCTGGAAACAAGTACAAGTGGGCTTCAGATGCCCACAGTAGCAATGCCCGCTATCTGCATACCAGGCACACAGTGAGTAAACAAAGATTAATACGCCACATCAATGCTTAGACTTTCGATTGTACTAGCAAAGAAAATTCATGGGGTGCCTTTTTTTTAAAAAATGACAAGGAGACTGGAACTCTGCAAGGTAGAAATCAAGTAGGTTTCTTTAATTGTGTCACCGGTGCATGCGCAAGTTTGGCCCCATTTATGGCATACTCAATGTGCCGTCAGTTAATTTATGCAGATGCCGTGCCCCCCCATCATCACCGCTATACAATCCTGCGAGACTACGGGTGTGAACTTGCAAGTGAAACAGCCCATGTGGCTTGCAATGTCATAGAGGGTGTAAACATCAGAGCTGAGCACAGGACTCGGAGTGAAGGAGATCCACTATTTTCTCTTGCAGTTGAAAAACTACTGTCTCTAAAACACATTACAACCACAAAAATGTAAATATCCATGACGGAAAGAAAAGGGTGGAAGGAAAATAGACTTGTTAGGCGGAAGACAATAGATAACATGGCAGGAAGAAGATAAAAAAAGAAAAAAAGCTGCAAAAACAAGTAAGAACAAACCTAGGGGGAGATTGTTTTAGAAAGCCATAGCATATTGCCTTTATTAACACTAATATTTAGAGTGGCTGAGTTTACTACCACTTTAATAATCCAAGAGGGAGATGAGAAACCCATCATAAGGGTTTTGGGAATACCTGAAACATAAGGTGTACAAATCTTATTAGTAGAGTCTCCAATAGATAAAACAAACCTTTTGGTTGTAGTTTAATTGTCCAGCCTCTACAAAGAAAAATAACCCAAAATATCAATTTTAGTTATTTAGGATCAGGGACATTCCTGGGTCTTTATCACTGGCAAAACAAGTACAAGTCTGCTATATTTGATGTTATATTATTTAAATGTAGTAAAGATGCACGTTTTTACCCTTTTCATAAAAATACATGAATTTAGTATTAAAGTCCAATTCTGTCATTCATTTCTCTTTGGTGCTGTCCCCCCCACAGTAAAGCCCCGTACACACGTACCGATTGTCGGCCGCAAATATTCGGCCGCCGACCGATCGGCCGATTGTAGGCTTGTTGGTATGATTCTTCCGACAGCCGACAGCGCATTTTCGGCCGAACAGAATCTGTCGTGCATGCATTAAAATTTTTGTAGGCCGACAACAGAACGGCCGATTGTGCATCAGTCAGTACAGATTTCGGCCGACAATCAGCAGATTTGCAAGACTGGGCATGCTCAGAGAAGAAAAAAGACAAGAAGAGTTAACCATCACATGACATCACTTCTGCAGTCGGCTGTTGTTGGCTGACAAAATTCGTGTGCAGTCTTTTGCACTTATCAGCGGACAGGACAGCCCTGGACAAAAGACGGCCGATCGTTCAGCCGACGATCGGTACGTGTGTATGGGGCTTAATTTTTATTACCACTACTAGATCTTGTGAGTGGAGAATGTCATAGACCATTCCCCTGAGAGGTAGCAACGCGGTGTCCTGCAATCACAGCAAAAATATCAGAGTTGCTCTCTGCACCAGTCATGACTGCCCACTGTCCCAGATAATTCTAAAAAGAAAAGTGCCCTGCATATCCTGTGGCCTGTCTGAAGTAAGTATAAAGCAAAATAGTAGAGGGGGATGAGGGATCCAGAGGAGGGAGTTTGGAGTTAAGTTTTAAATTTGAAAGGCGGGGTCTCCACATTACATAAAAAGTGTATGCCTCAGACGTATCTCTACCCTTTTTTATCAACAACTGTTAACAAAACCTGGTTAATATCTCCTAACCTATACACACAAATGGCAAACAGACTTTGGAGTTACACATTTGCAGGCAGATTGGATGACAATATGAACTAAAGCCTGGTGCAAATTACTATTTTTTTTTTCTGGGTTGATCGAAAAAAAAAAACCTGGCAGCTCAGATCTGAGCCCCTGTACTAACAATTCAATGCTAGTACAGCAATCTCCCCTGCTGTAAAATTGTGTTCTGACAGGGTGACACCCCCCCCCCCCGGCAGAACACTCCAGTCAGCGTTCGCAACCATTGGCTGACAGTGCTGATCAGGAGCCGGTCGGCTGCCGGTTTTCCAGCATGCTCATCCGACAGATGCCGGCGGAACTTCTGTCGGACTGGCTGCATACACATGGCCAAATGTCGGACAGTTGTTATTGAACCAGCCGATGTCGCCCGACATACGGCCCGTGTCTTAACACCAAATCCTCATTCCAAAACATCACAGCTTTGGAAGAAAAACTATAAAGTCATGACGCATGGGTACCTACTAGTACCCACCAGAATTTCTAAATATATTCCACATTATTCCCCTGCCTGTTTCTGTGGCTGTGGAAAGTCAGGCACCAGCCACCATATCTGGTGGTCCTGCCCCATAGTTAGCTCATTTTGGGTGGACATCTTTTGGATCCTCTCTCAACCCTGTGCGCACATTCTGTTGCCTCTGACTCATTAGTGGTCCTTATTAACCCAAAACTGTCTTATCTTACTAAGAACCAGTTTGCTTTGTTACTGCAGGTAATAACAGCCGCTAAACAGAGAATAGCCAGCTCATCTCCCCAACTGAACTTTGGTGAAGTTCAAAATAGATTAACGCTAGCTATGGTCCATGCTAAAGTCTAGGCTATTATTAGAGATAAAGTTCATACCACCCCTACAGAACCATTCTTCTAAGAAACAATATTTCCTAAGCAATCTAAATCCATGAGATTTACTTAATAAAGGACATTTGGCAGTTTACTTTGAGGGAATTTGAATTTCGCACTGGAATTTTCCCTTAGAATAGTGAATGAGGTGAAGCTCTTCTGACTTTTATCATCAAATCACGTACAAGCAAAAAATTCAGTTTTCTTTTATTTTTTCATACCTGTATCTACAAAGTAAATTCTCATCACATTCAGTCAGCTAAAGTTCAAATTCCCTTGCAAATTCCCTTGCAAAGTCCCTATGTACAGCCTATTTACCTTTAGTAAATGAACCCCCAGGCCTCTCTGGTATATCAGCAGGAAGAAAAGCATTGTTAGCATAATTCCAATTCCAAATTAATTATTAAAACCAACTCTCTTCGCCAATATCAATGTCCAGAGGCACCAGACAAGGCTGCCCCTTTCCCCTATTCTTTTTAACCTTGCACTGGATCCCCTCCTTTCGCCTCTTAGAGTCTCAACCCACTTTCTAAGGTATAACTATTGGCCATGAAACTATTAAAATCTGCTCCTTTATGATTCCCATCAAGAATCTTTCCTTCCCAGTATATTGCCCCCAATTAAATAATTTGTTCTGATCTCAGGTTACTTCATCGATGTTAACTAATCAAAAGCTGTGGAAATTTAGACGCTGACTTGTTCCAAGCCTTGTGGGCATCAGCCAGGATTAAATGTTTTTGGAACTCAGTGGTGCATTATGCTACCACATACCCCATTAACTAATTACCCCAACCCCTGAATTGGTCCTTTTTGGCATAACTCAACATCCCAGGTATTAGAATTTTAATGGGCTGCAAAAAACTCCTCCTTATCATATCCATTGTGGCAGGAAGCCATTCTACATAAGTGGATTTACCCGAAACCCCACACTATCTCTTTGTTTAAAGACAAATTATCCTAAGTTTTTCACATGGAATGAGCCTGTTTACATAAGGAATTTTGGGTCAAAAATGTTTTTGATGTTTGGGAATCTTTCATCCAATCCTTGCCCATAGATACCCATCAATCTATAATGCTACGTTTTCAATATACTCAATGGTATCAATGGTGCCACTGCATCTTCCATTTAAACTGAACTTTTGCTCTTAATCTAAAGATTGAGTCCTCCTCTCCTTTTTTTTTTTTAACTTATTACCGATTATACCAACCACCATTCATTCAAGTGTTTATTAATCTTCATCCCGAGACCCAATATTGCTGGTTTGTTCTTAAACTATACTAACAAACAGTTCATTGTTTTTCTTACATTGTCTTATTAGCCAATTGTTGCAGGCACTTTTTTTATTAACTGCACTCTCGTATCAAAATAAAAATAAAAAAAAAAGCAGGAAGAAAATCTCATCAATATGATGCAAAATAAACTTTTCTTATTTGTCCTACTGTAAGTAATCTGTACGGTAAGACACTGTGGTGTAGCAGATAGGGCAGTCATAGACACAAATAGTTTTATGGTGTCAATCACTAAACTACATATTTGTTGCTCAGAAATCGGGAGGGGAGGTGGTTATATTGCCTGCATTCAGAAAGTTGAACAGTTTTTTCATATAATATTGCTTTTCCATTACCCTAGACTTCTTCATTAAACAATGACCTACATGTTTCTAACTATGTTTGCATACTAACTTAAAAGCAAGCCATAGCAAATACCATATCCTACACAGTTTGTCAGCATATTCCATCCAGATGAAGTAGTCCCTAAACTCCCCTTTACATTCCAACATCTTGTGTACACTACATTGTTGCTGATGTCATATAATTGTGCACCACTGTCTTATATCTGCTTCAGAAAGCCTAATAAAGAAAGATTATCCAGATGCATCCATTCTGTGTGCCTGCCCACGTCCCCTTGTTAAGTAATTCCCAGGACTGCTTATCTCATAGCTCTTATGATAAATATGTTCTGAGCACCTAAGTGGTTTCTGAAATGGGTAATTCCAGCCATTTGCACAATAACAGAAGTATACTCAACTTGTGTTTGCATTGCATTTACTGTTCTTATGATACATGACATACTTGGGAATAAATCTGTTATTGCCAAGGTTTAACTACAGTTCTTGCAGCTTAATAGTATTATACCTACAAACTAGGGTTCAAGTTATACATGTACGTTTCATTTATCAGTACAAGAAATGCAGTTAAAGCCGAAGTTTAAAAACTTTTAAACATTAGCACAAAGGACAGTACTTACATTTAATTTGAATTGTCCCTTGTGCTGCTGGCAGGTCCGGTGGTTGAAATCTGAAGTCACCTGTCCATACCCCGCAACTGTAACCATCCAGTGCTGCGGTTAATAGGAGCAATGGACCTGTGACAGGAACTCATTGTGAGTGCCAACTATGCCCACCCTTTTAAAAAAGCTTTAGTATAGCTTTCATCCTTGAAAAGCATTCTATGAATGGAGGTCCTTTGTACAACTGTACATACAAAATGCATTTTTAATGAATCCATAAGGCTCCGTTTCCACTATTGCGACTTGTTGTGCGACTTGACACGTCAAGTCGCACAGCAAGTCAAAAGCCATTCATTTCAATTTGTCCTGTTCTAACTGCTGTGACTTGAGTCGCAACGACTTGAAAAATAGTTTGTGCACTACTTTTGGGCCGACTTCAGTGCGACTTCCTTCTATAATGAGGGACAAGTCGCACTGAAAGCCGCAAACAACTTACACTACAAAGTCGCGCTAGAAGTAGCACAACTTTGTAGCCGCAATAGTGGAAACGGAGCCTAAGTGAATTAAATAGTGTTTTCATGTATCGATGTTATCAGCTTTGAATGCAGTTTATAGGGATAATTAGTATACATTGTTACTATTAGTATTAAATGCATGTGGATAGTGATTGAAGTACATTATGGTTGTAATTGGAAATTAGATGTAGATGTGATTTTGTATATAGTCTATAAATATTATATCTTATTATCAGGCCCTCAACTGATCAAAAAACTCAAAATATGAAAGCAATTGTAATTATCACATAAAACATATTTATTCAGGGTTCACAGAATCCTTTTAATGTTGTTCATTACTGACCTCAGGGACCTTTAGCAAAGTGCATGAAGACATACTAATTATTTATACAAAAATAATGGTTTGCTGTGGCTACATTGTGGTAATCAGATAAAAAGGCTAAAGTAAAAAAAAATCCATTTGGGCACTCCTTTCCCAAATATTTTATGGTAATGTCCCTGGTGGATAGTTTCTTTGACTGAGGGTAGAGACAAGTTTTCTTTGGAGTTCTCTTACTAGACCCTGGCTACCTCAGCCGATAGGTAACCCTTTACAAGTGAAAACCAATGAGTAGAGAAAGGGAAATCTGGTTCTAATGTTTCGGGGGATATATTTAGTTGATGTACCTGACAACTCTATCAGCCCAGCTGCTACTTACAGATGGTATTAATATGGTGCCTAGGCATCAAACATCTGCAATTAGTCCCCCTATCTTCAAATTTTTTCTTTGCACATGGCCCATTTTGGTATGTGGAAGTGAGTGCTAAACCTTCTGTGATTGAAGCATTATTTATAATTTTAGCTGGAAATTTAGAGTTCTCAAAAACTTGAATGCAAAAGGACAACCAGGGACCACGACTTCATGCAGCAATTGTAGGCTTGTGCTTCCCTTACCTCTACTTCTTCTTTATCTTTACTCCACCAGTAATCAGATCATTAGTTATCAGGGAGACAACTCTAACATGAAGAAGAAACCCCATGACTTTACCAAGATGGCCGCCTGCACACAGAGACCCTACGCAGAACAAGGCATGGTAAGTCAGCAATGGAGGAAAGATCAGTTACAGGGAACATACAGGCAATACTGTTGACTAGTACCTTGCCTTCAGCTTCCACTGCACAGGTCCCCATTAATGTGCAACTCTCAAATTTGGTTCCATCATTGACAGGACCACTATAAATAGTGCTAGTGATGGGACCAGATAGCAGTGTGACTTGTATTCATATCTATTGGCACTCGCAAAGGCTAAGAGTTAGGCAAAAAGGATAAAATTGCAGCATATACCTGGGTGACTTCATTGTCCCATTGCATGTGATACTTCATTCACAATAGGACCTGAACTGCTGAAAACGTATCCCTCTTTTCCATTCACAAACCCAAAAAATCCTAATCAAATCTGACAGATCTTTGCCCTTAGCACATTTATGTCTCCAAGCAAGCCTGAAACCAAAGAAGATGAGCAATAGGAGAAAAGGTTGAAAATGCAAAATGTCAAAGTCACATGCAAATATTAAAGCTGAACTCCAGGTGAACATAAGGAAAACATCTAGATTTCCAAATACAGTACATACAAATACCAGAATTATTTTCTTATATTAGCTTCCTACAATGTCCAGTACACTAGTACTCACACTAAAAAATAGTTTGGGCCCATTTCCACCATAGGTGTTTGGCTGAGTTGGGCGGTCTTGTCCAACGTATAGACAAGGGAATCTGCCTTATGTCCTGTTTTTTCAGTTCACACCAACATGCTGCATTGGTGTGTTCTGTAATAAAGTAGGACAGGATACATTTTTGCACAGTGTGCTGCAACACACTACACAACATCGCAAAGTGCTGCAGTGCAAAAAGTTGAATGAAATGTCATTTTATCACATTTCAATAAAGTTAGAAAAGAAAAAAGTAAATAGTGTAATAGGTTGTAACTGCATTATACTAACCCTATACAGCAAACTCTAGCAAAAGTGGTATATGCAAAACATAACATATGCCCGCTAATGTGAATAGGCTCTTATGGGTTTATGGCTCAAAATACTGAAGCAATATGGTCTGCATAACAAAAAATAAACGATTATTTGCAAAAAGGGAGGCCAGCAGTGACAGCTCTCAAACCTGTAGATTTCCTTTAACTACACTGACCCAGTGGCGTAGCGTGGGGGGTGCAGCCGGTCATCTCGCACCGGGCGCAACATTTAGGGGGGCGCAAAATGATTCCCTTGCCATCCCGAGGGTCTGTGCTGCAGCTTGTTGCCTCCCCCAGACCCCTCCACCTCCGGTGAGGCATTAAGGCATTCCTCTCAGCGGCACCCTATTCCAGCTCCCCCTGCCCCAGGGCTCCTTTGGTCCAGTCTGTCCCTCTGGCGCGGGCTGTGAAACAGCGGAGGGGGAGGGGCAGTGCTCGGAGCAGTTATGGCCATGGGAGAGGTCAGAGGTGCAGTGGCTGCTAGCTGACCTCCCGGAGGCAGGGATACCAACGAGTGGCTGGATGGTGGGGGCTCCTACAATACTGCCCGCCCGCTGCTGGGGAGAGCTCTGATCAAATGGACGATGAGGCAGTAGAGAGGTAAGGAGAATGATGGATCCACCATCTGCATCGTACTGTGTGTGGAGGATGGGGGGTGAGTAGTGCAGGAAGTAGGTGTGTAAGGTATGTCAGTGTATGGGTCAGGTAGGTTAGTGTATGGGTCAGGTAGGTTAGTGTAGGGGTCAGGTAGGTTAGTGTACAGTATGGGTCAGTGTAGGGGTCAGGTAGGTTAGTGTAGGGGTCAGGTAGGTTAGTGTAGTGGTCATTTTAGGCATCAGGTAGGTTGGTGTATGGGGCAGGTAGGTTAGTGTATGGGTCAGTGTAGGGGTCAGGTAGGTTAGTGTAGGGGTCAGGTAGGTTAGTGTAGGGGTCAGGTAGGTTAGTGTAGTGGTCATTTTAGGCATCAGGTAGGTTGGTGTAGGGGTCAGGTAGGTCAGTGTAGGTAGGTCAGTGTAGGGGGTCAGGTAGGTTAGTGTAGGAGTCAGTGTAGGTAAGTCAGCGTAGATACGTTAGTGTAGGGGGCAGGTAGGTTAGTGTATGGGTCAGTGTAGGGGTCAGGTAGGTTAGTGTAGGGGTCAGGTAGGTTAGTTTAGGGGTCAGATAGGTTAGTTTAGGGGTCAGGTAGGTTAGTTTAGGGGTCAGGTAGGTTAGTGTAGGGGTCAGGTAGGTTAGTTTAGGGGTCAGGTAGGTTAGTGTAGTGGTCATTTTAGGCATCAAGTAGGTTGGTGTAGGGGTCAGGTAGGTCAGTGTAGGTAGGTCAGTGTAGGGGGTCAGGTAGGTTAGTGTAGGAGTCAGTGTAGGTAAGTCAGCGTAGATACGTTAGTGTAGGGGTCAGGTAGGTTAGTGTAGGGGTCAGGTAGGTTAGTGTAGGGGTCAGTGTAGGTAGGTTAGTGTAGGTAGGTCAGTGTATGGGTCAGGTAGGTCAGCGCAGGGGTCAGGAATGTCAGTGTAGGAGTCAAGTAGGTCAGAACTACTATACTACTGGAAGGGAGTGCTAATCCCCGGGTTAGGGGTCGCAAATGACTTACCTTGCCCCGGGTGCTGACAACCCACGCTACGCCACTGCACTGACCTGACTATGCTGTGGGGCAGAGGATCTCAACCACTTGTATAGATCACACGACTGGCTGTACAGAATTACTTCAGCAGGTAAAAAGGATATATAGTATATATATTTATATATATATATTTATATATATGTATATATATATATATATATATATATATATATATATATATATATATATGTATATATATATATATATATATATATATATATATATATATATATATATATACTGCTCAAAATAATTAAAGAAAACACATCAGATCTCAATGGGGAAAAATATTGTGCTGGATATCTATACTGATATGGACTGGGTAATGTGTTAGAAACTAAAGGATGCCTCATCGTTTGATGGAAATAAAAATGATCAACCTACAGAAGGCTGAACTCAAAGACACCCCAAAAAATCAAAGTGAAAAAATTATGCAGCAAGCTAGTCTATTTTGCTGAAATTTCATTGCAGCAACTCAAAATGGTACTCAGTAGTTTGTATGGCCCCCACGTGCTTGTATGCATGTCTGACAATGTTGGGGCATGCTCCTAATGAGATGACGGATGGTGTCATGGGGTATTTCCTCCCAGATCTGGACCAGGGCATCACTGAGCTCCTAAATAGGGATGATCGAACGGTTCGGGTCCACCATCGGTTCGGCCCGAACATTGGGTGTTCGAGGTTCAGCCGAATTTAGAACTTTTTGCCCAAAAAGTTCGGAATTCGGCAACCAGAACCGACCAAAATGCAATGCTTCAGGAAATGGGCTTTAAAAGCCCGTGATTGGACCAGAACCATTAGCAAAAGCCAATTGAGGGGGCAGGAGAATGCTAGGAATGTGATTGGAGTGACTAGGAGGTTCCTAGACCAATCATTAGTGAATACGCCCCCCAGTATATAAGATCGCCCCCGCCATATTCCTAGCATTGTCATACTGGACATGGAAGAGAGTGGAAGCAGTTCTGTTAATTTTACTTTAAAAGTGTCATTTAGCATTTTATTAGTGTGAGGAAAGGGATATTTAGTGTAGTTAGAGTGCTCCTTTACTCGTTTACTTAAGTTAGCTTCAAAAATTTAGTTTCTGTAGGGAAACTGTTAAGTGTAAGGGGACCGTAGTGTAGTGTAGGGTTAACTGACAGTGGCTGCTATGGAAGGGTAACAAAACCCTTCCATAGCAGGGTGACCGCTATAGAGAAATGATCATTTCTCTGAGTTGCTTCGGGACAGGAATATGGCTTCTCACCAGCCAAGCATTTTTCATGCTGCAGTGGTTGCCATTGCCAGTGCTTTTTTGAGGACATGTTTGATGTCAGACATGACATCTGAACATGTGTATAGGGGGTATATAAACACATATATGTCTGTATATATAACCCTAGACATATATAGGTGTGATAGTAGCAGAAATATATGCTTGCGCTAATGAAATAATTTACAGTAATATATTTCTGCTACTATCACACCTATATATGGCTAGGTGTCTATATACATATAATTATGTGTGTATATATACCACTATACACAAGTTCAGATGTTTTGCCTGCCTCAAAAGAACCCAAAAAAATGCCAAAAAAACGCTAGCGTCAAAAAAAAATGCCCAGTTGTGTTTTTGCTGGCATTTTTTGGGGGGTTTTGGAGGCAGGCAAAACATCTGAACTTGTGTATAGTGGTGTATATACACACATACATATATTTATATACACACCTAGACATATATAGGTGTGATAGTAGCAGAAATATATGCTTGCGCTAATGAAATCATTTACAGTAATATATTTCTGCTACTATCACACCTATATATGTCTAGGTGTGTATAAACATATAAGTATGTGTGTATATATACCACTATACACAAGTTCAGATGTTTTGCCTGCCTCAAAAGAACCCCAAATAAAACACTAGCGTCAAAAAAAAAAAATGCCCAGGTGTGTTTTTGCTGGCATTTTTTGGGGGTTTTTGGAGGCAGGCAAAACATCTGAACTTGTGCACAGTACCACTATACACAAGTTCAGCTCTGTAGCATGTCCAGAACCATAAAAAAAAAAAGATTGTTTGTATTAGAACACTTTCAGCTCAGGGGGTTGGCTTCTCATCTCGGTTTTCACACCTTGCCGGTTTAATAGCAGGCATTTTTTGGGGTTCTTTGCAGTCAGGAAAAACATCTGAACTTGTGTATAGTGGTACTGTGCACAAGTTCTGATGTTTTGCCTGCCTCCAAAAACTCCCAAAAAATGCCAGCAAAAACACACCTGGGCATTTTTTTTTTTTGACGCTAGCGTTTTTTTTGGCATTTTTTGGGGTTCTTTTGAGGCAGGCAAAACATCTGAACTTGTGTATAGTGGTATATATACACACATAATTATATGTATATAGACACCTAGCCATATATAGGTGTGATAGTAGCAGAAATATATTACTGTAAATGATTTCATTAGCGCAAGCATATATTTCTGCTACTATCACACCTATACAAGAATTTCATCCCATGTAGAGGTCTGTGCGTCCCTCCATGGATATGCCTCCCCAGACCATCACTGACCCACCACTAAACAGGTCAAGCTGAATGATGTTACAGGCAGCATAACGTTCTACACGGCTTCTCCAGACCCTTTACCATCTGTCACATGTTCTCAGGATGAACCTGCTCTCATCTGTGAAAAGCACAGGGCGCCAGTCGCAGACCTTCCAATTCTGGTGTTCAATGGCAAATGCCAATCGAGCTCCACAGTGCCGGGTAGTGAGCAAAGGGCGCACTAGAGGATGTCGGGCCCTCAGGCCACCCTAATGAAGTCTGTTTCTGATTGTTTGGTCAGAGACATTCACACCAGTGGCATGCTGGAGGTTATTTTGTAGGGCTCTTGCAATGCTCACCCTGTTCCTCCATACACAAAGGAACAGATACCAGTCCTGGCAATTGCACGTATTGATGTGCCATCCTGAAGGAGTTGGACTGCCTGTGCAATCTCTATATGGTCCAGGTATCGCCTCATGCTATCAGTAGTGACACTGACCCTATGCCAAATGCAAAATTAGTGAAAAACAGTCAGAAAAAATTAGTAGGTAAACAACATTTCAGTGTCCTCCACCTGTAAAACCATTTCTGTTTTGGGGGGTAGTCTCAATGTTGCCCATCTAGTTTACCTGTTGTTAATTTCCCTCTGTTGTGAGTGAACCCCATTTACAACCACACTCTGGTTCCTATCCTTTAGCCAACTGCATATCCACTGAACCAACCAAGGGTTAAGTCATAGCTTGTACAACATTTGTGTTAGATCATTAGGTGGAACTGTATCAAATGCCTTGCTGAAATCAAGATATGCTAAGTCCACAGCACCACCCTAGTCCAAAACACTGGAAATAAAAAAACTCAATCAGATTAGTCTGACATGATCTGCCATAAGTAAAGCCATGCTGCTTTGGGTCCAGCTAGTTGTGTATTTTTAAGTTATCAATGATCCTTCCTTTCAGGAGTGATTCCATTAACTTGACTACAATTGATGTTACCATTGCCAGTAAGTGAACTTACCTCTTTAGCGAACCATATGTTTTTGTTTATTCTTACTAACTCGTCTGACATATATTCTAGTTGCCTTCAGGATGGTAGACTTTATTAGTGCCCACTGATTACTTGCTCCTGTTGTTTTACTTCAACCTTTTAATTCAATTTTAGAAATGTCCTTGTTTCAGCAAATTTTGTCCTTTTGCAATCTAAAACTTTTGTTTTTGTATACGATTTTTCAGTTCTTGTTTTAATATCAAACCAAAGACATTGGTGATCACTAGAACCCAAATTTTCTCCCACCTCAACGTCAGATAGTTGATCCCCATTTGTCAGTACTAGGTCTAGAATATGGTCACCTTGGGTTGGGCTTTTTACTAACTGTTTAGGGAAACCCCATTCAGTGCTTCATTACATCCCTGCTTGTGCTTGTAAAACCAGCTTGAGAATTCCAGGTAATGTCAGGCATGTTGAAATCACCCATAATCAAAACCTTTCCCTTCATTGCATTTCAGTTATCTCTTCAATCAACAAGTTATCATTATATTCAGTCTGTCCTGGAGGTCTGTATACTACACCAATTTGAAGGAAGATCCCGCTTTGGTTGAAAGGCCGACCCAGAGGGTTTCGGGAATTTTGAATTAATGTTAGTGTTATGCTATTTTTGACATACTGTATGTATATGGCAACTCCACCTCCCCTCTTCCCTGCTATGTCGTTCCTGTACAGTGTGTACTTTGGTATTGTTATTTCCCTGTCATTTGAATCCTTGAACCATGTCTCTGTATTGCAACAAGGACCAGATTGTCCCTAGACATAAGAACTGTCAGCTCACAAAGCTTGTTGCCTAAACTATAAGCATTAGTGCACAACTGCACATGACATGACAAACAATGCTATCTGCTGCTTTATATTATTATTATATTATTCTTTTTTTTTTTTTGGGTGACAGGGTGAATCTTCTCCAGCAAATAAACAGACATCAATAAAAACTTACGAGGTTCTAGCACCTTCACCATTTTAGCCAAAAATTTTAAAAAAAAATTTAGGTTTAGATACACTTAAAAGTCAAATTTTTTTTTTTGAGGATTAAAACCTCTGGCAAGCCCCCCCTTTTGGGGACACCAACAGCAAAGAAATCCCTGCCCATCCTTAACTTAAAACTAAAAAAGAGAAAGAAAGGAATTCCAGTAGGAAATCTTTATGTGTGATTTTTTAATCTTGCAAAATAAACAAACTATGTTCAGTCCTTTGGACACAACAGTTCCTTATAGTATGATAGTACTAAAGCTTATTTTTAAAAACCAATGCAAGATACATTTATAGTACCCAATGCAGCGACAGCCGCACTAATAAAGCAAATCAAGCACATTTGACTAGTTACTATCAGCAACAGCTCTGCATTATATTGTTTCACTGTCTATAAATAATTTCCAATGTACCAGAGTTATAAACACATTTATGCAAAAATTCAACTTCCAGATTAATTTTGCTTGACAAATGTTAGAACATTTGAAGTAACAGCTGTACAGAAAAATATAATTTATATTACAATGAAAACATCATAAAATGTTTTAAATCCCCAAAGAAAATCACATTTTCTGTCTGGCATTCAGAGTTCTATTCCTCCACAACAGATACAGGGACCATATACCACACTTACTAAACTTCATATTCAAAAGTTTATGTAATACCCAGTAGCTACTTACCATCTTGAATGTTTCCTCCAGTTGCTTGTATATCACTTCATCCTACAACAAACATATATAAGTTATTTTCCAGGATGTACAGTAGCTTCTTTTTAGAGCATTAAAATACGATTGTTGAATTCAATTATTAACTTAAGAAAACTTTTCTCAAAGAGGATCTGCAGGTTAGAGGCTACATATTACACAATTGATATACAGTACATACATTATGTTTTTCTCATTCTTCTCAGCCAACCTTGTGATGCAGACACCACTTCTAAAAAAAACCCTAGCCAGATCAGATCAGGTCTAGGGCAGTCCATATCATTCTTGAACAAAAAAAAAAAAAAAGTAGATTCCCCTATCCACACATTTGATGAGGATGGGGAAATCCTCCCTGTTGAGCTATTATATTCTGACAGCAGAGAGACTTCCCCACGCTGCCAGCTATAGATGGTGGTGGTGAAAATCCAACAGGGCAATTGTACAGAAGTCTTCATCCAAACAAATTAGGTTGATGGAGGAATCCCCCAGCAGCACATAGTTCTCGGACAGTGGGACACACCAATTGGCTGCAGCTGCTGATCAAAAAAGGTGTTCCTTCAACAGAAGTCAATCAAATGCTCTTCAACTTCTGTTGAGTGGTGATGGACACACACTAATCGAAATATGGCCAGTCCCTGCTGAACCAGCGAAATTTCGATCAGTGTATAGCTTTAGTCAAGAATTAAAACAGCAGAATGGAACTGGAGTGAGAGAAATCTTACAATGCCGAGTTTATAATGTTTCCATTAGAGAATGGAAAGGAATGTAGAATAAGATAACTGTGTTAATATAGTGTCAGAGGGTCAATGCTTTGTACTTTATCATTCAAGTCCGGATTTTGTTCACTCTGTGAGGACAGCTCTTGGCTGAGTAGCCATTTCCCTAGTGCGCCTATTAGACAGAACTCACAAATGTTGCTAAAGTTACTTTAGGAATCATCTAATTTATTATTGGTCAGATACTTAGAAAGAACTAGAAAAAATACATTTTAAATCTTTTGGTAATATGCTTCCAGTATTTTTTTATATCTGTAATTGTCATACAAGGAAAACCTTGGTGCAATTCAGGCAAATACAAACTGTAGCACCCTCCTAGTCAGGTGCTAGGTAAAAGCTCTGAGGAAGAGGCTAAGCCTCGAAACGTGTCAGCCGTCATTTTAACAGGACTATGGACAAATACATGGACTATTCCTAACACTCAAGCGATTGAGTTTGATATGATCATTTATAACTTCTGTTTGTGAGTAGCCATTTTTATGTTTTATTAATAAAGCCATATTATTGAGGATAATGCGCTAGGTCGGTGTGCCCTTCTTTGTTTTCTTTTGTTTGTAGTACTGTTGGACTAACCCTTTAGAGCAGCAAGACTCTAGCCATCCGAGACGTCATATGTGAGTCCCGTGGGAAGTGTGGTTGGGGAGCTTGGATTCTAAGCACAGGAGAAAGGTGGCATCACCATATCATTTTGGAGCTATTTAAAAGCATCAGAATGCTTTCATGCTTATCAGGGAGCAGGATTTCAAGTTAGGCCTGTTACATGTGTACAGGTGTGATTCACTTGGTCTGAGGGAGTGTATTCATTGTATCCAATAAGGGGAGCCTGTTGGACAGTGGAGGAAACCCAGCCAGTGACATACAGGCTTTTGTGGCAGTCCCAGTGGGAGGGCACAACAGTAGTTCATCATGGGATTGACCATGAAAGCCAAGGGCACATGTGACAGGGCATCTTTTGTGGGAAGCAGAGTCTCAGGAGGAGAGTGACAGCTGTCTCTCCTTCTGTCAGCAAGGAAGATGGTCACAGCCGGCAGTCGGCCTGGGGAGCCAGCGTGTGGTGCCGAGTTGAAGGGTCCAGGATGCTGAGGCTGGAGTTTAAGGCAGTACTCAATGAGGAAAAATAGTGTCCTTGAGTAACAGGGAGCCTGCCAGGGGTCTGCCCAGGAAGGGGACCACTCCAGTGAGGTCAGAGGACAAGAGCTTGCACACACGGCCAGTAAGAAAGGGGGTGCCAAGTTAGACCCTGAAGAGCGATTCACAAGACAGTTCATTATTCAGATCTTCACTTCAGTGGCAGGGTGAAGTAGCGGCCTTGCCGCATTCTACAGTCAATGTCCTCAGAATTGTGCATAGTTACTAGTTGGAGTATCCCACTCATCCCTTCTCCTATCTAAGTTCCTAAATAAATACAAAAAAATCCCAAGTCCCCTGGACTGTTTATTGACTGAGCCAGTGTCAAGATTTAATGGACTGTTGCTATGGGTAACCCAGGGGAATCCGTTTTAGGTAGCACCCATGGGGGCAGTGCTACAAAACATATAGGGCCCGTTCACATCTTTGCGCTGCACTGCAGTGTTTTAACAAAGGTGTAATGTTACATGGTAATGTGTGTTGTGTTCAGGCAACCCATTAATTTGCCACAGGCACAATTCACAAAGAGCAGAGCTTAGAGGAGCCAATCAGAAGAGAGAACTGTTATTTTTATATCTTTTTTGCTTTGGTTTTGCAGGGTCAATAAACTGAAAGCGGTCAAACCTCTTCAGACTTACCTAGGGACAAAACACTACCAGTTGTGTGATCCATAACTGTGGCTATCAACATCATGGTATTTTTAATTCTCACCTTTCCTCAGCTAATATTTTTAAAGGATGGCTATAAAATGTTTTTGTCTTCTGGGTACCTTTCTTCTACAGACCTTTGATCCTGGAGGTCAAGGAGGCATCAGAATGACAACTGGTCATTTTCTTACTAGATAGGAAGTTAGATATCACTCCTTATTATACATTTTGGTTTTTAAGCAAATCTGTAATCACACATACACATGAAGTGCAAATAATCATATATTCTGTACAACCAACACCATGAACACCTGCTCCTACCTTTACCAACAGATTGAATTTTTAATTACCAGCATCTACAAAAAACTGAAATGTCAGTTTTGCTTGGACATTTTCAAGTGAGCCTGTGCTTTATTCATCTAAAAAAACTTTGGCTTCTGTGGTTCTGGCAGCAGCTTAAGCCAGCCATAGACGGTTCAAATCTCCTCCGGTTCAGCTGGAACCAGCCTAGATTCGAACCATTGCCAGATTTTTCATGCTATAACAGCCACTAGCAATAATCACTGTGTTCTCCCGGTGGGGAGCCATGGTTGCAAGAAAGAAAATGGCTCAATTTATGGCCGGCCTTTTATGCCTCCTCTTATCTCCCCCACAGCTTCCATTTGAGTCCAGAAACAAAGAAAAATACCTGGGTGTGGGGAGCACAGACTAGAGGCAGTTTTTTTTTTTCTATTTTGGATAGTGTTTGTGTGTGTGTGGATATAAACCCTGTCATGTATTTCTTTGTCATCACTAGGGGAGATTTCCCTTCACTTCCTGTACCACAGTCAAAATAGAAAGTGAGAGAAAATCCGTTCAAAGTGAGGGAATCTCTGTTTGTCACCAGGGTCACTAAAACTAGTGTCCCCATTAGAAAATTTTTCCTCTGTTACTGTTCTGATGTCATACTAAAATTTGAGATTGTATTTTACTTTCTCTTTTGATTATAACTATAAACAGGACAAATGGAGTGAGTGAATCTCCCTAATGGGGGCGCACAGCAATAAAATACTTGACAGGTATTCTAATCCCTCTCCACTTTATCTAAATCTTAAAAAAAAGTTTTGCCTTTACTTACACTTTAATTTACTCCACATCATCCTACATGATAGCCTTAGTTGCTGACCACACAGGCACCCAGTGCTGTCACATGGGGTGGGGAGAGAGTTTCTGAGTCATGTGCAAGCATCAACCTGTGACTTTAACTTTTTCTAACAGCGTACAGAAGATCAAGAAGTTTTCCTGACTGAACAGACAATGGAAAACTTTTCATAACGAGTGGAAAGTAGAGGTTTTTTTTTTCCCAACTAAGCAGAAAGTGAAGAATATTTCCTGAGGCCTAGTTTACAGTGGAAAATTAGTTTTAAAAGCGCCCCTTTTACCCATCACTGCATCTATCACATCATTTTATGGTGGAGAGGTTGCATTATTTTGCAGTGCACAGCAGCAAAAATGATATTAGCTGTTTCATTCAACAGGTAAGACATCCACCGAGCGTGACCCATTCAAGAGGATGGGGCCACACCGCAAACATGAGCCAAACGCTAGGCTCACAGTTGTGGCATAGTATTCCTGCTCAAAAACCTGGTTTGGCTGGCATAAAAAAGATGAAAAAAGAGGCATTTGGAAGATGCTAGATTTTCCTACTGATTGGCCGTTAGCTGCTCCTGTACTGTTCTGCCGTAGACTGATTTTCAAAGACTGCTGCGAGTGTAAAGAAGCCCTAACAGTGAGCAAAAAGTGGAAACATTTTTATAGCAGTAAACAGAATTTAAAAAACTGTTCCTAACAACGAGCAGCAAGTGGAGAACTTTGGCAGTCCCACTGCTGATAGTTGGGATGCAGCAGATACACGGACACAGCCACTGCTCTCAAAGTGACATCCATGTGGGTGCAGATGCAGGATATGCAGAGACTGTCCATGCAGCTGCTGTGTCTTAATTGACAGCAATGGGACTGTCTGCATGGGGATGCATGAATGCATGAAATACCTGTGCATCCCCATGCAGGTAAATAGGTGCGTACAGTTATGTATGCTCCATGTGAACGAAGCCTAACAGATGAACGTGAGTGTGACCCAAACCCAGCCTAATTGCAGCGTGGTGAAAGGTCAAACAAGCCCACCATTTTTCTACAAAGAACAGCACTTCTGCACACCATTTGACACGTGACATTCAAAAAGTTGTGTATTTTTTTCACTTTTTAACTAGTGAACTAATTTCAGTGAAACTGATTTGGCACAAAATGACCAATTTTTTTGTGAGGGTGTGGGAATTTTTGGGTGGCATATTTAGGGTGGTTTGGTTCATTTAATTTAGAATCCTTTTAGTTTTTTTGTATATAATTAATTATATATCTATTGTCACTTTAAGTTTTTATTTTACTTGTAGCCTGATGTTTTTCTTTTGAAAAAAATGCGACTAATGAGAGGCTGTGTTTGGCAAAAGAACAAGTTTAGAGTAGTTTAGAAAGAGCTTCTGTAACTCTTCCAAATCCATTACACCCTTAAAAAAAACACCAAAAAGTAATTAATTTAATATTTTGTATTGAGTCCAAAGTATTTACCAAAAACTGCAAAATTCAGGTACAAAGTATGGCAAAAGTTCCGGCACTGTATAAATCTGAAAACTGCCTACTGACCTGAATGAATGTGAATCAAATGCCGTTTTGAAATAAAGATGAATGAGCAAGCAAAGTACACCAAAAAATGGGAGAAAGCCACAGTTTGCAAATTTATACATAGATCCCTATATTTTTAATGAAGAGAGGACTACAGTAAGAACCTGAAGCATCCAATTATTTTATTAGGTATCACTGGTATTAGGAATGTCATGTAGTAGACGTCGGAATGAAATCTTGAACTAATTAAACTGCAAATGGAAAAGGAATCCAAAAATAGCATGGAGATCTGTAATTCACGAGATCTATCATCATCTAAAATTAAACATTCATCATTATGCAGTCTACTGGAACTTCTCAAAAATGCTTGCTATTTTAATCAGAATACTATGCTGCTTAAAATATTCCATCTTTAGGGCTAATTATTTAAGCATGGAGAAAATGTGGGGTTTTTACCCAACATGGCCATTTAGATTTTTTTCTTTAGTAAAAGTAAAGAAAAACATAATTGACAACTAATGGCAACAAATAACGTTTCATGCCCCCTTTTTAGCTTGTTTTTATGATTTAGCCCCTATTGTGCTGAATTGAGTTCACCAGGCTTACAATACATGAAGCAAAATGTTAACTACAGTGTGCAGTAACTAAAGCAGCCCTTTATCTACCAGGGTTCCTCCAGAGGTTGTTAAGGGTTCCATGAGCTATGTTTGAACTCCCATATGTTGGTGCCTGGATAGTTTAGCAGAGCCAGCAGCATGGCACCAATAATGTTTTAGCTGCCTGTAAAGGTGGCATTCAGACCACCACTGTAATGGGGCAGGGGGGGGGGGGGGGTATTTTTTACAATGACTGCCAATGTAAGGGGCACTCTTTCCACTGACTCCTAATAAAAACATGTTTTAGAGGTTTTCTGAGAGCTGAAAGTAGTTCAAGGTGTCCCCTGGGGTAAAAAAAAAGTTGTAAAGGCTTTTCTCTGTCCTATTGAAACCAAATAGGATCCATGCTGTTATGTCTTTAATAAAGTATATTCTAATGCAGTGGCCTCCAAGCTGCAGCCCAGGGGCCAGATGTAGCCCTTTGCTTGCCTTTATCTTGCCCTTGCAACACCAATTTACAAAATGCTACTAATGATAGAGCATGATTCCCCCTATTGACACCATCAATGAGGCACTATTCTTCTCATTGATATCATCAATTGGGCTCTATTCCTTGAATGATGGGGCACTGATCCTGGGGCATTTTCTACTCCCACTGGCCACAGTCTTGCCCCCCTAAAGCCTGAAGGACAGTAAACTGCCCTTTGATTAGAAAGTTTGGAGACCCCTGTTCTAATGAATTGCTATGGTTTACTTCACTTTCCCCTTTAACTATTTATTGAATAAGCCTGTTGTGGTTGTCGCAATAAAGGGAGCCGGTAAAGGGATAATAGGCCTATGTCCAAAGAAATACACTGAGGTCTCTAAAAAATTCAGCCATGCCTGCGTTGAAAGCTGTAAGTTCTGGTTGCCTAAACACATATTCACAAGAAATGCAACCAATCAAAAAAATGATTAGGTAGGCAGTGGAGTGGGAAAAAATCTAGTGATACCACCCAAATGTTAGGAGTACATGTCAATAACTGGAGATACTGGAAAAATTGTAAAACCAATTTAAAGCGGAATTAAACGCAAAACCAAATTTTTAATTTATTGCAACTTACCAATAAAATAGATGTGGTGACCACATTGTTTTTAATTTTTAGGAGTTTTTTCCCTCATTTTTCACCTGGCGATCTGGCCAGTAACACCTCCTGTATTAGAGAGACACCACTTTGCATAAAGGAGCACTGAGGCACCTCTGGATAGCAGCATTGCTAATCTGGGGAAGGTGAGTGTTACTGTGTACTGTGTACTAGCAGATTTAGATCCACTAACACATTGAAGCCAAACTCCAGCTAACACTTTAGAAGCAGCTGCAGCAAACACTATTTCTTATCTGATAAAAGTTTTACGTAAATGGAAAAAATCTGATCCTTGTAAGCACCCCTGTCTGTGGTAAATGGTTAGTCTCAACCCCTGTAATCTGCAGGACAGCTTGTTCTTTTGAAAAACAACAAACTTACTGGCCAGATCTCCAGGTGAAAGGAAAGGAAGGGAAGCCTAAAATAAGAAAACTAATGTGGGCATGACATCTAAGAATTGGTAAGCTGCAATATACTAAATGCTTGCTTTTGGATTTAATAAAACTCCTTCATCAATGCCCAGGTAAAAAGCCACAACAGGTCCAGCAACAAGCCACCATACTAACTTTTGCTAACCCTGATAGACGTGTCCTTCTATGGCAGCCTTACACCATAAGATCATGACCTCATAAACACATATTTCTTACATTGTTTTCTAGAAGTCTTATGTAGCACCATCCTAGGTAGGTTCTAGTGAGGGAGGGTATAGTTTTGGTCTCTTTCTGCTTACCAGAGGGGCTGCAGGTAAATCTATATTGTTCTCTGCCTATCAGGGAGCAGGATCTGTAGTTGAGGTCTGCCCAGTGTGCTCAGTATGAGATTCATTCAGTCTAGAGAGTGTTTCACGCTGGTCCATTATGGAGGCATGTTGGACAGCAGGAGGAAACCGGACGAATGGGTGCATAGGTTTTTGATACAGTCCTGATGATTGGCAAAGGGCAGGTCACCTCAGTGCATTCTGGGATACTGTATAAAAGCCAGGAGCACATGTGCTGAGGGGTCTTTGGCTAGATAGTGGAGTCCCGGAGGGAGGGGGGCAGCTGCCTCCTCCCCTGTAAAGGTGCCATTCGGTCGCAGGAGGTCATCCTGAGGGCCAGAGGAGCAGTTGAGAGGAGCTGAACCCAGAGGTCCAGGGAAGCTGACTGAGAGGGGAGACACTGGAGACCCTGGGACTGCAGTATCCTGAGTACAGAGACTGGTGTCAAGGGGCCTGACCTGGGATAGTCAGTGGATGGGTGTCAGCAGAGGAAGAGAGAGGATACTAGGAAGAGTGTCCTGAAGATAACTAATTGTTCACCAAGTCATCTTAAAGATAAAAGACCTAATTCCTATTTATCTGGAGTGGCAGGATGAATCAACAGTCTGGCTGTTCCATACCTATTGCAAAGCAGAGAACATAGGAGTCCTCAACCACTGTGAATAGTTAAAGTTGGAGTATCCCACTATTTCCTTCTCCTATCCTCATTGTCAATAAACAACAAAAATAACCAAATACCCCTGGACTGATTATTGGAGTGTGAGCCAAGTAGAATTAAGGAATTGTCTTTGCTTATGGCCCTGTGCTGGTAACCAGGTGAATTCCTTATGGGGACAGTGCTACACTTAAAAGTAGAAGTATGGCCAAAATTATTTTGGCTATATTTCACCTGTAGGTCACAAGAGTTTGCTCTGCACTCCTATGACCCATTTTCAGCCAACAGCGGGCTGGGTGGGCAGCACATGCCTTGAGCTGCACTGTCTTTTCTTTTTGCTGGTAAGCATGGCTGGCCAAATATATAGCAGACCAGGTTGCGCACCGGAGAAGCAGACACTCAAGATTGCCCAATCTGCAGGTATATAAGCACCTTTTCTATACATCGGCCAAGTTTGGAGAAGATGACGAACGCACTATACGCAAGCAAGGACAGGCAGATTCTCAATAGCTTTTGATCCCAGGGCAGCTCCTGCATGTTATTGGGCAGTAACAGCACAAGACAACGAAGTGAGCTTTATGTAAGAAAAAGTAAATTTGTGAGTGCTGATTAGTAGTTACCGCATTAACCTTGCTCAGAGGTGCTCTTTTAGTTTTGTCCTATTGTGCGTTGCACAAGGTGATTCGATTTCAATTACTGATTTTATTATCTACATAAATGTATCTGATTCAAGAGCAAAACATTTTATCTTCACCACAGAACACAAATCCCGAGTGTTCCTCTCGGGGCTCTTCTAGAATTATTCATCCTGTCTAGACTTGGCCTAATTGCCATTCATCTCCATATTTCAAGTACAATAAATGCAGGGCATCCTGCTTATATTTAACACCTTCATCAACATATGACCTTCAATTTAATGTAATTGTAAAGATCTGCATTGAATGTGTGACATATACTAACCACCCAACAATGAAATAATAGCTTTTATTGTCCTTGTAGACACTACATGTGGCCAATTTGTATGCATCACGTGCACGCTAGCATATTAAAACAATGCTAATGAAGCTGCCTTTCCAACTTTAAGCACTCTCTGCTTTATGTAGTAGGTTTAACATGTGTATCAGATGGTTGTTACACTAAGTATGTGCTTGGTTATGTGTGTTTCTTCATTTTGTATGCCTACCACATTATATATGGTAAATCACAGCTTAGTAAATCTAAATGTATTAATCTGATCTACAGCTGAGGCTTGATTAAAAAAAGAGCAAGCTTGACATGAGTTTTCTCTTCGCTAACCACCTAAAAACAACTTAGGCCTCTTTGGGTCCTTTCACACATGCTGTCCGTTTGTCCGTTTTTCATCCATCCATTGATGGATGAAAAACGGACATCAATGTATCTCTATGTAAAAACGGATGACAACGGATGATCATCAGTTAACATCCGTTTTCATCCGCTTCTGTCAATGTCCGTTTTTTTGAATGGATGAATGCCCTATTTTTCATCCGTCAAAAAAACGGATCGGACGCAAAATGGATAACAATGGATGAAAAACGGATGACAACGGATGAAAAACGGATGACAACGGATGAACAACGGATGAAAAACCGATAACAACCAGAGATGTATAGTAACGAAGTAGAACTACTTAAGTACTGTACTTAAGTACCGAAATGCGGTATCTGTACTTTCCTAGAGTAGAATTTTTTTCTCCTACTTCTACTTTTACTTCACTACATTTTTTCGATGATTTCGATACTTCTACTCAAGTATTTTTTTTTTGTGCTGCATAGTTACTCGTTACTTTTAAAAAAATTACCACTGCCAGAACAGTAGATGGCAGGTTACATAAAGCTCAAAACACGTGTATTATCAGCGCATACGAAAATAAAGGCTGTGTATAATAAAAGCTGCTATACCAAATCTTTCCAATAAAAAGAAAATATGAAACAAACAAATAAATTGTGCTACAGCGCTTAAAGTGCATCAAGAAACTACTAACAAACACAACTTGGCTGTGCGAATAAAGTGCCTGTGCAATCGATATAATATCATTGTTGCCCCCAGTGCCCTGCCCACACTCCACACAGTATCAAAAATAAAGTGACATGAATGTGCTAAAGCCTAAATGCAGTGGAAATAATTATTCCCACAATGTAACAGTAAATTAAATTCATATAAAATATGACAATAAATCACAAAAAAATAAGTTATGAAATAAGTTAGGTCAGGTGCGTGCAACAAGTTGAAGTGTGTAAACCTATCCATAACGAAAAGTCCATAAATGAATTCCAGTGTGCAAATCTAAAGTGTCACTTCACTTGTCAGATGCTTCCACCTCCTTCAGTGCTCGAGTGACCGACCAACACACTTAATGGTGGTGGCACTGGTGGATAGCGTCTGGGTGGCACTGTGGCACTGACTGCACTGGCTCAAAAAGCCATATATATATTTAATTATTTAAATTCTCAATCTCATAGGTCCTCTCCTCATAAGATATTAATAACTTAGGATTAGGTGATGAACTTCTTGGCGGCCCTGGCAGGATGACGGGGACACCCGCCACTTCTGGAGCCGAGCCGCTGTGATTCCCCAACATGTGACAAAGTGACAGCCAGGAGATCTAGTGGCTAGTAGTGCTCAACAATACCGCTTTTATGTATAAAAATGAAATAAAATATACTGACTCATAATTTAGTAGTAGGTAGCATGTAGCAGTAGGCAGCACAACTCAATTCAATCAATCCCACAGCCTCGCTCATGCCGCGGCCCGCGGAATCACTGTCATGATCACCAAGTTAAGACCGCACTGGAGGAGCCATGCTGCCGTCTTCCCGCTCGAGGTTTCTGCCTCTAGACGTGTTGTGCGTCACTCAGACTCCACCCCTTAGGGCCCTTACTGAGAGGAGTTGTGACACGGGCGGCGGGACTCGGAGCATTTTCTTCGTTATCTCATCTTCTTCTCTATGAGGTGAGTGAGGTGGACCGTGGAGAGGGCCTAATCCTTGCCATGGCAAATGTGCCATTTGAGAATCAAATAATCAATATAAAATATTAATATATTATATACACACGGGTCATGGGTGGCTTCTTTGAACCAAGAAAAGTGAGACTGACGGCTATGATGATTATCCATGGACCATAAGTGTTGTGTTGTGGTGGTGCCTGTGCTTCCTGCGGCCTGCCTCTGCCTGTGCGGCTGTGCCTGCACTGCAGTGGCCACTGGCAGTGGCACTTGACTTGAGCAAAGCAAATGAGCACTACTAGTGTGAAGGACAGGTGGTGGAAGCATGTTCTGACAAGTTCTTATAATGAAAATAATATAGACAGCTTTTTGAACCAGTGCAGTGCCAGTGCTACTAAGGTGAGAGGCAGAGAGAGAGGCTATCCAGTCCACCACTTTACTTGAGCAGATCACAGAAGAAAGGTGGAAGCATCTGACAGCAAGTGACAAGCACTTCTTAGATTGCACACTGGAATTCAGTTATGGACTTTTCGTTATAAAGTTTAGTTTACACACTTAAACTTGCACCTAACTTCTTCACAATCACAACTTATTTTATTGTGGTATTGTCATATATATTTTATATGAATTCAATTTACATTGTGGGAATAATTTGCACTGCATTTAGCACAGACATGTCACTTTATTTTTGATACTGTGGGCGATGATTTTGAATACAAGAAGAATATATATAATTGCAGGCACTTTATTAGCATTTTTAGCACAGCCACTTTGTTAGTAGTTTTTGATGCATTTTTCACTTTAAGCGTTGTAGGTTTGATGAAGCTGGCCTGGCACATCCTCATCAATTGAGCAAATCAAATCAAACCGCGATTAAAAAGACTGCGCATGCTCCTGTTCTGCCTTTTGATCAGCTGAAAAGATGGACGAACCAAAAACACCACCTTCCACCCCTGGCCCTTCAACTTCAAGTGATCTGCCTGGCTGTGAGAGTGAGGAAGCTCAGGAAGGAGACCACCCCTGGCTTTAAAAGGGGAAGGGAGGGACATACTTTATCTGTTTTTTGTTTACAAAAAGTTACAGCCTAAGGAATTGTGATTGTCCTTTAGGTTAATCATTTGAATAAATCATTTGAAATAATAAAAAACAATATGATGTTCAAACTTTTGACTTCTTTCTTTAATAACTACATAACACAGTACTTGTACTTCTACTTTCAGTACTTGAGTAGAAATTTTTTTTCAAAACTACTGGTACTTTTTACTTTTAGTACTTAAGTAGCAAATTTTTTGAAAAAACTACTTGCAATACTTAAGTAAAAAAAATGTTGAATACTTTAGTACTTCTACTTAAGTAACTTTTTCTGCGAGCACTTCCACTTCTACTTAAGTCACTTTTTGATCGAGCACTTGTACTTTTACTCAAGTAGAAATTTTGAATACTTTATACAAGTCTGATAACAACTGATGAAAAACGGATGACAACTGATGAAAAAGGGATGAAAAACGGATGAAAAAGAGATGAAAAATGGATGGAAAACGGATACATTTTGACGTGACTGAACTGATGAACTGAACGGACCGTATGTGTGAAAGGGGCCTTTCACACGGGCGCTCCGATCAGATCCGCCTGTCAGTTTTTTAGGCGGATCTGATCGGATGCCCCATTCAGCCCTATGGAGCAGCGGATGTCAGCGGTCACATGTACGCTGACACCCGCTGCCATCCGCATCCGATCCTGTCCGTGAAATCTGGATGGATGGAAACCCTATTTTCCATCCGTTCAGGGGATCGGATGGGATCGGATAAGAGCGGACAGGCGGTCCATTCTCATCCGATTCCCCATAGAGAGAAGCAGGGCTCTGACACCTCCCTCTCCGCACTGTGTGCGGAGACGGAGCTGTCATCCGCCGGCTCAGTGATCCCCGATGAGCAGAGCACGGTCCGCAACGGAATGCGGACCGTGTGAAAGAGGCCTTAAATATTTGATGGTAAAAGCATAGAATAATCAAGTAATTAAAAAGCAAAAATAAACTATGTTGAACAAAACAGCTCTCTTCCAAAGGTCCGACGCCCATGTCACCCTTTGCCAGCCCTGGAACCCTCTCACCAGCTTTCCACAGTCTCTGGCCTTCAGCTGTCCTGATTGGCCAGCGTTGGGATAATGTCACTCCCATGCATGAGCGGGAGTCCCATCCTAACACACTGGAACTGTGTCAAAGGTGTAAACTAAGGTGCACATGCACAGCATACGGTACATTGTGCAGAAGACTGCAAACAGGCAGGTACGTTTATTTTATTTTATAAAGAGCCTGCCTGTTTGCATTATTTTTTAACCTTGGTTGCGCTTACTTGCTTTGCTTTTCCTTTCCACATTAAATTTATATTTACTTGCAATGTGTCTTTGAACTTACTGGAAAATTTGATTACTCAAGAAAAAGTCAATTCCTTAACACAGCCCCTCCCTGATTGCACATCACTCCCTTTGAGGGATGTCTACGTACTCTCTGTGCTGGCCCAGCTCCTATGCCATGTCCTCACCTTCCTACAGTACATAACTTTTTATGTAGCTGCCAGGAGACTGGTGAAGGTAAACATTATAGAGAGTCAGTTAAGTGAGAGCCTCATGTCTGCTGGAACCGCTTACATCACATCCAAGATGGCAACACCCAGCAGCAGTATCAGGGCTTTTGAATGTCTACATTAGGGAAGCTTTCACAGGGAAATAACATGAATACAATGCATTACATGCACATAGAATATTATGGGAAGATTTTTCTTGGGATTAATGCTCTGGTGACAAAGTTTTTTTAATAACCTAGGGGTTGCTCCATCAGACAATTCCCTAGCATTTGATACATACAATCCTTTACCACTTTGCCAATTACCACCAGATGCCCCCCTCAGCAGGCTGTATTTTGAGGGGGGACCCCATGCAGGCACGCTCCCAAGCCTGGTTGTGTGCATCCATAAACACACATAGAGCCATTAGGTCACGCTCCTGCTCTGTTCTCACAGGAGTTTGACTGACAGTAGCAGGAGCCTATGGCTCCCACTGCTGCTTGAGTCTCCTGTGAGACCGGGAAAAGAGGAAAGCAGTGCTGCAACCAGAACAGTGCTAGATCAGTAAGAGGAGTCTAGTAAATGTTTAGGGATAGGGAGGATGGGTAACAGGTAGTGAGGTGTTTTTTTACCATAATGCTTAATTAAATTATGGTAAAATGCATTTAGATTTAACCACTTAAAGATGTATCATTAGACACGTGTATTTAGTGGAAGTTTCACTTTGCTTTGCATTCCAGTATGTGTATGTATGAATATGAGTTAGGGACCTTAGATTGTAAGCTCCTTGAGGGTAGGGACTGATATGAATGTACAATATATATGTAAAGCACTGTGTAAATTGACAGCGCTATATACTGTAAGTACCTGAAATAAATAAAATTAAATCCAAAATAACCTTTTCTAGGACATTTAACAGCTTGTATACTCAAGGTTCCAAATAGAGACTTGGGAACCATTGATAGGACAGGGAGCTGTATCGTCATCGCCTGTCATATTTAACAGGCAATGACGATACAACTCCCAGTCCTATCAATGGTTCTCCAAGTCTCCTTTTCGAACCTTGAGTATAAAAGGTGTGAAATGTCCTAGGAAAGGTTATTTTAGATTTAATTTTATTTATTTCAGGTACTGACAGTATATAGCGCTATCAATTTATTCAGTGCTTTACATATACATTCATATCAGTCCCTACCCTCAAGGAGCTTACAATCTAAGGTCCCTAACTCATATTCATACATACACATACTAGGCCCAATTTATACAGGATCCAATTAACCTACCAGCATGTCTTTGGAGTGTGGGAGGAAATTGGAGTACCTGGAGAAAACGTACCCAGGCACAGGGAGAACATGCAAACTCCCGGCAGGTAGTGTCATGGCTGAGATTTTTAACCAGCGACCCTTTTGCTGCTAGGTGAAAGTGCTAACCACTACTCCACTGTGTTGCCCCAAATCAGCAAATCAGTAAATGTATGCATGAGCGGTCACAGGCTTTTCATACTAACAGATATCTCTGTGGATATTGGAAGGCCAGGATGAAAAGTGTGGTTATGGGAAAATGTATTTGGTTTTTCTATAGCTGCTTCTTTTGTTCAACACACAATAACGTAATTTGTCGTGAGAGCTGTAAGTCCTTGGCTTTTACATTTTGACTTGCCCATTACTTGATGGTTAAAAGCAGCAATTAAAATGCATCTAAACCACTGCAAAAAAAATGGTTTATTTAGCACCTTACTAGTCCTAGTCTTTTTTCAGGCTTTTTTTTTTCTTTCCTCTTAATGTGGTAATCCTGGCAAGAACACACTTCCTGTCCTGAGGTGACAAGACCCCCTTACTGTATTGTATATATGAAGTTGCAGCTTTGTCACCAATGCTCTGACTCCTGATTTGGAGTAGAAACATCTCCATCGCCTCATCTCCATAATATACATGGAAGTTGTTTTTTAGTTCACAGAAGATAGTTAGGAAAGCTGATAAAACTGTTTGAAATGTTAGTTCTGTGCACAGGAAGCTACAAGGACACACGATTTCTAGTAGAATCAACATGAATTTCCCAGTACTTCAGTAAAAGTGAGGTTGTCCTTAAAGCGGAGTTCCACCCATTTTTAATAGGTTGGATTACATAGATATATGTAATCCCCTTTAAAACGGCTTTTACCAATGGAAACCTTTTTTTTTTTTTGCTAGTAAATACCTTAATTTCTGCTTTATTCCTCCTCTCCTCACTTCCGGGTCCGATCGGCGATGAAATCTTGCAGTATTACCCAGGAGCTGAGCTGTACTGAGCCGTGCCTGCCCCGCCTCCTCTCAGTGAGTTGTACTGTATGCATTGTATTCAGGCCGTTCTCTGCCCCGCCTCCGCCCCGCCTCCTCTCAGTGAGCGAGGACTGAAAGCATTATATCCTCACTGAGCTCACTGAGAGGAGGCGGGGCGGAGGCGGGGCAGAGCATGTCCTGAATACAATGCATACAGTACAACTCACTGAGAGGAGGCGGGGCGGAGGCGGGGCAGGTCACGGCCTGAATACACACAGTACAGATCAGCTCCTGGGTAATACTGCGAGATTTCTGGAATGGAATACATCCCAGCACACACTGCGAATCGCCGAATGGCGTCATCGTCGATTGGACCCGGAAGTGAGGAGAGGAGGAATAAAGCAGAAATTAAGGTATTTACTAGCAAAAAAAAAAAAAAGTTTCCATTGGTAAAAGGGGATTACATAGATCTAAAGTTACGAAAATGGGTGGAACTCCACTTTAAGGAGTTGGAATTAAAATGATGCTTTGGAGCATAATAGAGGGTTAAAAATTTTAGTACATCCAAAGTCAAACAAGTGATTGAGCATAGATGTTGTACTGTCATAGTTCACCTAGATCAGGGGTCTTCAAACTATGGCCCTCAAGATGTTCATGAACTACAATTCCCATCATGCCTAGTCATGTCTGTGAATGACAGAGTTTTACAATGCCTCATGGAATGTGTAGTTCTGCAACAGCTGGAGGGCCATAGTTCAGGGATCCCTGACCTAGAGCAATAAGCTCTTAAAAACAAAGTCTGAGTTTTTGGATGCAAGTAGTAAGGTTCCTTCATGATTCCATGGGATACCCATTAACCCTACACCCTAGGCAATGCTGTACCCCAACCCTGGTTTGGATAAATTTACAAAGATATTTTTATATGAAACCTTGTTCACTGCAAGATAATAAATAGCACGTGGTTGAATGAGGACTCTTCCTCCAACGCTTGGCTCCTGGTTTCAGGATATAAATTCTATCCTGTCCGAAAAAGCTTATCTATATACATGTGGATTGTCCAATGAACTATAATACAATATGGGATTGATGACTACAGCATCTGGACACATGTGAATGACCCCCCTCCAAACTGTTACCCAGTTTTCTTAGGCTTGTCCAGCCTTCCGTTTCCTAGGTTTGGATTTAACTATTAATTGAGTACCCAGGATTCCATTACTATATCCCCTTACTTCATGGCACCTACCCCGTCTTTGGTAGAGATAGATTTTGTTGTAAGTACCCAGTAGACATCCCTGATAAACTTCAATATATGTGAAAATTTTTTGGATGTTGAACGTCTGTACGTGTTACGATGTTCCTTCTGCTTTTCAATGAACGGTAATGTCACAGATTGTTTACTTTTATTGTATGTTCTGTGCATTATCCTGGTGCTTCTACTCTGATAAAGCATTCAGATTTTTTGACTAAAAAAAGTCTGAACCCAGTTTCAACCCTGACGTAATTGGTGGTTAGCTGTATTTGACATATGAATGTATGCTCTTGACAGGCAGATGTCAGGAATATCTGTTGCTGACAGGATGTTTCAAACATATGTTGAAAACAATGAATTTACATTCATCTTTCCTATACCATACTGATATCTGAGGTTACACATTATTTTGACATAACTGGAAGAAGAATGAAGTGTCAGCGGGGCAATCCCCAATTACGTATATCAGACCTGCTCACGAGGAAATCACCATCAAATGAACAGGAAAACAAAAGTTAAATATGTCTAAACCCAAAACGTGTTTTTTTTTGTTAATTTGAATACCGTGGGGAAGGATTAGAAACCTCATCAAGTTTTTATTGCTGTTTGTGTCCCTGCTAGTGGGAATGACTGCTTTATTTGTCCTGGGAACTATTTTCTGGGAAAGAATGTAAAGGAAAAATCCCAAATTTTGAGTTGCTGCTACAACAAGAAAATAGGAAATATCTTTCAATGAGGACACTTGTTGCAGCTAAACCTGTCTATGGGGGACTTCCTTCACTTTAGCGAGTTTTCCTTTTACTTCCTGTTGTGGCTACAGGGCCGGAAGTGAAGAAAAAGGTCCCCAATAGAACATAGATGGTAAATAGCCTGACAGGGTTTATAATTATTCCCTGTCCTCTCCAAAAAATAAATTTTGGCTTTAGATATATTTTAACTTTTAAGCTTTAGGCACATGGCCATACAGGGGCTGTACAGCATGCAGAACCTGCATAATAATGACATTCCCGGTTTCAGCTGCCACCGCGTACACCAACCCATTGAGAGGCAGTAAAGAGACGGCTGGATGTGGTAGTGTACTGGGGGTTGCATAAAGCACCTTCATGAGGTATGCTCCAAATGCAGATAGTGTGCATACGTAAACCGTGGCGCACTAAAGCATACAGCTACCTCTTCTGATGCATCTCAATGGGTGGTTGCACGCCTCCTGTATAACTGTGTGCATCAAGCCTAAGAAATTAATACTTCCTTATTATTTGGCCCCCAGCTCCTTATGTAGGCCTCTGAGGCCCACAGCATATATTGCTTATATTCCATGCGCCAGCTTGTTGATCGAACTCCATGCCTGTGCAGTTCAACATCACAAACTTCTGTGGAGCTGATGGACGAATAGGAGCTAATAGACATCTATGAGCTGAACTATGTAGGCGTGGATGCTGGAGCAAGGAGCTGGTGGAGGAATTTAAGCAATGCCTACAACCTCAGAGTGAGATCTAGGTAGGTACAGAAATTTTGGGAGGCGGGTAGTCAACAACTACCTAGGTGGGTGGGGGTAAAAGGCTAGGAAACTTTTTATGAAACAGTGTCCATACCCCTAAAGTGAAAATAAACTCAAAATTCTTAACAAGTAAATTTTTTTATGGTGGTCATTTACTAATACTAGAGAGCGCAAAATCAGGTGCATCTCTGCATGGAAACCAATCAGCTTCCAGGTTTTATTGAAAAGCTTAATTGAACAAGCTGAAGTTAGAAGCTGATTGGCTATCATGCACAGCTGCACCAGATTTTGCACTCTCCAGTTTTAGTAAATCAACCTCACCATATTAATTATCGCCCATAAAACTTCTTGCTCTTGCTGAAACTGTACAGTGACTACCACGTATGGACAATTCTGTGTACAAGATGCTGGGAATAAGAGTTGTGTGCCGGGACAATGTAACTTCTGTTCACAAGACTCCGGTTGAAAATGGCAATGGCGGTGATGGAGCAACAAAGGGGATCACTGACTTAGTAATAATGGAGGAGGGCACACGAAAGGTAATTCTGTTTAAATGAGCATGAATGCTATGCATTCCTGAACATTATAATTAGGGCTCTGAGGGCACACGTTACATACAGTTCCACTTAAGGACCAAGGATTATTGGAATGGCCCAATGTTCTTTGCACCATGAAAACATGTTAGTAGATAAAAGAGCAATATAAAAAAATGCACATATCCATTTAGAAACGCAAAAGGCAGCCCGATCTCCCATATACTCCCCAACCGTAATCTTGAGCCCATGGCCAGCATAACACACTTTCTTACTAATTAGCTGTTGATACTGGCGTCCATATAGAACAGTTTACTGTCACGGTAAGCTGCGGAAGGGAAATTACTCCTCAATGGGAGTCCTAGCAATTATCTGACGCTGTTAAAGATCTCTGCCGAGAGAACAAAAAATAATCATGCCGACTGTCAGCCTCCTCGGACATGTTTTTTGTTCTTCGAGTAAATATTTGTCTTTGCCTTTTGTCTTCGGGGCTGCTGCCGGTATTCACAAAGAGAATCCGCTTGTATTATTGTACAAAACATTTAATTAAGATTATTTCCAATTTCTAAAACCCCCCTACATGCTGATTAAAAAGCATGCAATAAGGTAGAAAGAGAAGACACCTGCTGGCTGTAAACAGGGAATAACAAATGTCCCATGGCTTCAAAACAAGGCAATATGGGCCCCCCTGCTGGTTGGTAATGAGAAGGAAGCCATCCCCTACAGACTGAGAGCCCGACATTGGGGATAGGGAGGAGTACGGACTGTACTATCACAAGGAAAGGGGGGGAGGATGGGCTCGCTTAATGTAATGACACCACATTCTATTACCACTGGTAGGAGTAGGAACCTCAAATGAGACTTTTACAATCAATTGCTGGCTGAGCAGGAGAACAGTCCGTCCCATAAATAAATCGCTGCTTGTAATGCACAAGAATGGAATGAAATGCTAGACAAGCAGATTGCGGAATGTAAAACTCCCGGGCTGCATGCAATGAAAAATTAGAGGCTGCCTACAGTTTAGAGGAACACTATAAATATATAATTTAATCTACCGTGGCCAACACGCATTGCAAAGATAGCAGAAGCACAATGTTTCCCAAGCAAATAACCCATACAAATTTTGAATAGCCAAACCACGCAGCATGTCAAATTAATCAGCAAACCTCTAACGCTGTCCAAGAAACTTTGCAAATTAGAATTTCAGCTCAATTTGCTTTTCTTTTATGAATTATGTATACATGTACCCTTATCCCTTGGAACTAGATTGAGCAGGGTTCTCATAGTGCCTCTGGTGGGGTTGGTGCTTGCCAGTCATTCTGTGCTATTAAAGTGGAACTAAACTCTCTCAATTCGCACAAACTATTTAAGATCCTATGCAGTTAGCATTAGTAAATCATACCTCCCAACGTTTTGAGATGGGAATGAGTGACACCTATTAGCAAAAGTATGTAGGCAGAGGACACACCCCCTGACACACCTCCTTAAAGGAGAATTATAAAAAAATTGATTAGTTAAACCCACAAGTGCCCACCTTTATACTGGTTTTTAATTTACAAATGCAGCAATTTGGATAAAAGGTTTAGCACGGTTGGCAGACATTTTTTGGTCATGAGCTTTCTTTTGAACCGGCCAATGCCTATTTACATTTGGCCTGTGTGTACTAGGCTTCACTCACAAAACCACAGACTCATAATTAGGTAGGTGTTCCCACAAAATCAGCTCAAAATCAATCCGATTCTTTTATACCACAGGATTGCCTGGTGAATGTAAAGTGGAATTTCGGCTAAAAACAACGTTATGCCAAGACTGAACAAACAATATTCATTAAAACTAAAACAGGAACTATTGTACAAAGGGAATTCAATGAAAAAATTGAGAAAATCAGTGCAAGGACATTAGATCTTGCTTGTTGTATAGAGGTTCAAAGATGGTATTTTCAGAAAAACTGATGAAGAGATCCAAAGCTCCACTGCAAAGGGTGTGTGGTCAATGGTGGCTTATGGATACTCATTTGTTCCCTATCAATCACATGACCTTTCATCAGGAGCACACATTCTATATGTGCTGCTGCTAAGGGGCACAAATACCCATTGAGCCTGCTAATGAGGTCCACCTAATGCAGCTTCCTGTGATGGTGTGGCAATAAAGCTGCACTTTCGAACTCAGAGCAGAGTTAAACAGGCCATAGATGACTCAATTTCCTTTACTTCCAAAATGGGTCAGTGTTAATGGAGGAATGCCTCCCACAGTGGTATTGTGTTCGGTCGGAGAAGGGTTGCACAGGGAGCCTTCCTGGCTGGCAGAACACAATGATTACTGCTAGTGGCTATAGCTGCCAGCAGTAATTGCATGTAAAATATCCAACAGGCTAGTTGTACCCAAGTCAATCAATTAAAGCAAGTCTGCTCATACATGGATCGAATCTCAGCCAATCTCTGCTGAAACAACCAAATTTGGATCCATGAATGGCCAGCTTTACCACTTTCATAGAATGTGTCTACTTGCACTACAGTGAGATGAAAGAATGTTGCAGCTGGCATGGCTATCAGCATTGCCACTGCTGATTTACAAGCGTCCAACCTGTCAAGTAGCACCTGCCCACATCCAGCATTACCCACTGCTTTATGGATTGGCAGTGCTGCTACTGCTGCTGAAAATCCTCTCCCTGTGAGCTGCAGCGCCTGGGAGGGGGAGCGTGTGAAACCCTAAAGAATGAAGATTTGGCTCAGTCAGGAAAAGTAAATGTTGTTTTTTTTGTCTACTTTTTGAGGCTTGTGGATCATATAGAAACTGGATTTGGGACTTGTTTAGACTGTCATAGAGAAGCCTTTAGCTGTAATTTAAGGATTAAGGAAGGTCGTTTTTTTCACTGTTGAGCATTTGACCCCCAGTGAAAGAGATTTAGATCCCAATAAGGTTGCTTTACCGCTGCCAGCCATAACAAAGGTTTATCAGCAGACCTTTTAAGAAAATTAGGATTGTCTGTAAACAGTTCATGCCATATTTCTACATCTTCCTATACACATCATGGCAGCTCTGGGAAAGACTGGTATATTTTTAAGAGAGGTATAGTGTGACTGCATAGTGCATACAGCCTAATAATAAGTATTAGTGATCGACCAATATCGGTTTTCGTTGCTGATATCAATACCGATATTTTGGCTAATGCATATCGGTATCGGCCAATATTGGCCAATATTTTCATACAAAAAAAAAGAATTTTTACATTTTTTTATTTGACACGTATTCTTGGCGAGGGATCTAAAAGACCCCAGACCCCTCCTCTGCACTCAAAAGCCGTCATTTTTTTTTTAATCTGGTGCCAGACAGTGCCCTGAAGTGATGTCACTCATGACATCACTTCTGGGTTTGTACATGGAAACCCGATCAGAGCCGAATGCGGCTTTGATTGGGTCTTCGGCGGCCGTGCAGGCTGGTTGCCTGGGTCTCCTGGGGGGACGGGAGACCCAGGCGAGCAGCGGAAGGAGGCGGTAGGGGGGGGTGTCTCCTCCTGCTCCTTGTAATGACAGCCGAGTGGCTTCTCAGCCGCATCGGTTGTCATTACAAGACAGCTGACCGTTGGCTATGGACGCCGGTACCGGGGTGATGCCTCTAGCTGCAGGCATCACTCCGGTACAAGCACTTTCCCGAAATATCGGCAATATCGGTCACCTTGGTGGCAGATTCTGATATATTGGGTAAAGTGCATATTGGCCCTCGATATATCGGCTTTGCCGATAATCGGTCGACCTCTAATAAATATGTCCTTGGACTTTGTTCTATTTTGTGCAGCGCATAATGGAAGACAGAGACCATTGTAGTAAGGCTTGGTAGATAAAGCAAAATCAGTTATGAGCCATACAACACTTCATTTACTTAAATTCGGCATCCTAAAAACATAAAAAATGTATTTACACTTAAAATATATCTATGGTCAAAATATTGAATCAGATATTTATTTCCACATTGTATTTTATTTATTTTAGCCCACTCCTATTTATCTGAATGATCCTAAAGATTGAAAACTTACTTTGTGAAATTTCCCACAAATTTACTTCTTTGCATTCACTATGCTACATAAGTAGGCACTGCTGTGTCACAGATTTGACAGCGCCTGCCTTCTGAACTCCAGGGGTGCTGAGAGGAGAAGATTAAGGAGGCGGAGTCAGTGTTGGAATCACAGCTTGCAGAGAGCAAAGTACCATGGGATACATAGTCCTTAAAAATTGAAAGCAAACAGCAGAGGAGAAGCTGCAAAGCATACAGGGAATCCAGGAAGTTGTGGAAAGAGTTGGCGAGCAGACAGGCAGAACTCAACAACATGAAAGGTAAGCTTATATTAGATTATCAATAGCAACTACTGTTTGCATTGCTATTACAATTCTGATGGTATAAAATGAAAGTGTATGCTGTGACCATAGATCTCCTTTGATGAAGGTACTGTACATAGTATATCAGAGTTGCTGGTGCTAATATCTAGTTAAAACTTTATCCAATTCAGCTCCGGAAGGTTTACTCCCCTTCATGACCAGGCCATTTTTGCAATACGGCACTGCGTTACTTTAACTGACAACTGCGCAGTCGTGTGACGCTGTACACAAATAAAATTGATGTCCTTTTTTTTCCCCACAAATGGAGCTTACAAATTGAGCTTTCTTTTTGGTGGTATTTACCTCTGCTTTTTTTATTTTTTTGCGCTATAAACAATAAAGACCGACAATTTTGTACAACAAAGCAATATTTTTTGTTTTCTGCTATAAAGCACATCTAACAAAAAAAATCTAAAAAATCTAATTTCTTCATCAATTTAGGCCAATATGTATTCTGCTACATGTTTTTGGTAAATAAAATCCTAATAGGCGTATTTTGATTGGTTTGCGCAAAAATTATCGCATCTACAAACTGAGGGATATTTTTATGGAATTTTTATTTGTTTATATTTTTTTTTATTAGTAATGGCGGCGATCAGCGGGACTGCAGTATTGCGGCGGACATATCGGACACTAAGGCCTCTTTCACACGGGCGCTCCATTTTTGTCGTCCGTTCAGTCATTTTTTTTTTTTACGGGCACGGATGACACTTGTGTCATCCGGTCCTTATGTCCGCATATCATCCCATCCATTTGCGGATGACATACGGACATAAGGTATGTCTATGGGATTGCAGATGTGAGCGGATGACACCGCTGACATATGATTTTGCGTCCTTTCCGTTTTTTAAACGGAAGAAAAATAGGATTCTGTTCCATTCCAAAAAAACCGAACAGAACTGAAAGGATGCAAATCGGATGTCAGCGGATGGTATTCCGCTGACATCCGCAGTGCCATTGCCATGCATTATGTCCATATATTACCCGCAATCTTTTAATTTTACCAAAATGTTTTATAATATATGTGTTTGTGTGGCTTATAATTAACCATAGGGGGATTTACTAAAACTGGAGAGTGCAAAATCGGGTGCAGCTCTGCATAGGAACCAATCAGCTTCCAGGATTTTTTGTCAAAGCTCAACTGAACAAGCTGAAGTTAGAAGCTGATTGGCTACCATGCGCAGCTGCACTAGATTTATCACTCTCCAGGTTTAGTAAATCAACCACATAGAGTATTTTTCAAAAAATATATCATCGTTGGGGGGGGGGGGGTTAAGTTGAATTTTCAGGTCTAAAATAATTTTTTTAAATGTTTGCCAAAAATGTAAAAACAGCTCTGGCAGTAAAAATGTTACTAAGAGAAAATAATATACAATATTATTACCACAGTACCTATTATAAAGCATTTTATTCTAAATGGATAGACAGACATAGTCATACGCTTACTTTGCAGTCCAATTTTCTAAGCTTGCCATAACTTGAAAGTGCTAAGTAATTCTTATCCATACAACTGTAATCTGAAGTGCAAATCAAAAATGCCTCAAAATGCTAGAAAAAATGTGTTTATTGAGAGCAAAAAAAGTCCCCAAAGAAGCAACTGCACAAAAAAACAAGTTTTCCCCACTGCAGCACCAAATAATATTAACCCCTTCAATACGGGGCACTTTCACCCTCTTCTTGCCCAGGCCAATTTTCAGCTATCAGCACTGTCACACTTTAAATGACAATTGTGCAGTCATGCAACACTGTACCCATATTACATTTTCGTCATTTTTTTTTTTTAGCACAAATAGATCTTTCTTTTGGTGGTATTTAATCACCATTTTTTTTTTTTGCTAAATAAACAAAAAAAGACCGAAAATTATAAAAAAACAAACCTGCATTTTTCTTTGTTTTGCACACAGCTAATCACATGGTACTGATGGGCTGTGATTGGCACTGTGTGTACCACGTGATCCCTGTGACCAATCACAGCTAGCAATACAACATGAATGAAAGCTATTCATTATTTACAATTGTCATGTGATCTGCTGTGATTGGTCACAGCAATCACACAGTACTGGCAACGAACTGGTACACTGATCAGTCATGGGCAGTGCCTGAGGTACGTTTCGGGAGGATGTCAAATGATATCCACCCAGAAGAATATATGGCATCATTAAATGTATTTCCTAATTGCGATCAGTGTAGGTATCTTCAACTTGACTAGCCTCACCTGTGCAGTAGAGCTTATGCCCCATACACACGTGCAGATTATCTGCAGACTTTTGTCTGCAGACTTACCAAAACCATATAATATGAGGTCAAACCTAAACACTTTCAATTTGTATGCAATCCGGCAGGCCCTTGCACTACATAGAAAAGGTACGTCTGCAGACAAAAGTCTGCAGATAATCTGCACGTGTGTATGGGGCATTAGACTGGGAGGGAAAAAAGCAGCACAAGGAGTCGGTGAATTGTTTACCAGGGCTCATGTGTTAACAAGAAACATGCTGATAGGAGAAGCATGCAGAGTGACAGACAGATAACCTCATCAGTCTGTTGCTGTTCATTTCACCGTCCAGTCACAGGCTGGGTGAGGGAGAAGAACTGCAACTTCAGCAGGAGAAAACCAGTTCTCCTACCCCGCCAGATAGGGCTAGGACCAACAAAAAATAAAGTGTTCTGGATATAAAAGATGATCCCAGTGCATGGGTATGGCTTTGGGTGCCAAATCTTATACATTTACTGAGTCCAGTGATGAAAATTGGACACATGCAAAGATAATCACAAAACTTTATGATTACAAAACAGAAGGAATTTTCACTTCATTGCTTCCATCACAAAACCAAAAACAAGGGATTTATTCCTCATTCAACTAGAGCAGTCAGAGCCATGAAAATGTGACCAGCTGTGCATCCAGAGCCGCCAGCTAATAAGGCAGGAACAGTCTAGAATACAAAGCAGTCTACAAACTGTTTCCAACTGATAAGCTCCCATCAGTGCAAGATAAGGACACCATGGTTTCTACAAAATAGGGATTAGGGAACAATAGGATGACATGACTTAAGGTTACTGTGAAGTGGACTGGAAAAAGCCAAACCACTCTCCAGTACATATTACCGCAGGACAACCCAACATTCGTAAAACAGAAGGCATGTGCATGTCATCACTTCCATCGAAAAATAACACAGAAAGGGGGGGCATTTTTCATATGAGTTGGAGCCGTACAAGTAATTTCTTTATCCCTCTGTGACAAAAAAAGAAAAACAGTTTTGTTGAAATTATATTGTCCATCAGCACATTATAAAGCCATACAAAGTTTACAAGAATCAAAGGAACAACTCTACACACCAGACATCTCAATAGGGTTGATTTGCTAAGGGCAAATAAGCTGTTCATTTTGCAAGTGATTTTTTTCCAGAGTTTAAATGTCACTTAACCCACATCATAAAAAACTATTAATAAATCTGTATTACACGCTGTTCATACTCACTCTGTCACTATGAGATATGTTTTCTGTAATCTGCAAAAAAAACCTGGTGGATCCCACTGTTCTATATTTCCCCCTTCTGTTCATGTCCCATATTCAGTTAGAGATTTTGCAGAGCTTTGTTGGCAGCTCTGCACATGCTCAGTTTTCAGGAAGTTTCTATGCTGAGCATTTCCTCCCTAGCACATCTAAGCAGCCCATGTGACTATAGAGTCGCACAAGTGGGTGTATACACAGTGCTAAATGACAGCCCACTCCTCCCCCCCTCCTCCATGCCAAATAACCAGCTAAACTTAATGGGGGGTGATATTACATGTAGATTGATGGAGGCTTCACTTTCCTCTTATTCTTTTTTTTTTTTTTTTCAAAACCTTACTTTCCTCTTATTCTAAGACACATGCTGGAGGGGCGTGACACAGACTGCGACTGGCAGAAATTCGCCCACACCATGTTAATGCCAAAAGATAATAAATATTTTATTTCAAATATATATTTGTATGACAACTTAAAACAATTTATTGATATGAATTATTTATTTTAAATCTGTATTACAAAGGCTGTTTTTTTTTTAACATGTGACCAGCAGCAGATGACTAGAAGCTCCTCCTACTTATGTTTCCAAGCGGACAGGCTGGGAAAGATCTGGGTCATGTGACAGCTGGATATGGATTAGGAAAAAGATAGATTTTTTTTTAATTAAAATAATTACACTGCCATCATTCACATACAGAAAGAAAAGAGATAATTCAAATTATACAGTGTGTATTTAGTATCACTTGTTTTAATCAATAACATTTTGTAGCCGAAAGATGGCTACAGCGTGGGCTTCCATTGCCGGAAGGTCGTCCATGGACATCCTTCCGTGATTGCGCTGCCTTCGGAATCAGCTGATCACAGATTGGGGTAAAGGGCCAATCACAGTGGCCCTTTACCACATGATAAGTTATCAGCAAATGGTAGCTGATCACAGGATGTAAACACAAGCAGTTACAGCATGAGGAGAGAAGAAGAGAGCCGGTGACTGGCTTTTGTTAGGGACATGTGCACTGATAATCACGGCCCACCAGTGCTGCCAATGTGTGCCCACCAATGCTGCCAATCAGTGCCCACAAGTGCTGCCAATCAGTGCCCACCAGTGCCACCTATCAGTGCCCATTAGTGCTGCCAATCAGTGACCATCAGTGCTGCCAATCATTGCCCATCAGTGTCTCATCAGTGTCACCTATCAGAGCTGCCTCTCTGTGCCCATCAGTGCCATCTACCAGTGCCTATCAGTGCCATCAATTAGTGCCATTTAGTGCTGTCTATCAGTGCCTATTAGTGCCACCTATCAGTAGCCATCAGTGCTACCTATTAGTTCCCATTAGTTACACCTATCAGTGCAGCCTCATCAGTGCCAATCAGTGCAGCCTATCAGTGCTCATCAGTGCAGCCTCATCAGTGCATATTAGTGAAGGAGAAAAATGACCTGTCTGCAAATATTTATGACAAACTTTGAAAAACTTTTGTTTTTTTCAAACTTTTCGTTTGTTTAGCAAGAAATAAATAAATGAAATACCCCCAAAAGAAATCTCTATTTGTGTGAAAACAAATAAAGACAATTTCCTATGGGTACAGTGTTGCATGACCACGCCATTGTTATTCAAAATGTGACAGCGCTGAAACCTGAAAACTGGCCTGGGCAGGAAGGGGGGTAAATGTGCCCAGTAGACAAGTGGTTAAATGTGTACAACAGTACAAAGAAAAACTAGAGATACACTATAAGCAATGAAGAGTAAAGTCTCACTTTAATGAATAAGGCTCTGCTGACTTCCATCGGCCAATCATGTGCAACCACAAAATATTGTTGCTTTATTTGTCCTTGCATGTGATTGGGTACTCTTTGCAAAGCTAATTTTCACCACATTCACAAAGCTAAAGGGAAATTTCCCTTAAAAAAGTGAACGGCCTATTTGCCTTTAGTAAATAAACCCCAATGTGTCTACATATCGGGCACTGTCTTCAATATTTGGCAAAGATTTTACAATAACTTGTACATCGGCCTGTAATACAGAAGGGGCATGTTAGGCTTATGTAAGTAATTGGCGTTTGACCCTTTCAGAGTAGGAATTTATGCTTCTTAGCAAAATAACCTTTGCACTTGCAGGAGGAGGTTGAGATTTGACCGTTTCTGAGGTTATGCTCTCAGGCCCCCGAGGTTATAGCCAGGCCATCGCATAATGCAAAGTCCTGCTGCCAGGTGGCTTGCTTAAGGCAGAGCTCTAAACCTGTCACATCACTCTCACTGCCAATGTGCAGCTGTATTATGTTTATTCTTATAAATCTTGTTAGTGTCCTTCACCCAACCCCTTCCCATCACTCACAAAGGTATGCTCTGAAATGACAGTTAAAGTGACACTAAACAATATCCTTATTCTCCAAATATATTTCATACACATACACTACTTAAAGGAGAAAGGTAGAATTCTAAAGAAACAAATTTCCATACTTGTCTCTGTGCTACAGCATCAGTCTGATGCTGCAGCTGTCCTCCGCTAGTTTAGGCTCAACAACTGAGCGATCACATGACCTCTGATCGCTCAGTTCTCTATCTGCTCTGAGCAGAGAGCGATGACAGTCAGGAGGAGTAGATTGGTAAAGGTATCCATGCTTTAAAGATTAAGGTTTGTAGAAGGAAAGGGCCAGGAATCATATGTACACCATGGGGTATATGAAATTCCTAGGGATTTTTTAATTCATTTTTTCTTCTTTTCCTTATGTATATTTCAAGAATACTACATACCGTAAGTTGTATCTGTCTATCTGCAGTCTTTATTTCTCTACATTTGTTCAAAGTACTGAATTGTAAGTGTAACACTGTCCCCGTAGGGCTTGCTGTATGATGACATGTTGGGCTTCCTCCGATTACCAGTACACAGTCACTTGGGGAACAGTTCACACATCCATCCTTACTCTCGATGGTTCGTCACAGGATAAACAGTCCAGGGGTATTGGTTTTTAGTGTTTATTTTGGAACTTGGATGGGAGAAGGAAATAGTGGGATATTCCAACTGTAACTATTCACAATGGATAAGGACAACTCTCACTTGGCCTCACCAGGTTGCTTGTGGAAGCAGCTGCACTGCTTAATTTATACTGCAACATGTATGGAAAGGGTTAAGTCTCCTTGCTCTTTCCTCTCCAGCAATCGACTTGGTGAATCTACATTCTCTTCGGAAGACTAACAAGCATCCCCTTTCTGACACCCATCCACTGACTCTTCTAGCTGCAAGGGTGGTCCCCCTCAGGTCAGGCCCCTTGACACAGATCTGTACTCACTGTACTGCAGAATCAGATCCTCCAGTGCCTCCCCTTTCAGTCAGCTTCCCCGGACCTCTGGGTTCAGTTCCTCACTAGCACTCTCCAGGCCCTCAGGTCGACTACCCAAGGCCGCATGGCACCCCCACAGAGGAGGGGCAGCCGCCCCCTCCCTCCGGGACTCCGCTATCCAGCCAAAAGACCCCGAGCACACATGCTCCTGGCTTTTATACAGTATCCCAGCATGTACCGAGGCACTTTTCCCTGCCAAATCACCAGGGCTGTATCAAAAGCCTGTGCACTCATTTGTCAGGTTTTCTCCCATTGTCCAATATGCCTATCTATTGGACCAGTGTGAAATACTCTGCAGATAGAATGAGTTGCATCTGAGCACATTGAGCAGACCTCACTAGCAGATCCTGCTCTCTGGAAGGAAGAGAACAATATAGATTTACCAGCAGTCCTTCTGGTACCCAGACATGACTCAAAATTATATTTTATGTCTAGCACCTGTAACATAAATGTAGGGTAGTTGTGCCTTAGCGAGATATGAAGTGATCTGTAAAAGTAGTATAATTGCAGATGTAGTGTCATTTTGGGTTATTAACCGCTTGCCGACCGCCGCAAGTACATATACTGCGGCGGTCAGCCCCGGCCAGGCAAAGTGACGTATCGGTACGTCACTAGCCTGGGAGCCAATAGCGGGCGAGCGCGCGCCCCCAAAAGCGCGCTCCCGCCCCGGCTCGTTCCCTAACGAGTCCGCGCGTGTGACTGGCGGACCAGATGTCCGCCGGTCACTCGCGATCGTCCGCCGTGAAGGGAGAAAGGCAGGCGGCTAATGTAAACAAAGCCGCCTGTCATTCTCCCCTGTGTAAAAATGGAGATCATACAGTTCTACTATGTAGGACCGTTGATCTCTGTTTTTACACCAGTAGCCATGTCCAATCACAGTTAGAAACATGCCCCTAGGGACATACTTAACCCCTCCTTCTCCAATAAAGTTAACCCCTTCCCTGCCAGTGTCATTTTTACAGTAACAGTGCATATGTATAGCACTGGTTACTGTAGTAATGTCAATATCAAAATACGCTTATTGTGATTTTTTTTACCAAGTATATGTAGCAGAAAACAAATTGGCCAAAAATGTTAAAAATTTTGATTTTTACATTTTTTTTGGGGGGGGGGGGGATTTCATATAAAAAAATGTGAAAAATATTGTTATTTTTGCAAAATTGTCGCTCTTTTTTTGTTTATAGCGCATGATCGAAAAATCGCACAGGTGATCAAATACCACCAAAAGAAAGCTCTGTTTGTGGGAAAAAAAGGACGTCAAATTTGTTTAGGTACAGCGTCGCACGACCGAGCAATTGTCCGTTAAAATCACACAGTGCTGAATCGCAAAATAGGCCCTGGTCAGGAAGGGGGTAAAATCTTCCAGGGCTTAAGTGGTTAAAGATATTATTCAGTACTCAGTCATACACATATGTCCTGTTATTAGCATTTGAAAAGGACAGGACCATTCTCTAGGATAGAGGTGACACCTAGATGCCAATAAAAGTCTCCCATACAAGTAAACAAAAATTGTCACCTTCCTGGAGCCTCAAAGAAAACTGCTAGTCATCTTGGCTACGAGGATCCGCAGGGGACGATGAGAGGCTCCGAACAGTCTGCAAGCTTTGATTGGTATCATCAGATCTGAGGAATGTATTTTATCTCTCATAATAGGTAAAATATTAGTGGCAGAGAGATGAAAATAATTCCTAATTATGGTTCACGTGTTGGGCTACAAGTACATGTAAATCTGTAATTGTAGCAAGTGTAGAATCCTAGAGAAATGCACAAAACCGCTATATGGCGCCTGATTGCGGCAGGCAGGCAGTGTTTGGTACTGTCGCGATCAGACCGATGCGCTGGTGTCAGAATTCCTATCCCTGACTCAGCGGTCAGTGCCATTCTGGTCCAATTCACCTCTGGTCAGTTCAGAACACGAAACCTCCTGTTGGCTGAGACGGGGACAACCCCCTGGGGTTGATTGTCAAGGGCTAAAGTCCAGTCCACATTCTTATTCCAATAAATTGGGGAACCTAAGATATGGACATTGTTCTTCCATGAAGCCAGTTCTAAACTGGGGAGTCCCCACACGGTTTCCAGTATGGTAAGGTTTTCCTTTTTATTTTCATAGCAAATTGCCAATTCTGTGTCTTTTTTGTATTTTTTGCAACTCCTTCTGCTTTGTATATATTTCATATGCACTGCCCACTTTCGGGATATTAAATTATAAAATTAATAAGTGACTTCTGTGTACTAAGCTAGGACTCATATCTCTGGAGAGATTGTTGCATTTTAGTGCCTAATTTCTTGGTCTAAGCTACATGCCAATCTGTATGCAATTGCACTGCATGTTGGCAGATTGCATGCAGATTGTAAACTAGACGGAGATCTGTGTGTGTGTGTGTGTGGTGGCCCAGCAGACCAGTCTGCGGACAAACTGTTGGGTGGTGGCAGGCTATCGTTTTGTGGTGTGGGGGTGTGTGGACAGTGGGAAGAGTGATTAACACCGGGGTTCTAGCTTGTAGGATAGCTGGAGGAATCCTAGTAGTGTGTGATAATTGCTAGACTGCTCCCTAACCCTTACAGTGCACCAGATTGTATGTAAGATTTGTATCTGCCTGTATGTGGTCAGCCAGCTGGATTGGAGTCTCCCTCCAGTGGTGACCAAAGGCAGTGCGGGCTGTGAAAGTGTCACAGGCAGTCTTATTACTCAGAAAGAGTTTCCCTTATTCCCTTATACTCCCCAGTCACGAAACCACGTCTCGGTTAGCTAGTCGCCGTGGGCGCGGCCAATCGTGACAGCACCTACCTAGGACCTAGGAGGATGCTACATAAGGCTTGTCTGAGAGTTCAGAAAAAAGGGGGCAGAGAGCTGAAGTTACACTCTGCATAGCTCAGTAAGGAGAGCTCTGAGAGCTGATTGGATGGAAGGGTCAAACCCTCTGCCACACAGCACACAGGAACAGAGCTGAGAATGTCCTTCTGCTGAAGGTCCCTCCCCAGTCACCTTTTTTCTCTTGGTGTCAGAAAAACGTTTCAGAGGTGATTCATGCTGATAGCAGAGGAACAAAGCAGCAGACAGAAATGACATTTAGTGTTTTTAATTGAGACAAGCACACACTATAGAGGGATATGCTTTGTTCATATTTCATGTCTGAGGTTTACCACCACTTTAGGCTAATGACATTTGCATGCATGTCATAAAAATATTTGTGAGGGCAGACCAGATAGTACGGTGTTTGGGCTGGAAGTGTACAATGTGCTGAACTATGGATTTGTATGACTATGCTCATATGAAGTTTAGCCTCAGAGCACACACAGACAAGCTGGATCAGGCAACTCCTGTCCACTGTATATCACAGAATGATGTGCTAATCACTAAGTATACGCTCCGCTCGCCTGTATAGACCCGCTGACTTGCCTCATCCATCACCTCCAGGCCAATTTATAACTCAACCGTGCTTTCTATATGAATTGTTTCTGCTGAACTACCTTATAGATGCCTACATAACCCGCTTCTTATTCCACCATATGTATTTATACATTTCACTGATTAAATAGATAGGCACGGCATCTCACAGGCTATATGGAACCAATCACATCAGTCCTTGCCTCTGAAAATCTTACAGTCTGTCCCCATCAGTCATAAAAGAATATGCACGCACTCTAGTAACAAAGTTGGCAGCCTACAAACTGACTTAAACCAACAAAACTCACAATTCAACTGAGATTTCAGTTTAAATCTGCTAAATACAATCCAGGTACATCAAAACAAAAGTGTGCAAAATCCTACAGTTAGTTTTCTATAGACAGCAGCCACCAGTGGCAGCTGGTGCTCAAAATTTTTGGGGGGGAACAAACAGAAAAATGTAATAGGCATTGCTTTGCGGCAAAAAATGCTGTAAAAAATTTAATGACTTTAAGGTCACAAAAGTGCGAAAGGTGCCTTCAGTAATCAAAGTATAGTATTCCCCCTTCAATGCAGAGTGACCAGCGTGCCCTCTTTCAATGCAGAGTGACCAGCGTGCCCCCTTTCAATGCAGAATGACCAGCCTGCCCCCTTTCAATGCAGAGTGACCATTGTGCCCCCTTTCAATGCAGAGAGACCAGCATGACCCCTTTCAATGCAGAGTGACCAGCGTGCCCCCATCAATGCAGTGACCAGCGTGCCCCCTTTCAATGCAGAGTGACCAGCGTGCCCCCCATCAATGCAGTGACCAGCGTGCCCCCTTCAATGCAGAGAGACCATCATGCCCCCTTTCAATGCAGAGACCAGCATGCCCCCTTTCAATGCAGAGTGACCAGCGTGCCCCCATCAATGCAGTGACCAGCGTGCCCCCTTCAATGCAGAGAGACCATTGTGCCCCCTTTCAATGCAGAGACCAGCGTGCCCCCTTTCAATGCAGTGATCAGCGTGCCCCCTTTCACTGCAGAGTGACCAGCGTGCCCCCATCAATGCATTGACCAGCGTGCCCCCTTCAATGCAGAGAGACCAGCGTGCCCCCTTCAATGCAGAGAGACCATCGTGCCCCCTTTCAATGCAGTGACCAGCGTGCCCCCTTTCAATGCAGAGACCAGCGTGACCCCTTTCAATGCAGTGACCAGCGTGCCCCCATCAATGCAGTGACCAGCGTGCCGTGCCCCCTTCAATGCAGAGAGACCAGCGTGCCCCCATCAATGCAGTGACCAGCGTGTCCCCATCAATGCAGTGACCAGCGTGCCATGCCCTCTTCAATGCAGAGAGACTTACCTGCAGCGGCGGCTTCTCCTCAGTCCCCCACGTCTCCTCGAGTCCTCCCACCTCCTCCTCAGCCAATGGCATGCGTTCGCCTGTCGGCCAATCAGGAAGCGGGTCTCGGACCCGCTTCCTGATTGGCCAGGAGGAGGATCCGTGTGACAATAGCGAATTTTCATTCGCTATTGTCACACAATGGGTGGGCTAGGGGCGCACTGCTCTGTGCCCCGGGTCCACCCTTTTCTGAAGCCTATTAGAGCCTCTGGCTCTAATCAGGTGATTAAAAAAAAAAAACATTGAACTTCATGCGTCTGGCGCCCCGCATGTAGATTAGGGGGCCGGACGCATTGGATAGGGGGGCGACGCCCCTGCGCCCCCAACGCACCAGCCGCCACTGGCAGCCACAGACAATCCTAGAAAAGCCTGTCATCTGCCATCATGCTACAGCAAAGGATCCTTGCTCTCTGTGGGGAAGCAGTGGTCTCTCTACAGAGGTCAGACGTACCTGTTGAGTCAAAAGTAGAGCTGAGCTCTACAAGAAATGTGAGCTTTGCTGATTGCAGAGTTAGGCCCCTTTCACATGGGCGCACCACCCGACGGAGTCCGTTCTGCTTAGCAGGGGATCGATCCGCCGATCCCCGCTGAGCAGGCGGATGACAGCTCCATCTCCGCTCTGTGTGCAGAGATGGAGCTGTCAGATCCCCGCTGTCCTCTATGGGAGATCGGATGAGAATGGACTGCCTGTCTGTTCTCATCCAATCCCATCTGATCCGATCCTCCAGACGGATGGAAAATAGGGTTTTCATCCGTTGGGATTTCATGGACAGGATCAGAATCGGATAGCAGCGGGTGTCAGTGGACATGTCTCTGCTGACACCCGCTGCCCCTTATGGCTGCATGGAGCATCCGATCAGGTCCGCCTGAAAAACTGACAGGAGGAATCGGATCTGATCGCCCGTGTGAAAGGGCCCTTAGAGGTCTGTCTCAGCAGGAGGTATATTAAACCTCTGCAGATAGACCAAACAGACAATACTAGAATCCTAGAAAAGTCAGTCGTCTCCCATCATGCTGCAGAAAAGGACCCTTGCTCTCTGTGTGGAAGCAGTGGTCTCTCTACAGAGGTTAGATGTACCCAGGCTCAGGCTCAGGTAAGTATAAGGGGGGGGGGTTTACCTAAATGCTGAAACTTCAGATTTTGATACAGCCTCATGCCCAGAACACAGTAGAGTCTATCTGATTGGCACTTAGCCTTTCAGAGAAAGCGATATTCTAGCAATGATTGAATGGACTTTTCAGAATAAAAACGCATTCACTGTAAGAATCTTGTTTGTTTGAGAAAAAACTCCCATCCTATTCTCTCAGATTTTGTTGTTACTGTGGTCAACCCGAATGAACATTCTTAAAAGAAACACTTTATTTTCTAGTGTATGGCCAGTTTAAGACATCTATGCAGGGAACCTATACAGGTTGCTGAAATTTCATCTAATTTATTTATTTATTTATTTCATTTCTGATGTTAGAAATTAAATAAAGGGTTGTCAGATTCCAAAAAAAAATGTTGTATGCCAAACACAAACTTCAGATCGATTTACATCACCTCGTTCTACTTTGATATAGCACCTATTTTAGTCTTGGCAATCAGCGGCTGCTAACAACTGGCCCAAGATCCCCCTGCAAACATTATAAATCCTTCGCTATGTCCGATGATATATTTGTAAAGCATGATCTGATGGATCAAAGTGGCCCTGGCAGGATTTTGATGTTTTCTCGATCACATTTTGACACAAAATAAAGTTTATAAGGACTTTTGAGTGCGAAGGTGCTTGGATGTATGGGACATGTGATCCCGAGGAGGGGAATCCTGGGGGGACTTTTCGCTGAAGTTATGAGATCGGAAGTTCAGGGAAGTGGCGCACAGGAAGCCGGAGCCTGCAGTTGTAAACACAATTGCATTTCTTGACTTTTTTCTAAGCAAACATTTATTGTTCTCTGTCTAATTAGTCTATATAAATGCAATTCTGATTAAAAAAAACGCCGCCGTTACGCGTTTAAAAAAAAAACAACAAAAATGACAAAAATCTTTCCCTTAGTTAGTAAACGCAACAACTTTTGCGCAAACAAATCAAAATACGCTTTTTGTGATTTTTTTTTTACCAAAAATATGTAGCATAAAACAAATTGGCCTAAAATGGTAAAACATTTTGATTTTTACATTTTTTGGGGGGAATTTCATATTAAAAAAATGTGAAAAATATTGTTATTTTTGCAAAATTGACGCTCTTTTTTTTGTTTATAGCGCATGATCAAAAAATCGCACAGGTGATCAAATAGCACCAAAAGAAAGCTCTGTTTGTGGGAAAAAAAGGACGTCAAATTCGTTTAGGTACAGCGTCGCACGACCGCGCAATTGTCCGTTAAAGTCACGCAGCGCCGAATCGCAAAATAGGCCCTGGTCAGGAAGGGGGTAAAATCTTCCGGGGCTTAAGTGATTAAAATTTTTCTTGCATGTGATTGGGCATTCTTTGCAAAGTGAAGCTTTACCTGATTTTCTAAGCTCTGGAGCAACTGCACTTGCAAAGTGCACAGTCTATTTTCCTTTACTAAAACAACCCCTTTGTCTCTCCTGCATTAACGTTCCATTCTATAGTTTAGCTTCGGCTTTGGGTCCTGCAGAGACTATAAGTAAATGATCTTTGTGGCTTCTGATCGCCATGATTAGCCATCCATGGATGGTGATGATCACACTTTGTTACAGTAACAAACTAAGAAATGTTCCACCTGCGTCTTCTTTTTCTCTGATGGACAATATAAGAAAAAATAAGGGAGGAAGGGTGCACTGCTGACAGCTCCTATATACCATCCATGTAAGTACTTTCTGGACCTGTCAGTTGCATTACACCTGCAGAGCGGGTAATGTTACTCCCAGCAGGAATTGGCTTAGTATTGAGTTCTCTGTCAAAATTATAAACAGCCTAAAGACAGAACAGGATATCCTGAGTCCCAGAGCTGAAAGGAACACCGAGCGAAAATATCTACAGTACATATAAAACATTACAATTACACACTGACATTACAGCGGAATAACGAGTTTCTCTGCCTTGAAATATTTTTATGTTTTCCTTTTAACTATTATAAAAAAAAATAAAAAATGTGGTTTTTAATCAAAATTAAAACTACATGTGAACTTACTGAACATGAGCTGGGTGCAATTCCTTCTTTTGTTTTCTTTTCAATCTAAGCTTTAAGCAAACTTGTGCTTTGTCCATATAAGAGGAGGGGGTTAACTTGGCAAGCATACCTGGATGGAGGGAGGCCACATTTTCTGACCTTTGAAGCTAAGCCTTCTGATCTTTGACCTTCAAGGGCAAATCCTAACCCCTAAACCTAAGCCCGACCCTAACCTTTGTCCATGCAGGTTGGGCTGATTTTCTAAATGCCACAGCATGTTATTGAAAAGAAAGAAATATATATTTTTTTAATACCACACATGCAACCAGTTTCAGGGCTGCTCATCCGTCCCTGTACAAGTGAAAGCTCCTGCCATTGATTTGTACAGGAGGCTGTATGCAAAGGCCTGTCAGTTCTGGATGCAAAGATACCTTCAATTTGTATGGTACACCAGAGGCATTGATAAGGGGGGGGGGGGGTCAGGTGGGTCCAAACCCCCCCCCCCCCCCCCAGAGCATCGGTCAATTTCCCAGCAGCTGGGCTAGTGTAGCCTATCAGCTGCGGGAGCCGCACTGCTACTGGGAAGACCACCTGTCTCATCCACAAGGCTGACAGGCAGGGCCTGGCTGACATTGAAGCCATGTTTACTATATGCTTAACTAACAGATGTGCCTGCTGGGGGCGCTGTATATACTGTATATATACACACCACAGTTTGTCACAGCGTGGCAGGTGTGCTAATTATTGTTCTCTGGGTACTCAAGGCTGAACCCCCCCCCCAGGAAAAAACAATTATCTACGGCCCTGTGGTATACAACTCTCTGCCCTGCATGAATCAGCCTTTACTTCTTTGGGAGTAGGATTGCAGTCTCTTGTCCTATGATTTTGTGTTGTGAGTGCCTCCCATGCCACAATATGTGTGAGGGTGCAAAGAGGCAAGGAGGTACCTTGATCCACTGAACACACATTAGCCTACGATTTTTAAAAGATCTGATTCAGGGCCTATTAGAAGATAATGACACTTGCAGCTGTAAGGCTCTATTCACACCCGAGCGTATCATATTCAGGTGTTTTTTTGGGCCTTTTTCAGGCATGTTTCGGGAAGGGGGGGGGGGGTTTGCAGGTGTTTGGAGGCAGGCATTGACATCTGGCCAAAAACACTGGCAATCTCCAAAAAAAGAAGCTCATGTACTTTATTGAGTTTCAGGCATTTTCCTTCAGGCGACAAAACGCTCAGATGTGAACAGGGGCCATTGAGATGAATAAGATTTTGCTTGTTGGGCGTTTTGGAACTTCAGAGATGAGCGTTTTACGAGCTAAAAAACGCCCAGGTGTGAACAAGGCCTAAGGGTTAAAGAAGATTAAAGACAAACTATGTACCAAGAAGTAAATGAGGTTTAAAACAATACTTCACTTACCTCTGTAGATGCATGCACCTTAGGGTTACTCTTTTTTAAAGCTTACATCAGAAACACTCAGGTGTAAATGCAGCCCCAAAGTGTAAGTTTACCTTTTCACAGAAAACTAGAAGGAACTAGCACTGAACATCCTCCCCACCCCCTGGCCTTGTTGTGTTTACCTCCATGGGTGAATAGCTGTCGCTACTTACGCAACTGGTGCAGCAGTCTAGAAATATTAAAGCCACGGTCTTCTTCCAGGACAGATTACAGTGATTCTGATTGGTCACGTGCTAGCACATGAACGCTTTGACCAATCGGAATCATTCTGATTCATCCCAGAATCCCTAGTGAAAAAAGGGGAAGAAAAGTGTGGCTTTTAAATGCCTGGACTGCTGCACCAGCAGTGTGGGTAGTGAAAGCCAATCATCCACAGAAATAAGTGCAGCAGGGACTGGGGTTGCGGAGGGTGTAGGGTTTAGGGTGTTAGTTCAAATTCTCATTTTTTGCAACAGGAAAGTCTATTTTTTTTTTTTTCATAATAAAGATTAACATTACTTAAATTGGATCTTTTTCTCAATAAATTCCCTCCTCTGTTTACTACTGTGACACATTCCTTGTTGTCGATGTCTGCCCGCTGTGCTCCCAGGAACTATGGAGTCCTGTTTGACTCTCCAGTACATGTGCGCTCCCAACACTACATGACAGCTCTACATACAGCCCATATGAGTGCCAGACGCAGGCAGCGCATTAGGGATACACAAAGCAATAGCTACGCCTTTCCTCCTCTACCACCACAATAGCATTGCCAGCGCCTGTTGGTGTGTGTTTCCCCCACACTGCCTGTGTGTTTGGTGTGTTTATATACTTATAGTACCTTTTCCAAAAATCTTCAGACCAGTCATGTGATGCTCTGGGTCCTACTCCTCTCCCGATTCAACAGTGGGTGGTCCTCGAAGATGCCACACCCCTCTCTGCATTACTACACTGTGAATGATGGGCCAGGGTGACACCAACTCTTGACTCATTTACAGTATGTCCTTGGCATCATTTAACCTAAAGACACCATGTAGCAAGCACTGTGGAGGATAACCCCAGCCATTATGTCAACTGGTGGGGGACTTTTTAGTAATTAGAAAATTAAAAAATTTGGAGTTGAGCTTTAAACTGATAGTAAACTCTATTTTTTTAAATTGTACCTACAGGTAAGCTCACAATAAGGTGTACCTATAGGTACAATGAATATCTACTAAAATATGTGCTGTTTTGGAGATAATCACAATTTCGGCAGCTGGTCATCTGAGCATGCGCATTGTGCTCTGTATTCAGGGCACACTGAGTGGGTCACCAATTTAGAGCGTTGTGCTGCCATCGTGATGCCCATGCACATGGGCGGGAGTGACATTACCCCAGCTTGGCCATTCAAGTAGCTGGAGTGTGTTAACCCGGAAGGAAGACTGGGTGAAGATGGAAGCCCTGGTGGTGATGATAGGGCTTTGTTTGACAGGTAGGTCTGCCTTATTGTGTTTTTATGTAGTGCATACTAGCACATTATAGCATTACCTGCAGAGGGACATTTCTTTTCTTTGTATTAACTTTACTACCACTTTATCTCCAGTTGATGCTGGTGTTGCCTCAGTCTGCTTTATATATCCACAGAGGGAATCGGAAATCCCGAATGAAACTATAAAGAAAGAATTATTTACTCTACACTTTATCCATCACCAGCTGTTGTAAGCATGAGCCTACTATAGGGGCTTACTCTGCAGTGACCCCTCATCAGTAAAGCTGTGATGGACGCGTTTCTGGAAAACCATAGATCTCAGACATGTTGTGGATAGAGGCTGATGGCAGACGAGAACCAGTTGGCTTAACAACCATCATTATTTTCGACTCTCTTTTTCTTTTCACACTCAATGTGATTTCTGTATTGAATGTAACGTCCCATCTATCTTGTCACTTTTACTGTAATTCCTTAATTCTTTTCCCAAGAAAGCTTTTCAAACACTCTCACTTAATTTAGAAACATTGTCCAGAATTCCTAAAGAAAAAAAAAAACTTGACTAGTTTACTGTGTGGCAATTCCCTAAGTGATCTGAAGCAGAAAGTAATCAAGTGCAAACTTTTATTTATTTTATGTTGTCACATCATTATGGTAACCATATGTTTCGTGTGTTCGCTTTCAATATTTTGCTAACCTCTGCCATAATAAAATGGTTAAGATCACCAGCTAGAATGTCAACCACAGCTGTAAATATTCTTTGAAAAATTGCCATAGTACATTAGTTATAAAAGAGGCAAAAAAAAAAATAATGTAAAAGTATTTAGCATGCAGCGTCAATGGCAAAAACATATAATCATTCTCCTATATCCAAAATCAATTTCTTTCAACAAAAGCTTGTCTCAAATATCCTAAAGGCGACAGCTGTTGGAATTGCTAGCCATCGAGTAACCAGGATTTTGGCTCAATTTCTTAAAGCAGTCTTAAACCCAAAAGTAAAAATGTAATATATTGCAGTCTACCAATCCTAAATGTGCTGGCTTTGTTAGTTTTCTTTTTTTTAGTGTAGTAACCTCCTAGGTAGGTTCTATTGAGAGAGTATAGGTTTTGGCTCTGTCTGCCTATCAGATTGGCAAATCTATATTGCTCTCTGCCTATTAGAGAGCAGGATCTGTTAGTGAGGTCTGCTTATTGTGCTCAGAATGTGATTCATTATGTCTAGAGAGTGTTTCACACTGGTCCAATAGGGAGGCATGTTGGACAGTGGGTGGAAACCTGACAAATGGATGCATAGGCTTTAATACAGTCCTGGTGATTGGTAGGGGCAGGTTGCCTTGGTACATTCTGGGATACTGTATAAAAGCAAGGAGCACATGTGCTGCAGGATCTTTAGCCAGAGAGCAGAGTCCTGGAGAGAGGGGGGCGGCTGCCTTCAACTCTGTAGCAGTGGCACGTGGCCTCAGGAGGTCGCTCTGAGGGTCAGAGGAATGGAGCTGAACCCAGAGGTCCAGGAGAGCTGACTGAGGGGGAGACACTGGAGAGCCTAGAAAAACAGTATTGTGAGTACAGGGGCTCGTGTGGAGGGGCCTGACCTGAGGGGGGCCACCCCAAAAATAGGATAGCCAGTGGACAGGTGTCGGCAGTCAAGAAAGAGGATACTGAGGAAAGTGTCCTGAAGATAAACTTAGTTTATCAAGTCATCTTAGGAAAGATACTTAAATCTAAATTCACCTCAGTGGCAAGGTGGATTAACAGCCTGGCTGTACCGAGAGATAGAAGTCCTCCAATATTGTGCATAGTTAATTCGGAGTATCCCACTATTCCCTTCTCCCAACCCTAATTTATAATAAAACCCAAAAACAACTACATATCCCTGGACTGATTATTGGATGAGCCAAAGAGGAAAAGTGAGAGACTGTGCATGTCAAGGTTGCTAATGATAACTCAGGGGGACCCGTAAGTGTATATCTGGGAGTCCTCAAAGGGGCAGTGCTACATTAGGATTTTTTTTTCTTTATTTTCACCTGGTGATCCAGCCAATAACATACTGTACTTCTTGTCTTAGGGTGTCTCCACTCTGGATGGAGGAGTGACAGAAAAGAACAACACACTCCTGCGCTAGAGTCAGCTGACTGTGTAGTGTCATAGGTGCCTGGTCAAATCATGGATAATCTCATAGATGCCTTGCTGTCCTCTAGGACTGGGGTCGTCCTGACAGTGCATTGAGAATAGAAAAAGAAAAAGAGGGTGCACTGGCCTAGTGCATTATCCAACAGATTTATTAAAAAATATGAATAAAATCATTAAACCTCATTAGACCGACCCTCCGAAGAAGGAGGCCAGTCCCTCGAAACGCATCAGCCTGAGGGGGTCTCATCCAGGATCCTTTTCTATTCTTATAGGAGGGGTAATGGAGCCACCATTTGACAGCAGCATTGTCATTCTGGAAAGAAGGTGGTGTTAGATGCACTAGCAAATTTAAATGGACTTGACTAACAAAATTAAAGCCTAATTAAAGCTATCACTTCATAAGCAGTTAGAGCAACAGTTTTCTTCTTTATGGGATAACATTTTTGCATAAATAAATTTTTGCAGAAATAAATAAAAGCTGATCATTGTAAGCATCCTTGCAAGTGGTAAAGGATTTGTCTCAACACTCTCAATTGCCAATTTTACTGGACAGCCTGTTCTATTAAAGTGGAACTTAAAGTGGTTGCAAAGTATATATTATATATCTTATTTTTTTTAATAACAAATATATTATACTTACCTCATCTGTGCAATGGAATTGCACAGAGCAGCCACAATCTTTCTCTTCTGAGGTCCCCTTCTGGCACTCCTGGCTCTTCCTTTTCTCAGTCTGCCTCCATAGGAAGCTGCTTTCTATTGTGGCATACCTGTGGGTTAGATCCCAAGCAGCGCTGCCTGCATCCATAGACACAAACAGTGTCACAAACAGCCCTGCCCCCACTCCCTTGTCACAGGATTTGACTGACAGCAGAGGGAGGCAATGGGGTTATTTAATAAACGCAAAAAGACTTTGAACTTTGCAAAGTGCAATTGCACTCTGCAAGTGCAGTTGCTCCAGAGCTTAGTAAATAAGGTAAACCTTCACAAGAATACTCAATCACATGCAAGGAAAATTTTAAAAAAACTGGATTTTTGCTTGCATATGATTGAATGATGGAAACCAGCAGAGCTTCTGCTCATTTACTAAACTCTGGAGCAACTGCACTTTGTAAAGTGCACAGTCTATTTGTCTTTAGTAAATAAACCCCAATGGCTCTTGCTGCCTCAGCAAACCCTGTGAGAGTGGAGAGAGCCACTACAGATGTTCAGAGTGCTACATTGATTGAGGGCACAGGTAAGTAAGTAAGTAAGGGGGGGGGATACTAATAACTAAACATTTTTTTTACCTTAATGAAGGAAAGGAATGCATTAAGGTAAAAAATGTTTAGGCTTAAGATCCACTTTAAGCAGGAAAAACACAGGGCAAACAAGCAGGACTTTGATGCAGAAGAGATATACTATGGAGTTGATTTACTAAAGGCTAATAGACTGTGCATTCTGCATGTGCAGTTGCTCCAGAGCTTAGTAAATGAAGTAAGGTTTCACTTTGCAAGGAGCACTCAATCACATAAAAGGAAAATTAAAAAAAAAACAGTTTTGCTTGCACATGATTGGATGATGGAAGTCAGTACAGCTTCTGCTCATTTACTAAGCTCTGGAGCACTTGCACTTCCAGAGTGCAACTGCACTTTGCAAAGTGCACAGTCTATTTGCCTTTAGTAAATCAACCCCTATGTCTCTCCTGCATTAACGTTCCATTACCTGTGCCCTGTACATTGAGCTGCATATTGCACAGCTCTATGTTCAAATTTTGACAATGCAAAGATAAATGAACTCCTGCACATGCACGGGAGGGCCAAAGAAAATGGTCAAAGATCAGTGCCCAGAAGCTGATCTGGACAAAGATGACAAATCTGGGAAACTTCCGCTCTGGATAGCTGAGTATAATTCAGCTTTAAAGGAATTGGAAACTTAACAGACTCAATGGCTGGGTCACAAGGTGAAAATAAAGGTAAGAAAAGATAATAAAAATAAAAAAAAACTATACTAAATTTGGTACTGGTAAGCTGCATTACAATACATTTTTGTTTTTTTGTGTTTAATACCACTTTAATGGTGTCCAGCAGGGATGAATACGTATAACCCCAAGCTTCTGATTACAGATTCATCCACAGTGATGAGGAAATCGCCCAATATCTACTGAAGAGTTAGCAAAAATGTTATCCATCATTCCCAGGCCTTATATGATGGGTTACCCCTTCAGATAGCTGGGTGTCAAAACCACAAACTATTCCTCATTCCAAACTGTCTGTAGATCCAAAGGAAAGAAGCCAATGGCACACTGTAATTGACCCAACACCGACTACAGAGTTCAGCCCCGTATATTTTTATTGGGCTAGTAGATGAAGCGGCTCATGTTCATCTTCCGGCACTATGAAAGTCTCTGGGGTCAAACTGCGCAGGTATGGATGTTGAACCAAGAAGCCAGTGGAGGGATGTAGACAAACAAAGCAAGTACAGTTATTTTGCTGGGTAGGGGGCAAGACCTACTTGGGATGGGGGATATTTTTACCAACTCTTAAACTGGGTTTATCTGGGGGAATCTGACCTCTAAAATACAATCAATCCTTGTGTGACCGTGCCTTCATGCACATCCCAAAAAAATTCTTTAAAGTAGACCCTATTTAGTTTTTAACATGTTCACACAAGCTTATACAGCCTCTAAAATAACCAGCCTAATCAAAAGACTTAAAAAGTTTTTACACGGTTGTTAATGAATTTCACGGGAGTTATAGCACAGATGTAACATTTTCTTTGGCTCAATATGAAATAATGAGAGAGCACGATCTTGCAAAGTTTATAGCCATCTCGCATTATGATTAGATATTTTTAGCCAGAAATTGTTATCAGAAGAAAAATCTGTTTTTCATCTAACAAAAACAATATTCAACCTAATCAACAAAGATATTAAATAATTAAATAATGAAGATGTATGGGCTTGTTATTTATTTTGAATCATACTTTTCTAGGTGGATGCAGTATCAGTCTGATGCTGCGTCTGTCCCCCACCGTCTCTAAGGATGAGAACTGAGCAAACAAACATCGCTGATCGCTCATTTCTCCCCGCCACTCTTAGCAGAGAGCTGGGGATCGTCAGTCACTGCTGTCTGCTCTGTCCCTCCAGTGCTGATTGGAGAGCTGAGCTGTAGAGTGGGTGGGAGAAGCTGGCTCAGGCTCTCAGCGGCTTGCTGGGAGGCTGAGCCAGGTGCTGGTCCAGGCTCCTGGGTGGATCCTGACCAGATGGTTGTCATCTTTCCCCAGCCAGGACCGCCTCTGTGCCATCAGCCGACAGCAGGTTTCAGCCCATTGTAGGCTGAAAACGGGTCACAGGAGTGCAGAACGGACTGCACTCCTGTGATCCACAGCAGAAGTACAGCCAACCAAGCTTTGGTTGTACTTCTCCTCTAATGAAGATATATAGTATGCCAAATAATCAATTCCCCCAATTACATTGAGGTACACTCCAGCAGTACCGGAACAAGGATGCAGAACTGTACCCCCCCCCCCCCCAGGTAATGCATGCTGTAGAATGAATGTACTACCCTGCACCCATTCTCTGCCCTCTTCCTTTAGCTGTCCATGGTAGGCTTGGAATATGCACTGCATGTTCATGGCTATTTGCTTTGCTTGCTTTCGAGCAGCAACAGGGTAGTTGTGCATGTATGTCTTTCGTGTCAGCTGTGGGTGGATGGGTTGGAGAGTGGGCATGTTGGAGCACAATGTATAGTATAGTTACTAACCACTGATCTGGAGCATGTGTGTGGTGAGGGGGAACCCACCCCTTGTCCTGGCCCTGTACACCAGTCATACATGAAAATATTGTATTAAAACTTACTTGAAGTACAAATCTTACCTGGCTCCAATTTTCATCCACAGTTTACAATTTACATTCTAACTTCTATATTATTGCGTGCAAAATGGACCATTATATTTATATACAATTACTGCTCCTATCCTAACCTCCCTGGTGGTACAATTTTTGAATGTCAAAGCGGTACATTGTTTTGCATGGAAATCTGTTGTTTAATATTGTAGGCCTGTAATTCTTATGCCCCATACACACGTGCAGATTATCTGCATACTTTTGTCTGCAGACTTACCAAAACCATATAATATGAGGTCAAACCTAAACACTTTCAATTTGTATGCAATCCGGCAGGCCCTTGCACTACATAGAAAAGGTAAGTCAGCAGACAAAAGTCTGCAGATAATCTGCACATGTGTATGGGGCATTAGGAATAAAACAGTGAAAGTGAATAAAAATTATTGTTAAATTATTAATAAATGAATAAACTAATTAATAAATTAAATTAATAAATTAAATTAATAAATATTTAATAAAAAATTATAAAAAAATAAATAAAAGGAATAAAAATACTAAACGTGCAGGTAGGGCACTGAACAAAGCACTAGGGACAAAACTGAGGTGAAATGGTTAAAAAAGTAATGTCATCTCCACAGATTGCAATGTATCATGTCATGTTTTGTTTATTTTTATGAATTTCCCGCCTGGTTATGCCCCTCTCCGTTGCTGCGCTTGCATGGAAGTTTACCTGGAAGATGGATACTGGCATCGGCCAGAGGACACAGCGGAAGGACATCAGGGGATCGTAGGGACAAGGTAAGTTTCACTACAGGGTAACCCCAAGTGTGGCTCGGGGTTACCGCTTTTGGTGCTGAAAATGAATCCCGAGCCACACTCGGGATTACCGCCAGAGAGGTTGAAAGAGAGGTTCAGGATTTAGAAAAAACATATATATACTCACCTAGGTGGATGCAGCATCGATCTGATCTGTGCCCCACTGACTCTGTACTAAGTACTGAGTGATCAAAGACCAGTGATCGCTCAGTTCTCAGCATTCTATGAGCAGAGAGCCGGGGACCGTCAGTCTTCCACTTTCTGCTCTGGAGCACTGGGGTGTGGGGGGGAGGGGAGCAGCTGGCTCAGGGCTGTCAGCGACTCGCTGAGAGGCTGATCCAGCTGACGGTCCAGGGTTCTGGGTGGATCCATATGGTCGGGATCTTTTTTCAGAGCCTGGACTGGCTCTGTGACCTCAGCGGACTTTAGCCTGCTGTAGGCTGAAAAAAGGGTCACAGAATTTCAAAACTAAGTGCACTTATGTAATCCATAGGAGAAGTATAGCCAAATAAGCTTTGGCTATACTTCCCCTTTAAGCTATTCTTTAGGGCCCATTCACACTATGCATTAGGTTAACACAGGTGCTAAAGCTGGCCGTACACAGATCAAATCTTTACCTATTACTGTTGAACAGGCAAAAATTGGAGCCATGGTTGTCCCTGTCAGTACCTTCCTTTGATTTTTCAGTTAAAGTTTGTTGATCTGGGTGAAAAATTCTTGACTGAACTGTGACTGCTTTCAATCACATGCAGCCACTGTTCAGATATTCAGACAACCGCAGATGTCCTGGTTGTCAGAACACGATAGCCAGCATGGGAGATTCCTCCATCCACATTGTTTAGCATTGATGGAGGAATTTATTGGCTTTCTCTGCATATCTGGCTAGCCTTATACTGAATATGGATTTGCCTCCTGGTGGTTATTGATATGTCAGACAGTGCATTCAGAACCCTTGTGGAGAGATTGTTCTGATTACAACAATAAGCAGTTAAAACAGTTACTTATAACCTGAATGACTATATGGGCTTGCAGTAAGATAAGAAGAGTAGTAAAGCACAACCACTGTGCTGTATTACTAATTAGGGAGGATGGGATGTATTTGTAACAAGACCCACATACAGTAAATACATTAATTCAATCAGAATACACCATGCTGATATTTACAATAGGCTGATCACATTCATATTTATGAGTTTTTATCAAAAATAAAATATTAAAAAATCTAGCATCCCGTTTTGGTACAGGATTTGAAGTCTCAGGGTCCTAAGTGTTAATGGTTGGATTAAATACTTGCTGCCCTTCAGTTCAACTCTGACATAAAAGGTTTATAAGGAGGGAAAGAAGCCAATTCATCTTCCGTCAGGCCGAGAGTTTAACAAAGCCCTTAATGGTTATGTTTTAGCTGGACTTTAGAATCAGCGATATCTGGTCATGAACTGCTCAGTAATCAATACGAGGGCAGACTGGGCAGCAGAGTCAGTGTTTGGTGGGTGGCATAACTGCTACCAATTTAGAGAGACAGCTCCAGGATTTTAAAATATTTGTACTTTGAAATGTCATTGATTTTACATTTTGACCAACTACATGGCTATAGCGACTCTGTCTATTCCTGCCAAAAGAGGACACTGATTATTTATTTATTTCAGGTACTTATATAGCGCTGTCAATTTACGCAGTGCTTTACATATACATTGTACATTCACATCACTCCCTGCCCTCAAGGAGCTTACAATCTAAGGTCCCTAACTCACATCCACATGATAAGGCCAATTTATACAAGATCCAATTATCCTTCCAGCATGTCTTTGGAGTGTGGGAGGAAACCCACACAAGCACAAGGAGAACATGCAATCTCCAGGCAGGTAGCGTCATGGTTGGGATTTGAACCAGTGACTCTTTTACTGCTAAGTGAAAGTGCTAACCACTACACCACTGTGCCTCCCATAATTACTCACCTATTCAGTGGGTAGGAGTCCCAACTTCTCTGTCTTCAAAAGCTAATGCCAGCATCAGAATTGTCACATCTGACACACTTTCAAATGACCTTTCCATTTTAATCTGAGGATGCTACAATTTAGTAAAACTGTCAAAAATTCCAAAATGGCACCCTGGAAGTGTTCTGTACACTGTGTGAGCACACAATGCCTTCAGAAATGTCATTTCCTACTTGTTTGATAGGCTCATTGGTTTTCCCAAAAGTCTGAACTAAGATACAAGTCAAATTTTAGGCACGTTAGATACATAGAGGGATGCAGATATTGCATCTTTCTTCATGAGAACACTGGAATTACACTGAGTGGTTATAGTGAACAGAGACCCTTCTATTCAGAAATCAGTCTTGAAAGGACATAGTGGAACAAACATCTACTTCTTTACAACAGAAAAAGGCACAACAGTAAAATTAGTTTTTTTTTTGCTTTTTTTGCTTTTTTCTAAACAAATGTGTTAGTGGCTAAGTGGTTAGCACTTCTGCCAGGGCCGTAACTACAGGGGTTGCAGGGATTGCAATTGCAACTGGGCCCCATGCTCCAGGGGGCCTGTGCAGCTCCCCTGTACACCTGGATAGGAGGGGGTGGGGGACAGCATGTAGAGAAATCACTGTTCTCCATTTTCTTCCTATAGCTGCAGGAGCAAAAAGGAGGAGATTGGTTCCTCTGTATGCTGCCCCCCCCCCCACTCCTCCTATTCCAGGGGTGTCCAAACTATGGCCCTCCAGCTGTTATGGAACTACACATCCCATCCCATTGTAAATCACTGACATTCACAGACATAACTAAGCATGATGGGAATTGTAGTTCCTGAACAGCTGGAGGGCCATAGTTTGGACACCCCTGTCCTATTCAGTTCATTTGTGTTCTGCTGTCTCTGGGCCCCTGTGTGCTCCCCTTGTCCCCCCCCCCCCCACTTTGCTCCCTTCCCTCTCCTGCCAGCTGTTGCAGGGGATGTGTTACAATAGAGAACCAGGAAGGGGTCGGGTAAATATGTAATTTACCAGCTCCTTCCTTTTCTGAATGGACAGAGTCATAGTCAGTGACATTGTAAAAAAAATGAAATAAAATGATAAAAAATAATACAATTAAAATACCAAAAAATAAAAACTACTGACACCAGTGGGTGAACTTCCAGGATCGCAAAGGCCACACTTGCGACCGGGCCCTGACATTCCACCACCATGGGGAGGCCCCAAGATGGCAGGAAGGGGGCCCACTGCAGAACATGTGAAAGGGTCTTGCAATGAGAGTAAAGGGCCCCAGGATCAGTGGGAAGAACCTCAGGCTTGAAGGGAAGGGCCCCGGACAGGGGCCCGGGGGGCCCTTCATGGTTTCTTGCACTGGGGCTCTGAAGGTTCTAGTTACGCCTCTGACTTCTGCCTAGTAGCACTAGGATTGTCAGTTCAAATCCCAACCACAGCTCTACCTGCATGGAGTTTGCATGCTCTCCCTGTGCCTGTGTGGGTTTCCTCTGGGTACTCTGATTTCCTCCCACACTCCAAAGACATGCTGGTAGGTAAATTGGTCCTAGAGTGTGTATGAATGTGAGTTAGGGACCTTGAGGACAGGGACTTATGTAAATGTACAATATTTAAATAAAGTGCTGCCTCAATTGGCAGTGCTCTATAAGTACCTGTAATAAATACATTACATTTGAAGGTAGCCTTCTATAAAAAAAAAAAAAAATAATATGTGCTACAGCATTTAAAGAAGAATTATCACTTCATATATTTCTTGATGTTTTAGTTTTCTAGGGTACAAAGTATATATAGCGCGTTGTCCCAACTTATTGGGAGCTTGTAGAATTGTAGAAACTGAGATCCAGTATGTGACAGCATGCCACAAGCTCCACCCACTGATTTCCGACCACACCATTTCAAAGAGATGAATGTATGATTGACAGCACTTGTGTTGTCCTCCGTCTCCTTTCCCTGCACAAGCCCAATCACACAAAATACAGAGGATGGGCTACGTCAGTTTAACACTGAACAACGCAGGAATGCTCACAGCAGCGCTGTTCCTGTGCTGCTCACACATGTCCTGTATGTCTACCAGCTGGGAGCGGTAAAGGTGTCAGTACAGGGCCCTGCTTTGAATTGTTCACAGACCACGGCATACGGCGTTCATAACAAATAATATGTTAAAATCATTCATGAAACCTTCCTCTGACTCTGCTTCTATTCTCAACTAGCAAACAGACATAGCATGTGTGAGCAGCATAGGAACAGCGCTGCTGTGAGCACGTCTGTATTGTTCAATGTTATGCACACTTTTCCAATGGAAGTCACTGGACGGCGCTTGGGGAGCGCTCTCACATACAGGATCTCAACTGCTACAGCTTCTGAAAAGATGGGACCAAGTGCTATACATCCTTTGTACCCTATTAGATGGGAGCATCAAGTAATATTTGAAGTGATAGTTGTTTCTTTTTTTTTGTTTTTTTTTTAACTTTAAGCACCTTCCCTTACTCTTCCTGCAAAATCCTACAGGCAGGAGTTTATCCTGCCTGTGAAATCCACCAGATTCAACCACTTATGATAGGGTAACAATATGGATGCACTGCTCCTGAATTCAGCAAAGTGTTTTCACCTTGTTTGAACTACAGTGGGATGACAAGCTGTTGCAGGGGCCAGAGCTATCAGCATTGTCATTGCATGTAGCTCATTAACCATCAGCTAGCCAAGCCAAGACTTGCTCACTGTTTTTTAATTGACAGCATGGCCTCTGTTGCTGAAACCCTCCTACTGTGAGCTGCAGTGTCTGGGAGGGGGAGCGGGTGAGACACAAATGAAAAAGGATTTGGGTCAGGGGAGGTAAAGGGAGGTGTTTTTTTTTTAGATTGTGTATTACAAAGTAGCTGGATTTGGAACCTGCTTGGACAGTGACACAGTTCTCACCCCTGTCAGTGCATCCTTCTAGGGGGGTATATGTGATGTTCTTCACTTCTTCCCCTGTGACGGAGCAGATACTTGGGGTTCTTCTCTTCCTCCCCTGTGACGGAGCAGATGCCTGGTATTCTTCCCTTCCTCCCCTGTGACGGAGCAGATATTTGGTGTTCTTCACTTCTTCCCCTGTGACGGAGCAGATACTTGGTGTTCTTCCCTTCCTCCCCTGTAACGGAGCAGATATTTGGTGTTCTTCACTTCTTCCCCGGTGACGGAGCAGATACTTGGTGTTCTTCCTTTCCTCCCCTGTGTCGGAGCAGATACTTGGGGTTCTTCCCTTTCTCCCCTGTGACGGAGCAGATACTTGGTGTTCTTCCCTTCCTCCCCTGTAACGGAGCAGATACTTGGGGTTCTTCCCTTCCTCCCCTGTGACGGAGCAGATACTTGGTGTTCTTCCCTTCCCCCCATGTGACAGAGCAGATACTTAGTGGTTGAGAGCGCTGTCACATGGGTACAGCGAGTCTTCAAGACATTTGGCTGAACAGAGCGTTAAGGAAGTGATGGGCAGGTGAGTATGTACCAATGGGAAGCAGTTAAGTTAAGGGAACCCGCTGCTTTTCCTGGCATGGACAAAGCACAGATTTACTTTAAGACCTCATTCACACTGGCACTGAGGCCTGTAGTCTATGAATGGGCAGTGTGAATTCCTCCTGAGGAAGACACGTGACCCTGTGTCGATACGCGTAGGGGAGGGGCCAGGACAGTGACGACACCTAGAAACCAGGAGTTGGAGGCTAGGTTTGTCTGTGTGGCTTCTGTTTACACTGATTAGCCAATAGTGGGCTAAAAAGCTGGTTTGGATCGCTTAATTGCGGTGATCACATTACCCCGAGTGAATATTCCTGGTGGGGGGGGGCACACTGAAGTGGCACACTATTGGTTTTTTGCACTGAGAAGGAATTGCATGGTGGATCAAGCAGTGTGTGTTTTTTTTATTAATTTTTTGCTTTATATTTTCTTTGCAAGCAATGATTTGCATGGACTCTTTCGTTGTTATATGGCGATTGCACTTATGTTGGACAATATTTCACTATATGTTAGACAATATTTCACTATATGTACGCACTTTTTAATATTTTAATATTGTTATATTCTGATTATACAGTCATTTAGTATTGACATATTGTGTTTTGATTAAGTTAAGTGAACCCGCTGCTTTGCCTGGCATGGACAAAGCACAGATTTACTTTAAGGCCTCATTCACACTGGCACTGAGGCCTGTAGTCCATGAATGGACGATGTGTTTATGTGGCTTGAGCCGCCAGATGCTATGTGCAGGCAGCCTATCCAAATCTATGGAGGCACAGTGGCTGCATGGACAAAGCTGCTCGTCCCAATGTGACAGGCGTGCTGGTGTGGGCAAACGGCCCTGAACACAGACAATGTTCATTCGAGGCTGCTCACCTTCCACCCGCACGCCTTTCAAATTGAATGAGCCCTAAAGAGGCAAAAAATGTAACTGGTACTGTATTAGGTCAGGAAGTCCATTTTTTTCTGTCTTAATCAGTTTTTTTTTTAAATGTAGTGTTGCTTTTGGTCCAAAGAACACACTGGTCTATATTTTAAGGGCTTAGATTCAACTCAAAAGGGAGAATAAATATACAAAACTTTGTGCAGTAATGTTTATTTTTATACAGTGGTACTGATGTTCTAGTAATAAATTAAAATAGTAAGGAAAGCAATAGTAAATTCTGCTAAGGCTATGAGTGTACCCCAGACCACAGGACAGGTGAAGGAGGCTATAAGGGTAGGCTTTACCAGCTGCATATTAACCCTGGACTACCAGCTGAGTGTTACTTTTCTATGCTATTTATAAGAGAAGTATGGCCAAAGCTCTATTGCTCATACTTCTTTTGTGGGTCACAGATGTCCATTTATTTGTCCTATTCTGTTACCCAGAAACAGCCAACAGGGGCTAAAGTCCGCTATCAGCTGACTTCACCAAGCTAATTCAGTCTCTGGATGTATGCCCAACAATAATGTTGGGATCCGCTCAAATTCCTAATCGGCAGCTGGATCAGCCTCTCAGCAGGCCACTAAGAGCCTGAGCCAGGTGCTCCCACCCCCTCTCCTGCTCATCACTCCAGTGAGCGCTGAAGGGGCAGAGCAGAGATCCATGACTGTTAGTTATCACTCTCTGGTCAGAGTGGACCAGAGAATTGAGCGATCAGAGGTCATGCGGTTGCTTAGTTCTTGGACTTAGAGTTGATGGAGACAGCTGCAGCATCAGACTGATGCTGCAGCCATATAGGTGTGTCTTTTTTTGTTTTTTTCCCACACTTCTCCTTCAAACACGTAAAGTTGAAATCCAAACAAAAAGCTAAACACCCAGATTATATACATATAAAGGAGCTGGCTTACCTGCCAAAGGATTTGTATTTCTGTCATATATCACAGCCCTGTCTGGCAGGACAGGAGACCTGATTCCCCTCTCTTGAAATTTAGTAGCAATTACAGGTCTCGTCCCACTCCCAGCCTGTGACTAGACAGTGAATGAAGAGGTACCAGACTGACGAGCCATCTCTCTGTCACTCTGCTCTCCCCTCTAATAGGCATGTCTCTTGATAGCACATAAGTACTGGTGCAGAACTTATTGGCTCCTTGTGCTGCTTCTCCATCTTCTGGTGTGAGCTTTGCTGTACAGGGACTGCACAAGGGTAACATCAGGTCAAACTCAGGTACTTACAGAACTGCATTAAAGTGGTTGTACAGGCAGAAGGTTTTTTTTATCTTAAAGCGGAGTTCCAGCCAATTTTTTGTTTATTAAAATTCAGCAGCTACAAAAAGTGTGTTCACCCGTGTCCTCCCTCAACGGCACCAGCATCTCTATTATATATATCTTGCGGCTTCACAGCCGGGTGCACCCTAAGGATGCGCGATTGGCGCTGTGCTCTGTGACTGGTCCCAAAGTATTCTGGGACCTGGCAATGTGTCCCAGAAGACTTCGGGAGGGAGAACTTCCGCTTCTGATCGATGAAAGTGGGAGCAGGTACCTGTCAAAATCCAGTACCTGCTCCCCCCTCCTCCCCAAAAGCTCAGTTTTACAAAGGAGCCGGGGGGGCCTTAAAGTGGAAGTTCCACTTTTGGGTGGAACTCCACTTTAACGCAATCGTTGTATTAGGTTAAAAAGCCTTCTGTGTGCAGCAGCCCCCCTCTCGATCCAGTGATGTCCACGAGTGCCTCTGCCATCTGGGACTCTCCCTCCTGATTGGCTGAGACACAGCAGCAGTGCCATTGGCTCCAGCTACTGTCAAACAAAGTCAGTTAGCCAATGAGGAGAGGGAGGGGACTGGGCCGAACCGAAGCTCCATGTCTGAATGGACACAGGGAGCTGTGACTCGGCTTGGGTGCCCCAAAGCAAGCTACTTGGTGTGGGAGCACCCAACAGGAGGGAGGGGCCAGGAGAGCCAAAGAAAGACCCTAGAAGAAGAGGATCTGGGCTGCTCTGTGCAAAACCAGGGGGAGGTAAGTTTAACATGTTTGTTATTTTTATAGAAAAAAAGAACAAGACTTTACAATTACTTTAATTTGTGTCTTTTACACTGCCTATTGTTTCGCTTCAGGACCCATTCACATTTGTCACACTCAAAAAATGGTACGTTTTATTGTGCGCCTGGTGTCAGTTTTGTGCCTGTCTTGCAGCATTTTCGTGGGAAGGGGGCATATAGGAAACAATTGTTTTCTATGTGCTCTAGCCTCGACCTCCATTGTCCTGTGCAGAAAAACTCAGGTCACCGCATATAGTATGAATGAGCACTTAAAAATAATGGACCATTTATATAACAGGATAGGCACCTTGTAGGTGGAGGGGAGTAAAACAGAATAAAAAGTATAGCATAAACTAATACTGACTTTATCAAAATAACGAGCACTACATACCAATAAGCTTTCTTCATAAATTCTGGACGTCCATAAAAAAAAACCTTAAAAAAACACAACTTAACTCAAGAGGAAATTCAGACAACAATAAATTTTATGGAGCATGGAAAATGCATAGGGACAGACGACTGTACATTCTGAAATACAGCTCTACCACCTGTTTAGTTTTGTAGCCCATTTTATGGGGCCAGAAAAACTTCATCAGATTTCACACATAAACTAAACCAGTTATAGTCAGAGGTCAAGTCCGGACAAAGGAATGGAGAAGCTCAATGACTTTAATGTGTTTGGCTACAGCTCATTTGTGAATTGCTTTTAGGCTAAGAAATGAAGGCACACTTGTTACTGTGTCCTGGTGACTCGGCAGGGACCGCTGTTCTTAGGACAGAAACATTAGGCCAATTCTGACAGGCAGAAAAAAAAATCTTATCAGTTTCTCAGACGCAGGTATGGCCATACACTAGTCGATTTTTTAATGAACGTTCCTACAAAAATTCTCATGAGTGCATTGGATGTCCTTCGAAAGTATATTTGCTTTTAAAATTCGATTTTGAAGTAAATGGACTTTCCTAAACGAAAACCTGTTAAAAATTATTTTGCTTAAGAAAAATGTTCCATCTTGTCCCTTCCACATATACACTATATTGCTAAAAGTATAGGGACGCCTGCCTTTACACGCAAATGAGATTTAAAGTAATTGTAAAAACTGTTTTTTTTAGTTAAATATAACAAACATGTTATACTTAGGCCCTGTTCATCACCTGAGCGTATTTCACCTCGTAAAACGCCCATCTCTGAAGTCTCAAAACGTCCAAATAGCAAAATCCCATTCATTTTAATGGCCCTGTTCACATTTTTGTCGCCTGAAGCAAAACGCCTGAAGCTCAAAAAAGTACATGAGCTTCTTTTTTGGCAAATTACAAGCGTTTTTGTTAGATGTCAATGAAGATTACTTAAAAGTCACTAAACATAATTTTTTTCAAAACTGTCGAAGCCAATCATTTGAAAGCCTTTACATGTTATCGATTTATAGTTAACCATGAATGATGGCCATAGAATTATTGCTGTCACTCCTGCATGTGCGAAATATACATACTGGTGTGTTTACTGATGGTAAATAGTTCACTTTGCAAGGAATTTTCCCCAAAACTTAGTGAATGTGATGACATTTCATACCTCAAAGAACACCCAATCTTGTGTAAGGAAAAAAAATAAAAAAACAGCACATGATTGGATGATGGGAGTCTGTAGAGCTTCAATTTCTTCACTAACTTCCATTGCAAAGTGCATCTTCACTTGCCAAGTGAACACTTGTGAACACAATTTGTATTTAGTAAATTACCCCAATGTGTCTGGCACAATTGTCATTTTCTTATGGGTGTGCACCCAAACTTCACATTTGTACGTGTGTGTATGTAGGGACAGGGGCTTTTAGGATTTTTTGGGGGGTGTAGTTTATAAAAATGTTTGTTAACCCCAAAAAAAACCAAAAACTAAGATCCTGTTCCTTTAACCGCTTCCGGACCGCCCGCCGCAGTTTTACAGGCTTTTTTATTTGGTTACAGTGTCCCATGACCATGTAATTTTACGTTAAATTAACGCAGTGCCAAATCTCAAAAATGGCCTGGTCATTAATGGGGCAAATTCTTCAGATCCAGAACTGGTTAAGGAGTGAATAACAGCACAGTGCTTGTGCTGTGCAATTCATCTCTTCCTAATTCGTAATAATCCTGGTTGATCCTGTCAGTGCCCAAGCCCCCCTGCCTCTGCTGACTACGGTAATCATGGCTGCTGGGCCCTAACTACCGTGGTCAGGTTTTGTGTCCCTGTCATCCGCAGCCCTTCTCTCTCCTCTAACAGTCTCTCCCCCCTCTCTCCCTGTCCGCATGAGAGTGTTTCCTCCCCGCCCCTCCACCCTCTATTCTGTATGTAATGCAGATATTCAGCCGTTACCAAAACTATATGTGTTTGTTAGATATGAAAAGGATAAACACATTTCTGACACCGCAGCTGTGCGGTCACGTGATCCCCAGTGCTGGCCGGCCTCGATCTATGGAGAGAAGCAGGAGGGGGCGGGGATTCCCTTCTGCTGGCCGGCTGACGTCTCAGGGGATTCTCAAACCCTCCTGCTTCTCTCCGTAGATCGAGGCCAGCCAGCACAGGGGATCACGTGACTGCACAGCTGCGGTGTCAGAAATGATACTTATCCTTTTCATATCTAACAAACACATACAGTTTTGGTAATGGCTGGATATCTGCATTACATACATGTAAAGTCACGTTAGTGACTTGACAAACACTTGAAAGCCTAATTAAACTTTTTTTGACTTTTTGTTATTTTGGATAGAGTAAGGGAGGGTTGTCAGATTTTTTTTTTGCTATCTTTGTCCCATTGCGGTGATTTCCCTTCACTTCCTGTCCCATAGATAGGAAGTGAGAGGAAATTCCCTGCAAACTGATGGAATTCCTTGGGGACCCCATGTCACCAAAACTAGTGTCCCCATTGGAAGACCTTTCCAATTGTATTTGCCTTCTATTACTTTTCTGGGGACAACCCAAAATCTGGGTTTTCTTTTACTTTCACTTTTTAATGATAATGGTAAACAGGGCAAATTGAAAGAATACATCTCCTTAACAGGGGTGCAGAGAGCAATAAAAACAGATAGGTGTTCTAATCCCTCTCTTCTCTATCCAAAACTAAAAAAAAAAAGTTTTGCATTTAGTTATACTTTAACTTTCTTGCTATCTCAAGGGAGCTGATAAGTTTATTTTAGGGAAGATCAGAAACAATTGTAGCACCCTCCTAGGTAGGTGCTAGGAAAACGCATTTGGTGGCTCTTTTCTGCTTATCAGGAGAGCCAGATCTGTTAGTTTAGCCTGTCACATGTTTCCAGGTGTGATTTATTGGGTCTAAGGGAGTCTCCCCACTGTATCCAATAAGGGAGAATGTTGGACAGTGGAGGAAACCTAACCAAAGTAGAACACCAGGGTTTATGGCTGTCTCAGTGGGTAGGCATTGCTGCAATGCATCCAGGGATTGGCTATAAATACGGAGGGGACATGTGACAGGGCATCTTTGGAGGAAGCAGAGTCCCAGGAGCAGGCAGACGGCTGGTCTCTCCTCCTGCAGGTGTGAGGAAGGTGGTTCAGGCAGTCGGCCTATTTAACCGGGTGTGGTGCTGAGCTGCAGAGGATCCAGAGTGCTGACAAGTGGAGCTGCTGGCAGAATCATCTTGGGAAAACAGTATTGTGTGTACCCGGAGATCTGCCTAAGGGTCTGCCTACGAGAAGGGACAACTCCAGAGAAGTCAGGGGATCAAGGAGCTAGCTCACACAAGGAGTGTATCAGTAAAGGGGGTGCCGTGTAGTTGACCCTGAAGATTAGGAACCAAAAGGGGGTGCCAGGAAGGGCCCTGAAGTTGTTCTGTAGTACAGTAAAGTTTACCTCAGGATACAGTTTACCTTAGAAAGTTCATTCAGTCCTGCGTCAGAAACTGAAGCAGCGGCCTAGCCGTGACTAGCGTTACTTATTGTTACTCAGCGTTAATCAGCATTTTCCCAGCCTATTGTGAAAAGTTGGAGTATCCCACTCATTCCCTTCTCCTATCCAAGTTCCCAATAAAAACACAAAAACCAAAGCTACCGGACTGTTTCCTGACTGAGCTAAAACACTTGGGAAAAATGTCAAACTGTCATGTTGTTGCTAATGGTAACCCAGGGGAACCCGTAACCAGCAGCTCCCAAGGGAGTAGTGCTACACTTTTTTTATTTGCACTACCTTCACCCTAATTCAACACTAATTTTACAAAGGGAAGATCAGCAAATGGATGTTTGCTGATCTCCCATCGCTCTTGATCCTGACACCCGCCATGGAGGTTTCGAGCACACAGGAAGCACAAGTAAGCCCAGGAAACATGGCAGGGCACTTTCTTCCACCTATAGAATGTCAGCAGCCAGGAATCTGTGTACATAGGAGCTGATGTAATAGTTACGTCAGTGGAACCAAAAGCTGAACTTCAGGCTAAATACATAGATGATATACAGGTATGAAAGCTGTTTTACCTACCAAAATATGATGAGCTCATTTCTCTGTCACTCTACTCTTTCCTCCGATCAGCTTTCTCCTCGACTGCAGCACAACTGACCGGCCTCTTTGCTCCCTCTTCCTCCTTCTGTCTGAGCTCTACTGTACTGGAACAGCAAGAGGCTGATGTCAAGTCAAGTCTTGGTACTTGTACTGCTTGAATTTAAAACTATAAATTTAGTGATAATGAATGATTACTGAGCTTCAATAATTTGTGTCTTTTCCACCTGCCTAGATTTCAGATTTAATGCAAACATTGGCACACACCATTAAAAAGAGACCTATTATCATATATTTTCTTATTAAAAGTAATTATGATATAAACAGCCACTAGAGGGAGCACCTACAAACATGTATGAAATATAAGCAAGGAAATATGGAATGAAAGGCACACAAAAAAAAGGTCAAAAATCTGCAAACAGGTTCCTTTTACAAATGACAGCTCAGAATGAGGCTTCACAGAGAACCCATTATACTGTCCCTTTAAAAAGCCCAAAGCCAAGTAAAATGTTTATGCTCAGTCCACTAGAAATCTTTACACACTGCTGTCAGAATTTTAAAGACCCATAATCCCACATCTCCTGTCAGCCTGGTATATCTCAGCCTGTCACCAGGTCGACATATCGCAAATTAAGGCCTAGATCCACCAAGGTCCATTAAATCAGGAAAAACAGCAAGATGTTACATAAAACAGGAACAGGCTTTATATGCCCCCGGGCTAAGACTTTGTTCACTTTCATAATTGTAAGAAAATCAATGTCTATAACAAAACCCATACGCAGCAAAGTAATACAGTATTGTATAACAGCAGAAAGTGCAGCTTTATCCCATAATCTCTCTGCAGCCTCACTTTCCATATAATTCAGTTAATGACACACAAGAAATGCTGTTTTGCATACTATTTAATAAAGGAAATGGAAGGTTTCATTTCAAGGGAACTCCGTATATGGTGGTTTTCTACTGGATGGAAGCCACTAGGTATACGTAGTAGTGAAATAGCAATAAAATTTAATATATACTGAATATTCAGCTTTTTAAAGGAGTTTCTTTGTATATAATGGGATTCTGTCTGAAAAAAGAGAACTTTGACTTGCATCAATACACATATTAGAAATAATAATACTGTACAATACGTTGAAAAGTTTTTCGATTAAAAAAAATGAAGTCCTATTAGCACAAGAGCAACCATTGGGGCTCATTTATCCAGGTAAAAGGCTCTATTGCCTCTCTGAAAAACGAACCATGGTGGATCACTTAGAGCTGGTTTACAGGTACAGTATTCATAAGGTGCAAGGCTATTACATGCCTTGGTTTTTAATCCCATGGAGGGTTTTTTCCATCCCAATAGGGATTTTAAATTGAACCACAACTGCCATGACTGATTTTGGCATGCAATTCAGGTGCGGTCCCAATGACTTCATTGGCCAAGTTTGACATGCCAAGGTGAAACTGCTGCACAGCCAAGCATCGCAGCCGTGGAAGTGAAAACAGACCCAAGCCATGTCACATTGTAGGTTGACAGTCGGGAAGAGGTAAAAATGCGCCTATTTAACCACCCACCCCCACCCCTAGTTAACCCAGTGAATGGAGACCCCTTCCCCTGCAACAATTGTCACATATTAGAAGGGCAAAGTTTGTACCTGTAAAGAAAAATATTGGAATATATACTTATTTTACCCCTATTGCCCATGATACCTAGATGAGGGTGATGATCATTCCAGCAGAATTATGTGAATGACGAGGATCCCAAAACTTGTGATAAAAGTCCTTTTCACTTCAGACTGGCAGCATTAGGGTTTTCGGTTCCCATTCCTAACCAAGGCACTACTTGCCTGGAGCGTACATGTTCTCCCTGTTCCTGGGTGGGTTTCCATTGGGTTCCCTGGTTTCCTCCCACACTTCAAAGACATGTTGGTAGGTTAATTGGCTATTGTTTAAATTGCCCCTAGTATATGTATGTATGAATGTGAGTTAGGGAACTTGGATTCTAACCTTCTTGAGGACAGGGACTGATGTGAATGTACAAAAAAGCTCTGTGTAAATTGTAGGCATTATATAAGGACCTGCTGTAATACATAAATATAGGGTATAATTATCCTCCAGGAATCTCACCAGAAGGATAGTGATGTCAATCCATGTCAAGCAATGTAGAAGACATTGGTTAGATAAGTATTTATTAGAACCTTTTCCTTACATTTGTCCTTTGTAATGTATGTCTATATATATATATATATATATATATATATATATATATATATATATATATTACAGAAAAATGATTACTTAAACCCATTGGTTCTCTTTTCTTGACTAAATTTCCCTTATACTAGTGTTTAAAAGATACTGTAAATGCACTTTTAGTGTTTATAACTATTTCTGCACCCCCTCCCCTCTTCCAGTACACTCAATATAGATTATACTTACAACATTGCACCTCCGAGTTCTGCACTACCCATTGCTGCAGATCCAAATGAGCCAGAATATTTCTGAACAGCACCTTTACATCTGTGATGCAGCCTATACTCACTTTAATGGGAAGCCCTGCGGTCATAATTTCAGACAACTGGATTCCGCTATGGAGTTCAACTAGCTGAAAGACATGTTACAATTGGTGTGCAACCCACAGGATGAGCTTTATTTATTGAAGTTGTATAGGGGGATGCTGGCAACAGGGAGGTGAGATGTTTTCTACTGGTTTGGTGCTGGAATTCTGTGGTGCCCATTGATGGTGGTCCTTTGCAATGTAAAGTATTTAGTATATAGATCTTGCCAAATATTGCTGTGTGCCTTCATTCCTTAAATACATGCATAGAACAGATACCTCTCTTGGGAATGGAACTATGAAGGCACAAACTATAGAGTATTAACAATAAAAGGTTTTGGTTAGGCTTTACTGCACTTTTTATCTCAGTTTCATATAACCTATTGCATGCTCCATTTAGGTTTTGTGTAATCTATACTTTGCCTCCCACCTATCCTTATTACAGTTGGAGAGTCCAGCATTTTAGGCAATTTTGATGGTGACTGCAGCACTCTGAAACTCAGGAAACAGTTTTTGAAAAATAAACTTTACTAGGGCAGAGTGAGGCATTTAACTTGATGAAGGTCTGTCTCCACTTTCCACATTGGGGCATCACCAGCATAGCCTACTGGTTATTGTTCTGGCTGCCAATGCTGAAGAGGAGGAGGCCCTGTGCAGCAGCTGAAGGCCAGGCTGGTGACAATGCAGAACTTTGTAGGGTAGACTGTGATAAGATGTGTGCAGTCCAGTCTGGAGCTGAAACTTCTCCTACAGCAAACTACATTGAAGTCATGCCTTTCAATGCATCTTCCTTTCCCATCCAGTGGCAGCACTCTTACCACAATTCACAAAATGTATCTGTACCATGCTAACCATGAGAGCTCCGGTCATTGATTTTGCATTGGCTGAGATGATGTCATCAGTCTGATGCAAACTAGAGGAAACATTTCTTTAGCCCTAGTAATCAGAATGGAACACCACCTGTCATATCCCTGTAGCAATTCACTTAGGCCTTGTTTACACCTGAGTGATTTTCATCAAAAAGCCAAATCCCATTCATTTCAATGAGCCATGTTCACATCTAAGCGGTTTGTCACCTGAAGCAAAATGCCTTTCGCTCAAAAAAAGTACATGAGCTTCTTTTTGGCAGATTGGGCCACATAGATTTCAATAGTAATGCCTAAAAATGTGCAATATGGGCGTTTTACGAATGTTTTGTCACACGTTTTCTGCTCAAACAACAGCTTTCCGCCCCTAATGTCCTCCACCTCTCCTCCCCCTACCTGAAGCTATAAAAAGCTTGTAATACACTTCTAAAAACATTCAAAAACTCTCACATAAAAACACCTGAAAGTCATTCTGCTCAGGTGTGAATGCAGACTAAATTCAAGGCTGAACCAAGGACTAAGGGTCCTTTCACGTGGGGGGTGCTCGATGCTGATGCCCACTGAGCAGGCAGAAGACAGGTCTGCACAGTGAGCAGAGATGGACAGAGTCCTGCCCTCCCCTATGGGGAAATTGGGTGAAAACGAACAGGCAGTTCTTGTCTTGTTCTTATCCAATCAAAACTTTTTCTATCCGATCCTCCAGATGGATGGAAAATAGGGTCACCATCCTTTTGCATTTGGCAGACAGGATCGGATCAGATAGCAGCAGGTGTCAGTGGACATGTTCCCGCTGACATCTGCCGATCCATAGGGGTGAATAGAGGGTCCGATCAGGTCCGCATGAAAAACTGACAGGCGGACCTGATCAGGCCGTTCATGTGAAAGGACCCTAAGGCTCTATTCACACATAGGCATTTTGAATTGTGACAAATCGCAATGCAATGGTGCAAACCAAATTGTGAGATGCGTGTTGCCCAAAAGAAGTTCCTGGAAACTTTTTTGGAAGACAATTGCAGCAGAACCACACTGGGTTTTTAGGTGCTATTAAAATGAATAGCACTTGAAAACACGGAGTGCGATTTCACATTTTAACATCGCCTTTTGAAATTGCAGGCAGAATTGCAATTTCGTCTGCAATTCAAAACACCTATGTTTGAACAGAGCCTAATTTGTGTCAAACATATGCGAACACAGCCAGGAACTACAAAGACACCAGGACTTTTTCCTCTCTGAGCCAACATCTCAGACCAATAAGTGTGTCCTCTCTGAGCCAACATCTCAGACCAATAAGTAGATGCTGAATGAACAACCATGGCAGATGAAAGTATTGTCAGGAGTAGGGATGGGCTTGGGTTCCTCTCTGACTTCAGTTGAAATCCATATTTGACTGAACCCATAAGTCAACTGTCATTGCTGAGCCAATAATATGTGGACAAGTTTTGCCCTGCCCCCCCAGTTGCATTTATACAAAGGAATGTGGATGCTTTTGGCACAGTTAACCTGATATGACCACATGGCCATTTTAGGTCAATAATGTAAAAAAAAAGCATCTTCGCCACTTTTTGTAAATGCTGGGAATGTCTAGGCCAACCTTGCAGGTTTGACCAAATCCAAGTTCATCACTAGTTAGGAAGATCTCAGTAAGAGCCTAAGAGGCAAGAAATCCCTGTAGGTGTTACACTTACAGATTTCATAGCACGCATGCTCAAAACAAGGAAGAATACATCAGACGCTTGGTCCTCTAAGGGATTTATAAGACAGAGCTTATTTGTGTGAAATAAGTCTTCCAAGCAAATGTGGTCAAGTAGTCTTGCAGCTACTTTAAAGGACACAAGGGATATATGATCTTCAGAGGTATTTATGGCATGATCACTTCTTGTTATAATCAAACTACAAATGAAAAAGGATTCCCACTAGTCAAAGAAGGTGAAAAACTAAACATCTAGCAAGTGTCCTGTTGACCTCATGTGCTGCATGTACTCTTCAGCACTGATATCCTAGATTGCATTCTGCCAGAAAATTGCAGTGAAATCTGCAAAGAAATCATAGTTGATCAGGAAAAAATCCTGGTATTATACAAAGCAGAAACCTCTCCTACCACTGGGCTTCCAGAGGCATTGCTGTATTGTGCATAGCAATGCTTCACCCTTAACAGAGCATGGACAGCAAAGGACTTCTACAAGACAGATGCACTATATAAACAGGACATTGTCTCTGAAATGCACAATGATAAATATTTAATGCTCTTTTGTGCCCCTTGGCTTTGCTTCATGCTTCTGACACACTTCTCCTATTCCTTGGAGCTAATGCTGAGCGCAGCAATTTCCTATCACACCTAGAGCTGCTATTAACAGCACCTGCTTACTCTGCAATATTTACATAGAGCAATAGCTCCACAGACACTGAAATAACAAGAATATGACAGGTTGAACTATAGCATACATTACAGTACTGAGCTTCAACACAAATCGGCTTTTCTGCTAAGGCCGTATAAAGAACAACGGTAATAACCTAAGAGCAATTCCCCAAAACAACCAAACAAATTTCATTTTGCTGACTCCTGTAGACGGTTGCTATGAGTACTGCACTGTCTGTGTGTGTGATTGCATGCTGGGTAGATCATGCCATTTATGATAATCACTAAAATGGTAATTTTTTACATTGGCAGACCTACAGTATGCAGTAAACCAGGAGGGTCAGGAGCAGTGTCGCCAACTTTCAGTATTTTTACTGGCAGCCAGTAAAAAAATGGGCACTTTTCTCCTGCCAGAAAATGCCAGTGGCAGGAAAAGGTTTCCCGTGAAAAAATTTTGCTGTGATGCTCGGCTTGATTTGTACCCTGCTGAGACCATCCAAGTGCCTGCTACAGTGTGTTCAGGTGGCATTAGTGGGATGCGGGTCTGGGGAGACAGTGCCCAAGCATGCCATGTGGTGTAATGTGCAAGGAGCCAAGCTGAGCGGCCTGAGCCTCATGTGCGGGACTGCAGGACTGGTGCATGGCAAGCCGGGAGCAGAACTGTCGGTGCGGTTTGGACTGGAGTGGACTGGAGGGACCACCTGGCTTGGAGAGAGACTGTCACTGTGACTCAGGAGGGGACATGTCATGTCAGTGGGGTGTCATCATCATCATCTGTGTCCCTGTTTCTTGAGTCCTTTCCCTGAGCTTCTTACTTACTGTATAGAAAATAAAACAAGAAATATGTTTTTTGCCTTAATATCTACCTTAAATCACATTGCTAATTGCATATTGTACTTATTTGTAGCATAAATACTGAAATTTGCACTTTTATAACTTTTGCAAATGCCAGTAAAAATGTAAATTTTGAGTGTCGTTTCAGTCAATTTCAACTTGGTGGGTTGGCATCACTGGTTGGGAGTCACGCAATATCTCAGGTTGGTCTCAAGGCAGCTTGGCAGAATCTTCAGGTTTTCATTGTTGGGTTACTGTTGGAGGTTCAACACCCAGTACTGCAATTAGGCTGTCACTGACTGTCAAGCTAACTGATCAGAGTTAAAGGAAAGAAAATTGTATAATGCATGGCCTGCCTAAGGCTGGCCATACATTATAAAGTTTTCTTTTACAATTATCTTTTAGATTTACCAAAACCTTATAATATGAGGTCAAACCTAAACACTTTCAATGTATATGCAATCAGGCAGCCCCTTGCAATTCATAGTTATAGGTAAAGCTACAGTAATGAAACAAGAAAATTGTATAATGTATGGCCAGCTTAAGATTAGAGCTATTGCTTATGTGTAAAGCTATTCTGTTGCCAACTTCCACTCAAAATTCTCAAAGTTCTCTGCTATTTCCCACTCAAAGATCTTCTGCATTCAACACTTCCAGGAGTATCAGATGCTGCGGTCCCCTGCTAAGCTTGAAAGTTATTGAAATTGACTAAAGATTGCCATGTGTGTTGCCAATTCTACAATTCTTACCCTTCAAGGAAATCTCTATTGCTAAAAAAAATAATAATAATAATAAATATCATCTTGCACCCACTCTGGTCTATCAGCACATACAAGGTGCAGACCCCCATAAGAGGAATTTCCCATGCATCTATTAATGGTTCTGCTGGACAGATTTTGCAAACAAAGGACTCGGAGCTGTTAACTGAATTCCTGACTATTATAATTACATTCTGTACTTCTTGTAGACACAAGCCTTGGCATTTCTATGAACTTCCTGGAAATGCTTTCTAATAATGTCTCTCCTGTCAAAGGCTGCTATATAAATCTCTCAGTGGGAATGTATTGTTTAAAGGAAGCATATTAAACACACAGATTAAGAAAATGTATGACAATTTCTAATGTTTATTAACAGGGATCACAGACACATCCTCAAGGTGCTGTAAAAAGTTTTCCTACTTAAAAAAAAATCTATTCAAGTATGTATTCTTACCTCAAAATATACCTTCTTTTGCTCACAGCCTCCTCCAAATCTCCAAATTCCTTTTTGTTTTTGCTAGTGTGATCTGACTTCTTGTTAGAGGGTGGCTACATTTGTTCTCCATAGTCCCTCTGTATGTAGAAATGTAGCCACCCTCTCTAGCTCACACTCAAGATGAACTATGGGATGTGTAGTCTGCATAGTACAGTCAATATGACCATAACTAATGTGCACTGCTCTTTCTAAACAAACGAAAATGAGAAGTTATGGAGCTCACGTAGGATGTTACAAGGAGGCAGATAAACACAGAATTCTTTTTTCACGAAAAATAGATTACAGAGCCATTAAAGTATTACTAAACCCAGGAGCCTGCATTCACTATATCTGGTCTCCCACAGTACACAGAACATGGAAATGCAATAGTTTGTGCAAATATAAACTGCTAAATAGGGGATAATCGAACTTTTGAAAAGTTCGGTTCGACCAGAACACCCGAATATCCCAAAAGTTCGGATTCCAGAACCCCATTGAAATCAATTGGACCCGAACTTCTGGAATCAAAAAACACCATTTTGAAGCCCCAAAACCCAATAAATGCACGTAAAAAGTGCCTAGGGTTCTGGGTCATGCCCCAGGGACTATGAATCAGGCAAAAAAAAGTTCTTAAAAATTGTCGTTTTTGATATATATATATATATATGTATATATGTATACCCCTAACCCAGAATCTGCATAGTGGGGTCACCCTGATATGGCAGAGTTCGGTCACCCTGACATGGCAGCGTCAGTTCACCCTTAACTACACTACAGTCACCCTGACATGGCAGAGTCAGTTCACCCTAAACTACACTACGGTCACCCTGACATGGCAGCGTCAGTTCACCCTTAACTACACTACGGTCACCCTGACATGGCAGAGTCAGGTCACCCTAAACTACACTACGGTCACCCTGACACCTAAAGCTATCCCTACAAAAACTAGATTTTTTGAATCTAAATATAGTGGTATATAGTACCCTAACTACACTGCATATCCCTTTCCTCACACTAATAATTGCAAAATGACACTGGAGCAACACAAATGCTTCCATTCTCTTCCACAGCCCCTGTATTACAGTGCTAGAGTTTTGACGGGGCTATGTTATATACTGGGGGGCGCATGGGGGACGTATTCACTCCTCATTGGGCTCTGGACCCCGTAGTCACTCCAATCACATTTTACTGATGTTTCTGGGCCAAGCCCAGTTCCTGTCCCATTGCATTTTGGGCGGTTCTGGTGGCCGAATTCCGAACTTTTACCGCAAAAAGTTTGGAATTCGGCCGAATTTCGAACACCCAATGCTCAGGTTGAACCGATGGTCGACCCGCACCGTTCGATCATCCCTACTGCTAAATACCTTTTCTCATCAGCAGTTAGAGCAGAGCACTGGTTAAAGCTTGAAGGAGGAGTTTTCATTCTCCCCTAATTTTCCTATGAGGCTGCTGGACCCCTGACCCTCTGTCTGGACAGTGCTGATTGGCCCTGTGATGATCACATGCACTTTCCCAAGAAAAAAAAAAAACTCTCTAGCAATATACACCAAAACTGAGCATGTGCAGCTTGCCCCCAAGGCTCTGATGTATTAGGAGAGGGATTAGGAACTGTGGAAGAAGGGGAGGATCAGAGAAGACAGCATCAAACAGCCTTTTTACACAATGAACAGGATTAACTCCTTAAGTTCCACAATGAGTATAACAAGCGTGCTTTACTGCATATACAGACTGATTTTACTGTTATGGGTTTAGTAACAATTTAAGTACTGGATGAGTATGGATTCTTTTTGGAGAATAAGGATATTGTTTAGTGTCACTCTAAAGAGGAAGTAAACCCTCATAAAAAAAATGAGAAAAAAAAACCTGTTAAGACAAAGGCATAATGAGCTAGTCTGCGATGCATACTAACTCATTATGCCTTTGTCTTAACAGGTTTTTTTTTTTTTCTAATTTTTTTTGAGGGTTTACTTCCTCTTTAAAGTGACACTAAACAATATCCTTATTCTCCAAAAAGAATCCATACACATCCAGTACTTAAATTGTTACTAAACCCACAACACTTAAAACGAAGCCCCCACAGTGCCGTCCGCTCAGCGACAAGACGGCCGACCTGTTTGGCTGTCCTGCTTCCTTGTTCGTGTCCTCCAGCTATCTGATTGGCCGGAGGCGCGATTACATCACTCCCGCGCATGCGCACGGGAGCCGCCGTTCACGGCATAGGGCTCTCAAGGAACGGCACAGGTGGCCATTCCTTCAGAGCGCATGCGCCGATGATGTCATCGGCTGCATGCACTGTAAATATCTCCTAAACAGTGGTGCAAGTTTAGGAGATATTTATAGCACCTATAGGTAAGTCTTAATATAGGCATACCTATAGGTAAAAGACTTTAAAGTGGGTTTACAACCACTTTAAAGAATATCTCCAGTTCCAACTTTTATAGTATAAACTTTATTTTATATAATTTATACATATATATAACTTAGACTAGTATTATATTATAATAATATATAATTTAAACTATTATATAAACATATGGAACAAATGAATTTCTGTTTATAAAGTTGCCCGTTGTTTGCACCCCTCATAGGCGTTATATGTTTTTTTACAATCTCTGTAACTGGCACTTTTGCAGGACAGCTTGGCCTGACCAAGAAGTAGAAAAACAGTAAATCTACTGGCAGGAGCAACAGGTAACAGAACTATGTTACAGGGAGGACTCAGAAAAAATAAAAACTGCTGCTGCATTATGCTTGTGACAGAATGCATTTATTTTGCCCATAGCTCCACATTATATAAACCTGTCATAAACCTAGACAATTCATGCTAAATATATAATGAAAAATGCATAAGCAGAAAATACCTTCATTGAAAATCAGATGTCAGCAATCAGTGGATCCGGAGATATAGGCAGCTAAAACTATATGCAAATGTGGACTTTTCCTGTAAAAGTTGAGCTTCACTGTACCACAGTCACTTTAAAAGACTAGGGATAAGCAAATCTGCCAGGCTTCGGTTTACAGTTTTTCAAATCTTCAAAGCTGAAAGTTCACAGACTTTGTGGAAAACCCAACTCAAGTCTACGGGGAAAACCTTGTTGAGCAATTATGCTGATTTGTTGGATGACAAGCAAGTATATTCTCAAACAAAAGGCATGGGAAACTAGGCGCCTCCATGGGAGACATGTACCATTGGAAAAAAAAACAGTATGGCGTTATTTACGTGGCACCTACACTCACATAAATGTTCAATCGGGAGCAGCAACTGTGTCCATGTGCTGCTTTCCATTGACATCATAGGGACTGCCTGCACAGAACACCTGTACATCCCCATGTGGGTAAACTGGGACCTCGTATGGGTGTACGCTGATCAAATTCTTCTCACACAGATTTCTCAGCTCTTCCTAACAGGTCCACACACAATGACAATATCCACTTCCAGTCCAGGCCTTTTCTGGCACTTTTTGCTTACATGTACCAATCAGCATTTTTTGCTAGAAAATTACTTAGAACCCCAAGCATTATATATTTTTCAAAGCAGAGACCCTAGAGAATAAATTGGTGAGAGTTGCAATTTTATGTCACACTGTATTTGCGCAGCGGATTTCCAAACTCATTTTGTTTTTTTAAAATACACTTTTTTTTAACTTTAATGCAAAAAAAAAAAAAAAAAAACAATAAATAATCCAACTTTTTGTAAAATATAAAGGATAATGTTACACCAAGTAAACAGATGCTGAACATGTCACGCTTTAAAATTGCACACACCCGTGCAACAGCGACAAACGGCGTAAATTTTACTATCCATAGGCGACATTTTACAAGCCTTTAAAGGTTACCACTTTAAATTTACAGAGGAAGTCTGGTGCTAGAATTACTGCCTATGATGTGACGTTTGTGGCGATACCTCCCATGTGTGGGATGATTGCTGTTTGCGTGCACGTGGGACCAACGTGCATATTCGCTTTTTTGCACAGGTGCAGGGGGAAGGGGGCACTTCACATTTTTTTTTTAAATTAATAAATTATTTTATTCTTATACTGCTGCTATTTTTTTTCCAATCACTTTTATTGTTGTTACAAGGAATGTAAGAATCCTTGCGACAGCAATAGGCATGTGACAGGTACTCTTTATGGAGAGATTCAAATCACTCTTCTGCCTTTAAAAGCATTTAAAACATCAAGAATGGTGTTTTCAGATGATTGTTTAAAAATGGCGCAGTTGACATCTGGGTAAATCAAAAGTGATGTTAGGTCATTGCTTCTGCTGGGGTACCATACCTGAGAGCTAATCAGAGCCTGAGAAGGAAGACAGTGGGAGGAGGGGCGTCCCATCTTGCTGCTTGTAAAAGCAATGCAGTGGCTAGTGAGCTGCTAGGATTGCCTTACAGAAGAGCCGGCCATCTGCTCTAAAAAAAAGTACTGGGATGATGCCTGCAGCTGCAGGCATCATCCCAGTATAGCCACCTGAATTCCAGCAACGTATGGGTACGTCGCTGGTCTGCAAGTGGATATGGCTGCTGTGAGCCCATCCTCTTATAGAACGGGGGCTGGATTAATCATTATTATTTCAAATTTTTGCCTCTTGTGACTCAACTGATCAGGAAAAAGCTATGCCCTACATCAGTGGTCCTCAACCCTGGCCTACAGGGCCCACTATCAGGCCAGATTTTCAAGATAACTGAAATACATCCCAGGTGATATGGGCGGGTGTGGAAAGTGGGGTCCTCCAGGGTTCTGTCCTGGGACCAATCCTGTTTAATTTATTCATAAATGATCTAGAGGAGGGGATATCTAGTACAATCTCAGTATTTGCGGATGATACTAAGCTAAGCATGCCAATATCTTCTATGCAGGATGTGGAAACCTTACAAGCGGACCTGAACAAAATAACGGGGTGGGCAACTACATGGCAGATGAGGTTTAATGTTGAAAAATGTAAAGTAATGCACTTGTGGGCCAGAAACCAGAAAGCAAGCTACTCACTAGGGGGGGGGAACCTCTGGGTGAGTCTAGGATGGAAAAAGACTTGGTGGTACTGGTAGACAACAGGCTTGGCAGTGGCATGCAATGCCAAGCCGCTGCAAGCAAAGCCAACAGAATATTGGGATGTATAAAAAAGGGGATTCACTCCAGAAATAAAGAGATTATTCTCCCGCTCTACAAGACTCTGGTCCAGCCAAATCTAGAGTATGCTGTCCAGTTCTGGGCACCGGTCCTCAGGAAGGATGTGCTGGAATTGGAAAGAGTCCAGAGAAGGGCAACAAAAATAATTAGGGGAATGGAGGACATCAGCTATGAGGAAAGACTACAAGCCCTGAACCTTTTCTCTCTGGAGAAAAGACGATTGAGGGGGGATATGATATCAATGTACAAATACTGTACTGGCGACCCTAGCATAAGGAACAAACTATTCAGAGAAAGGGAATACAATAAGACACGTGGCCACTCACTAAAACTAGAGGAAAGGTGGTTTAACCTTAAAATGCGTAAGGGGTTCTTCACTGTCAGATCGGTAAGGATGTGGAATTCTCTTCCACAAGCAGTCGTATCAGCAGGGAGCATTGATAGTTTCAAAAAACTATTAGATGGGCACCTTAGAGACCACAACATACAGGGGTATACAATGTACGGTTAAAAGCAAACACACACACACATCATAGGTTGAACTGGATGGACTGATGTCTTTTTTCAACCTCACTAACTATGTAACTATGTAACTATTTGCTGCTCAGTGATTGCAGTACTCTAGTCTGCATCTCCCCAAGGTAATACCTAAAATCTGGCCTGTTAGTGGGCCCTGTAGGCCAGGGTTGAGGACCACTGCCCTACATTATATGTCACATTTTTCAAATCTGCAATTTTTTTTTAGCTAACAATACCATGGTGGTGGTGACCCATTCTTCATCCCTATAAAGCACCATAAGAGTAGCATAAAAGGAAGAATGGGCAAGCTCAATATACAGTTATAAGTTGCCTATATTTGGATTTACAAATCATTCAGAAATTTGTTTTCCACTAAAAGTAGTCTTTACTTTCAAATTTCTCATCATCTGCTCAATTGTGTTGCCCCGGTGTGCGACAGATTCACTTTCTAACATACAAAAGACATTTTAGACAACTGGATCCATGCTGGAGAATTTTCATTGCTAAATGAGTACTAGCTTAGTTGGCATGCTTTAAAAGTTCCAAAAATCGAACTGCGGAGGAATAATGTATTTTTAGCACAAGAAGGATACAAGTGAATTTGCAAATACAGCTCTCTACTTGGTTCAATGGTTAAAAATACAAACTCCAACCGACTTCAGCGTGATTGCTTTGAAAGAAAATTTTCCATGAAAAACTATCATTTCCTTTTTTCTTCTACCTATGCTGCACAGCTGAGAATGTTTATCTTGGCCTCCACGAGCCCTGTGCCTGCTCTCCAGTATTTTTACACTGCGTCCTGTGTAGTTGGGATTAAGTTTGATGTTCAGCAGATGTTGACCATTATCTCTCCTACCCTCCTTTTTCTCCAGCATGAGGTAGTTTGTTGGCTTTAACGTTTAGTAGGAACCTAATGGACTCAGCAAACCTTTTGTACAGGAGAATACGAGTGTTGCCGGACTTATACAGAAAGTTATGCATTTCTACAATAATGCTGACTTGACAAAGAACTTGCCTATATTATTTATGCATTCACACAATTTATGTATATATTAGAGAGACATGTTGCTATAATGTTGTTTTACTTTATTATCAAGATACAAACCTTTGGTCTAGATTTTTTGACATGTTGTTATATTTATGTTGTCTGCAAACCATACTAAATAGGGATCATGTCAACTTCTTAGAGCAGATCTGTGGACATTTAATTATTTACACATTCCTAGCAAGCAATAAATGCGTTCTAAAACAAGCTTTCACTGACCTCTGTAGCTGCTGGCACTGTGGTGTAATTTATCTTAAAATTTACAGCAGAAGTACTGAATTCATTCATGATGTTGCTCCAGCAACTCAGCTTCCCTAACTTCTCTTCTCAGGAGAAACTCAGCATCTCAGTTCTCCCAGCTCCCCCCTCACCAACAGAAAGTCAGCATTTTTTCTAATCTCTAATGTACACACAGGTCAGGAAATATGGGGAAGGGGGAGAGACAGGGACAGCTGAGCTGCTGAAAAAAAAAACAGCCTAAAGCAGGTCTACACCCATTACAAGGACTTTTTACCCCACTGGTTTCTCCACCTTCCCTCGTAGAGGAATTGGAAATTGTTTAAGGTCCCTTTCACACCAGGTGTGATAGGACTGCATTGTGTGGCTATTCAAGCGCAGCCCCACCTAAAAACAAGGCAAAATGCCTTCTCTCCTTCCATGCCAGTTCACACCACTACGTTGCGGTGGTGTGCAGTGAAATTAAGTACAGCATGCACAACTTTTTTCAGCACATCGCAAAGCGGTTTACCACATCACACCATGCGACGGCCAATAGAACTTAATGAAATGTCACTGTGTTGCATGTTATTAAAGTTCATGTAAAAACAAAATTTAATTTCAGCACTGCTTTTATTCGGGCAGCAGCTGCTGGTGTGAACCGGCCCTAAATGTTTTTTGTCACGTTATTTTTTTTTTGTGCACTCAGCACTTCCAGATTTCTTGCCTAGGCAAAAATTATGTTGGGATGCCCCGCTACTTTCTAGATTTGTCATGTCACATCCCTGCAAGCAGTGTGTTACATTGGGGCACAAGTGCGCCGCAAGATCTCTGTGTGCAGACAGTGATAGCCTTTAAGCGGAACTTCACCCAAAAGGAGAATTTCCACTCTTCCCCCACCCCACCCCTTCTTAACATTCGGGATATCTTTATTTCTCTAGGGGAAATGGTACCTGGTACCCCCTCCCTCACTTTCGGTCAGATCGTCGCTGCGATCTGAGTGGAAGTTCAGCCCCCCCCCCCCCACCTTCCCCTGCAGCTTTCTGGGACATGTCACAGGTCTAAGAAAGTTACAGGATCAATCAAATGGCTTGCACATGCATAGTTTGCAGCCAGCTGTGAAGCCATAAGCAGTCAGAGCCGGCTGCCCACAATTAGTATGCCGGCGCCAGAGACTGAAGCCCGGTAAAGAAATCGGGCAGGTAAGGAGATCGCCGGATTCTGGGGCAGGTGTGTGTCTGAATAGTAAAAGTCAGTAGCTACAACTTTTGTACCTCCAAGATGAAAATGCGGTAGCACCTTTCTTCTGCGCTCAGAGACAGGTCCCCTATCCAACCTATTTAAAGGTGTTGTTCCACGTAACTCACGCTTGGCTTCTACTGCTTAAGTAATATTAGTTTAGTTTTGGACAGAGTGGAGATGGATTAGAACACCTGTCAGTTATTTTTGCTGTCTGGGCCCCCGTTAGGGAGAGTCACCCTCTCTATTTGTCCTGTTTACCGTTATCATTGAAAGAGAACGTAAAAGAAAATCCCACATTTTAGGTTGTCCCCAGAAAAGTAATAGAGGGGAAATCTTCCAATGAGGAAACTAGTTTTGATGACCTGGGGGTCCCCAAGAAATGTTCTTAATTTGCAGTTTTACTTTAAGGTTTAGTAACACTTTAATGAGAAGCAGCACAGGGCTGCAGTTGTGCCTATCTAACTCATACAGGATAGTACAAATGAAAAGATACAAGGTTCTGTGCTTTCACATGCCCCAATCAGGCACTTAAGTGGATCAGCTAAGCGAGAGTCACTTATGATCTGAGCAAAGCATTTAAAGCACATGTGTCACTCACAAGTCCTGCGGGCCGAATTTGGCCCTCCAGGTCATTTCATGTGGCCCTCGTTCCTCTCCTGCAGCTATAGCACCCTCCTTGTCACTTTATCTCAGCAGGTGGCAGCAGAGAGGAGGACAGAACTCCTCCACCAGATTCTGAGCTTCTATGTGCAGCCACGGAGAGGCTCGTCTCAGCAGTCAGCAGAAGAGAGAGGAGGTTAGGACTCCGCCTCTCTTGGTCTCAGCATCCAGCCGACTCCAGCAGCTGACTTCTTCCCTTCTCTGGTCCTCCTCCAGACTGCACTTACTGCTTTCCAGCTCCACCCACAGCGTCTACCCGGCAGCAGCACATGGTAAGCGGGGGTGGCACTGTAAAGTAAGGGAGGTTACTTCTAAATGTGGGTGGGGGGGGCTTGCTCTGGTCAGGTAGTCTTACAGATAAAACTGGCCCTTTGAGGGCAACTATAATGCTGATGCGGCCCGCAACTAAATTGAGCATGCAATGTGCAAAAGAGAAAACAGACTGAAAACTACAATCCTGAGAAACTAATGCTGAAGTGTGTGGGACTTGGAGGAAAACGTAAAAACCAGCATTGCCCCCAGGGAATCTGGGAAACTTGACAACTATAGTGCAAATTTAAAGAAAAAAAAAAAAAGCATCAACGTTTTGCCTTGTAGGGTTGAACAAATATGGCTCCAGCGAGTTTTCTCCTGTAACTTTAGAGACATAAAACCCAGCCTGTGAAAGCCTGACAGCTTGACAAACTGCCGGAGTGAGTCAGACTGTAGCAAAGGCCTTTCTGGTTTCCTAGAAAGCAGAGAGCTATGTAAGGGAGACTGGAAACATCTGCAGTGGAGTAGATTACGTGCACAACCGGGCAATCAGCAGATGACTGCATGAAACTGTTTTCTATGTTTTATGCTATAAATTTGCTCACAACGTGTAAACATTGAGTGAGTCAGTAACTTGAAGCAGATGCTATGGAAATAACGCTATTTTTTTTTATTATTGCACATATATGAAATGACACACATTCCTTTGCATTCGGTACCATGTAAAAAAAATGGTAAGACACCATAATGGTAAGATAGGCGGACACGGCTTGAGCTGGTAAATCATGGCAATAGGGTTTACTGTAGGGATCAGTGTTTTTGAATTTTTGAACAAGGATATTTGCAATTTGTTATGGAATAGGATAGTTTAGCACCCTCTACTGCACATTTGGGTAGTTTTGCTTCAACCACTCATACTTGGCATAGTCAGTAATTCTGAATTCATCGTAAATTCTGAAATTAAAGCAAAGCAAATATTTGTTACTTCTGAAAAGTGGTTATACGGGATTCAAGAAATGATCTTTTCGATCTCTTCTTATCAGAATAAGCAATCTATAGTTGACAACCCATTAGATTGATACAACACACACAGGGAAGTCAATTTCGCTCACTGGTTATTATATGTTTGTAAATTACAATTGTAAGTATTCAGGGCTAGTTCACACCACATGCAGTCCAGTGCTTTTTTTTTCTGCATTAAAAATGCAATGGAAAGTAGGTTATATGGTTTCCAATGGCAGAGTTCACACTAGTGTTGCCAGTTCCAGGGCATTTCAGTTCCAGAAAAAAAACAAGAATATGCTGCATTTTTCCTGCACTGGAAGGGCTCTTTCACACGGGCGATCGGATCAGATCCGCCTGTCAGTTTTTTAGGTGGATCTGATCGGATGCCCCATTCAGTCCTATGGAGCAGCGGATGTCAGCGGAGAAAACGAAGAAAACGAAGTGTGTATGGCCATCATAAAGGAAGTAAGATCCCAGTGCTGGTAACTAGAACATTCCAGATATTACTTTTACCTCTCAAACTCATATTGCCTTTGCTGAGTACAGCAGTCCACTTTATGATTAAGCCCATGGGTGGGGTAAAACACATTAAAGCGAAGGGACATAGAGGGGTTTTTTTTTTTTGTGATTATTATTATTTTAATTATGAAACAAAAAAAAATATTATTATTTCCACTGACATGCAATAAAGTGTTTTTTATTTTTTTTATTTCCTGATTTAAAATGGATGGTGTGTCTTCATTGTAGCACAGGAAAATGTCGTCCCTAGGTAGTCAGTAGGTGAAAACCAATGTTTTTTTCTCAAATAAAATGTTATTGAATGAACAATTGAAAAATTGTGCCAGCAGTACAGTCTCCAGCTAAGTCAAAATACAATACAACATAGGGATTTAAAAGCATAAAAGTATTATATCCATAGAAACATAATAAATCATAAACATTAAGGCTACGTTCACATGTGGGCGTAGCGGATCGTGGGCAGAATCACTGCGATTCTGCCCGCGATCCGAAATCATTGCAAATTGCGGGACGCCTGTGGGATGCCCGTGATTTGCAATAGCACCCCAAACGCTGTGCGATGTTGCCACAATTTCCGCCTGCCGAATCGCTGTAACATTGCGCAAACAGAATCGGGGGACGCATGACACACAAAAGAAGCTCCTGTACCTTTTTGGGCGTCATGCGTCCAGCGATTCTGTTTTTGCGATGTTACCACGATTCGGCAGGCGGAAATCGCGGCAACATCGCACAGCGTTTGGGGTGCCATTGCAAATAACGGGCATCGCACAGGCGTCTGGCGATTTGCAATGATTCTGGATCGTGGGCAGAATCACAGCGATTCTGCCCGCGATCCGCTACGCCCACATGTGAACGTAGCCTCACAGATACATGACTTGCATAAATATGCCCATAGCCCCACACCCCATTACCCAAGGGTAACCTCTAAAACCAATTCGTAATTACTCTCTACTAATGACCAGCCAGGAAAACCAATGGTAATGTGCACCTCTTTATACATCAATAAATACTGCATGGAGTCAAGAGCTCTGCATAGTGTTCTGCCTGGACACTGCAATTAAGTATTCAAAATGGCTGCATCCACTACCACAATTTTTAGACATTGAGTGACTTGGAGTAAACATATTATTTTAATTGGTAGACTGCTGTGAATTCAATCATACTGCTCTCGGTGACAGCTGGAAAAATACATCAGTTGCCGTAATGGCCAGTAAGGTTTTAGCTTTCTTCTTCTAAACTGCACTGCCAAGTCAAAAAAGTAATCAGATTGATTGAGACAGGAATCACAAAAAACTCAATCTAGTTTGTACGAATCAACCGCTGGTTTCCAAAATGATATTTCAATTCGTATGTGAATGATTCCAAGCATATGTCTAATTAATTAACAGCATGTGGCGTAAAACAATAAAACTCATCAGCCAGCTGGAAAATTTCTGTTGCCCATCAGAGGTTTATAGTACAAATAAAGCTAATATGTTCTCTTACTCAGAAACTATAAAATGTTACTATAATCTGCCTGGAAAAAAAATCATAGCGTTAAATCGGCAGAAAAAACACAACAAGGTTTACAATGTGCGCTATATAATATCTGTGAAATAGATTGGTCTTTCCTGTTATATGCTATCTACAGTGTATCCAGGTACAATGCAATGTGTGCAAAGCTCACCTCTTGTACCTGTGTGTATATATATGTATACATATATATATATATATATATATATATATATATGGGTCCATTCACACCAGATGCAGTGGGATTCTGCTGGGCAGTGATTCCAGCACAGTCCCACTGCATGATAAAGCAAAATGCTTTGTCTATTGTGTGACCCATACACACTGCGTTCTGGTGGCGTGCAGGTATGATTCTCTGAAAAAAAAAATTAGCGCATGCACTACTTTTTTTAAGGGCAGCGCAATGTGAGGCACCGCTTTGCACCAGGCGGCCAGTTGGACTTTATGAAATGTCTTTGTCACATTTCAATAAAGTTAGTTTAAAAAAAAAAGGAACATTGTGGTGATCCCGCCGAACCACACTGCACCGCGCACCAGCCGCTGCGTTATAATGCAGTGGGCAATATGAATGGGCCCTAATAATAGTATAATAAAAAAATAAAGATGCAGTATATAAATAGCAATAATAGTACAAAAAAAATTACATGACATAAAGATAAAGGAGCATTTAGATTAATTCAGAAAGGCAAACAGCTGTGCGAAAAGTGAATAACCAATAGTGACCAATCAGATAACATCTTGACTGGTCTTGCAACTCTAAACTGAAAATCTTATGGGGATACTGAAAAAGGATGATGGGGGGGGGGGGGTACTTTGGATGCTGCCTCTTAACATTCAATTTTTCATTTTAAATACAAAACTTTAGGTAGTACAAGACTAAAATAAAAAATGTTTACAGTGCAAATAAAATTTTTAACTTGACCTTATAAGAATTGCATTAATCAACCAGTAAATATTTGAATGCAATTATTCAATATATAATAATAGATTGTTATAATTAAAATATTAATAGAATAGAAGAAAGAAAAGAAGGTTAACATTTATTATAGGTTCAATTCAAAAAGCTAACACAGCATAATAAAGATCCTTACTTTTTTTTTAATTTGATATTTTTAGCTGAGGTCCAATAAAATTTGAAAATTAGAGTCACGTGGCTAAAAATAAAAAGCTCTGTGAATTGAACCTACGATTAGGTTTGGTATAAAGATTAGGTGTGTTGCAAAAAGTGTTAGTAAAAAAAAAAATGCCCTGTGAACTGTTAAAAGTGATAGTGCACATACATGATACAGTAAAATGTCTTGTTTTAATTGATATTTTAATTCGGTGGTTTAATGATTGCAGTGTGTGTGGTGTGCTTGGTCTGTTGCAGTTGGTACCTATCAAGCAGTTTAAAAGGCACACCAATAAGATGAGATGATTCTTGTGTTGGATCAGATTGCCACCCATGGCATTTCTGCATGATTGCGTAAAATTTGTGACTATTATTTCACACATATTTGGGGATAAAAATACATAGAATACTGCAAAAACATTTTTTTCATTAAAAGGGTTGCGGGAAAATGGACAGATTTTAAATAATGACAATAAAAAGTAAGAACAGGTTTGATCTCACACTTTGTGATCCAGCCCAGATTTTAGTGCTGAAATATTTTGCTGAAAGTGAAACTGTTCAGCTAACCGCAAGCCGGTTTTAATCATCTGTAAAGCCTCTTATGTCACACTAAGCAGTGGTTTACTTACACAATAAAAGGGTGAATCATAAAGGTTTGCATTTACTTGGATTGTTAGTCTCTGATCACTAAACCTCTGAATGAAACCTTGTAATATGGTTTTCAGACATTTTCAAATTATGATAGGACGGGTATAAAAAATGTTTAATAACGGACGATGCATTAAAATATCAGTCAAACAGGCACAAAAATATCAGGAAGCCAAGCAGCATTTTTCTGCCACCTTGCTCTTATATCACATTTATTTTTTCTTAGACTATTCATACAGTGAAAGGTAGATCAAGGAGAAAAAAAAGGGGGGGGGGGGGGAATAACTTTTTGCAATTAATGTTCTTCTTGTAACAATATGTAAAAAAATATGTAAAAAAAAAAAACACATAGACGAAATAAACAAAAAAATACACATATAAAGTATTTTTATAGGAGATGATACACCACTATGCAACTATGCAATTTAAACGGTTTAGGGAAAAAAAATGTATTATTTATGAAAGCATCAATCTTTCAAATTAAATACTGAATAGTGTTTTTTTTTTTCCAGGGTTTCTCTTGCATGTTAAAACCCACATTGTGAATAATTCATAAAGTGTGTCTATATATATATATATATATATATATATATATATATATATTACTCAGCAATCAGAACAGAAACAAGCACTGCTTATGGAAATGTTATGCTGCTGTAAATAACCCTTCAAAAATTAAAAAAATAATAAAACAATATATATAAAAATGCACAGTCTATATAGTTATGAAGTATGTAGGGTTAGGATATAATTATGGATATATATTAAAATCTAATAATGCATTTATTTTAGACCAATAAATATCTCCTTTTTCCAAAGACAGATTATTAAAACGTCTTTGTCCAATCACGGGCAACCCTAAGTTAATGCCAGCTTTGCAATGTTTAATCTATACTTTTTAGTGGATGCCAAACTACTTTTTTTAGCTGTGGCTACTCTTGCCAACTTTTTCAGACTTTTACAATCAGGGTAGCATTTTTTTTTTTTCTTCAGAAAAAGGATGTGATAGGCTTCCCAATAAAAATGGGATGTGGGTAAGTGTAATGGCAGCCAAAACCAAGTATTAAATATGTATTTTATCTTAAGACGAAGGAACAAAGGAATTAACATACATCAGCAGAATGAGCCTCTGGAACATGAAAATCTAGGCCAGAATAAATGGCTAAAGTACAAATAGACTTCTTATTGTTAACAGACAGCCTACAGTCAAATGCTACAAGATTGTTTTAGAAGGTTATTTTAGTTTCTAGAAAATGGTGCTTCTGGGATCTTACTGGCAAGCAGATGGATCATACAGGCCCTGACCTCTAACTTTGCCAAGAATTCTCACACAAAGCCCTTTTTATACTGACCGCAAGCTACATTTTTCAGATAAGGCAGCAGAAAAAGAACTGATAAAGAGTCGGTAACATCAGATCTCATTAAAAAATATGTTCATTTTCCCAGCCTTAGTTACTGAGGTTTCTTTGTAAGGACTAATGGTATAATCAAATGAATCCTGACTAGGCGATAATGACCATTTAACATAAACACCTAAAAACACACATGCAAAAAAAAAAAAAAATAAAAGCGCGCACGGGAAAGCGCGCACGGTCTATCTGTTACTGTTTCCGCAGCGAGAACGCAAGCCTTGCCAACAAACTGAACTTACCATGTGATCGTAGACGTCTCCTGGAGTTCACTTGAGCATTTCTCCCTCCTGTTCCATTTCACATTTTGCTTGCAGTCCTCCTTTGCATTGTGCAGCTTTTGCTCGCTTGCAAGAGGCCCCGGCTCCAAGAGCTGGCTAATTTCCCTGTCATTCAATCCCAGTCCTACTTTCGGAATTAAGCAGATGTGCACTTTTTTTTTTGCAGGAGCTCCGCTCTGTAGAACATGATCATCTTTCAAGGCAGGGATAGAAGAAACAAATAGAGGGTTTATATTCCTTTTTTTTCCCTGTCCTGGAGAGTCACGTAAAGATGCAGAAGAGTGAGGAGTAAAGGGTTGGTGTTAGGAAGTTACAGAAAGCAGAGAGGGAAAGAGCTGAAAGTGAGTGCAGAATCTCAACTCTTGGAAACTTCCTCTTTCTTGCTAGGCTAAGCTAACCTCCTTCACAAAACTTTGGAATGTAAAGGGAGGACTCTCAGAGAGGCCCCAGTTAGACAAGCCTTTCTTAATCAATTAGCTTGCAGGCATTACTTGTGACCTGAGGTCACACAGCAGAAGTGTGTGTAGGGTGTTCCTTAAAGGAATACAAAATCAGCGTTTTCTCAGTGCATTTGATACAAAACACCCCCCAAGAGATGTTCAGGCAGAGCAGGTATCACATCTCACATCGGTTGGGAGTGAAGCAATATGAACTGCACAGCTAGACAAAAACAATTCCAAGCCTGTTTATTGCAGTCTTCTTAGATGATAGTCTCCGGAGACTGAGGATCTCCTTACCTGCAGTATCTGTAATAATGTGCTATTAGGATTGTGTACAGCTTCTGCTAAGAAGGCAATCTGTTCCGGGGTTGGTTTTATTAAAAACGTACGCATTGTTCATAAAACTTTTTATACCGGTATGAGGCTAAGTCTCTACAAGTCTAAATGCAGAAGCAGAGAACATATTGCTCCTACTTGGCCGTGCTCCCACCTTGTAGGTCTTTGGTATACCAAGCATTTGAGGGGATTTATTAAAGCTGGAGTACTGAATCTGGTGCAGCTGTGCATGGTGGCCAATCAGCTTCTAACTTCAGCTTGTTCAGTTAAGCGTTGACAATAAATCTGGAAGCTGATTGGTTTCAATGCACAGCTGAACCAGATTTTGCACTTTCCAGTTTTAGTAAATCTCCTCCATTGTCTGCAACATTAGGAACAGTATAAAGCACCACAAAGCCTTATGCCCCGTACACACGCGTCAATAATTGGCCGTGAATTTTCGGCCAACGTCCGATCGGCCGAATTTTTGGCTTGTTAGTATGATGCTTCCGACAACCGACTCTGACTTTTCGGCCGAAAAAAATCTGGTGTGCAAGCTATAAAATTTTTGTTGGCCGTCAACATAACGGCCGATTTTCCGTCAGTCAGTACAGATTTCGGCAGACAAAAATCTGATGAGCAAGACTGGGCATGCTCAGAGAAGAAAAAACACACGGAAAGTAAACCAGCACATGACATCACTTCTGAAGTAGATTTTCGTTAGCCGAGAAAATTTGTGTGCAGTCTATAGCACATTTCAACCAACACAACACCACTCTGGACAAAAGTCGGACGATCGGTCGGCCGATAATCGTTGCGTGTGTACGAGGCATAGGGCTACATTCCTGGATAAAGGAGAAATGTCACCAGTACACCAAGATCTCAAGAATGGGTCCAAAATTACATCATAGTTACAGAAGCAGCATTTCTGAGTCTTGCAGGGCCCCTTCATCAGGCATTTGACTTGCCTGATCAAGGGACCCTGTAGGATTCTGAAACGTCACTTCTGTAACTATGATGTGATCACTGAATAAAGCTTTGCACCCATTCTGGAGATTCTGGTGGGCTGGTGACATTTCTTGTTTATCCTGGAGTGGGACTTTAAGCTTTGTGCAGCTTTATACTGTTTCCAATATTGCACAAAATGGAGGAGATTTACTAAAACTAGAAGCTGCAAAATCTGGTGTTCCAGCCGTGGTCGCTGCAGCACCCACTTTACAGCCATTCTCCCTACTGTGTGCATTGGGAATATTGTGCTGTCAGGATAAAACACATTTTTGACCATACCTCGCTCCCTCCTTAACCCATGCTGAAATTACTTTTTTTTTCTCCTTACCTTGTGAAGCCAGGTTTCCCCTCCAAGTCCCTCATCGCTGCTAGGGACCAGTGATCTAGCTCTACAATGACCCCTCCGATGATGGCAAGTCCTTTGCTACCTCCCATTGATGATGTCATCCTCTTCTGGATCCTAACAGGTCCAATAGGAAGCATTCGCAGCATGCAGAAACTGACGTGGAAACCCAAGAAGGACCCCAAGCAGGAAATAAGTAGAAGGGAAGGAGACTCTGGAAGATTAGCCCAGAGTAGGGCTCTAAAGCTTCAAAATTTGAACTGTAGGTTCAATTGAGAACTTAACATCAGAGTTCATAGAAGAGGCCCACAGAACCTTCAAGACTGTTTGTGTGGAAGAATGGGCCAAAATAACACCTGAGCAATGCATGTGACTTACAATGGCTTTTGTACGAAGTATTAAATCTATTTCAGTTAGCACGTTCAATACTTTTTCCCTGTGTCGCTCCATTTTATTACACATAACTAGAGTTGAGCGGACACCTGGATGTCCGTGTTCGGCGGGTTCGGCCGAACTTGAAAAAAAAGTCCGGGTCCGTGACCCAGACTTTTTCCAAACTTTACCCGGACACCGAACCCCATTGAAGTCAATGGGGACCGAACTTTCAGACACTAAAATGGCTCTAAAAAACCAATGGAAAGGGCTAGAGTGCTGCAAATGGCAGCAAAATGTAGTTAAGAGCATGACAAGTGCTCTTAAAAAAATAAAATTCCCCTTTAAATTTGTAATTTTTAAATAGCAGATTAGAACCGCAATCTGTAGTAAAATATAGCTGAACGCTGCACACAACAGACCGATAAAAATATTTTTTTTTCTCCCTCCTCCTCCTCAGTGGGCTCAAGTGAGGGCAAAAAGATCGTTCACTGCACCACCCCCCACACAGCAAAATCGATGTAGATCGCTAACGGACGATAGTTCTGTCCTGTGTCTCCTAATCTCTCCCTGCCTACTCTCTCCAGCCTGTCCCTAAAATGCTCAAATATCTTTCCCTGCCTACACTCCGACCTGTCCCTGCATTCTTTTCGGGCACAATGTTGTTTTTCCCTGTCTGTCCCTAATCAGCAGCAGCCAGCACCGGTGTGTGTGCTCTCTCCCTACACTACAGCAGACTGACGCACAGCACGCTGGGTCTCCAGCTTATAAAGACCTGGGTCACATGAGGCTTCAGCTGGCCAATCACAGCCATGCCATTAGTAGATATGGCTGTGATGGCTTCTATGGCACACCAGTTAAACGCTTGTTGATTGGCTGTTGAAAGCCCGCCATTAAAACCGCGCCATTCCATACAGGAAATAAAATTACCGAACAGGGATTTTAAACCCGAACATATAGTAAAGTTTTCGGGTCCGTGTCCGGGTAACAAAAATCCAATTATCCGGTACAGACCCGAACAATACAGTCCGTGTTCGCTCAACACTACACATAACTTAAATTCTGAACTTTTTTGCTTTGGTTTCTTTATATGTATGGATTGCATGGGTTGTTACCGACATGTGGTGAAGTTTTTAATGTCAATAGCACCTTTAGAAATATATTTACCTAGAAAAATGGTAACATGTTCAATACCTATTTTACCTGCTTTATATATATATATACACAATATCTTACAAAAGTGAGTAAACCCCTCACATTTTTATAAATATTTTATTATATCTTTTCATGTGACAACACTGAAGAAATTACACTCTGCTACAATATAAAGTAGTGAGTGTACAGCTTGTATAACAGTGTAAATTTGCTGTCCCCTCAAAATAACTCAACACACAGCCATTAATGTCTAAACCGCTGGCAACAAAAGTGAATACACCCCTAAGTTAAAATGTCCAAATTGGGCCCAACTAGCCATTTTCCCTCCCCGGTGTCATGTGACTCGTTAGTGTTACAAGGTCTCAGGTGTGAATGGGGAGCAGGTGTGTTAAATTTGGTGTTATCGCTCTCACTCTCTCATACTGGTCACTGGAAGTTCAACATGGCACCTCATGGCAAAGAATTCTCTGAGGATCTGAAAAAAAAATTGTTGCTCTACATAAAGATGGCCTAGGCTATAAGAAGATTGCCAAGACTCTGAAACTGAGCTGCAGCACGGTGGCCAAGACCATACAGTGGTTTAACAGGACCTCGCCATGGTCGACCAAAAAGGTTGAGTACACGTGCTCAGTGTCGTATCTAGAGGTTTTCTTTGGGAAATAGATGTATGAGTGCTGCTAGCATTGCTGCAGAGGTTGAAGGGGTGGGGGGTCAGCCTGTCAGACCATATGCTGCCCATTGCATCAAATTGGTCTGCATAGCTGTTGTCCCAGAAGGAAGCCTCTTCTAAAGGTGATGCACAAGAAAGCCTGCAAACAGTTTGCTGAAGACAAGCAGACTAAGGACATGGATTACTGGAACCCTGTCCTGTGGTCTGATGAGACCAAGATATTTGGTTCAGATGGTGTCAAGCGTGTGTGGCGGCCAACAAGTGAAGAGTACAAAGACAAGTGTGTCTTGCCTACAGTCGAGCATGGTGGTGGGAGTGTCATGGTCTGGGGCTGCATGAGTGCTGCTGGCATTGGGGAGCTACAGTTTATTGAGGGAACCATGAATGCCATCATGTACTGTGACATACTGAAGAAGAGCATGATCCTCTCACTTCAGAGACTGGGCCACAGGGCAGTATTCCAACATGATAACGACCACAACCACACCTCCAAGATGACCACTGCCTTGCTTTAGAAGCTGGCTAAGCATGTCTCCAGACCTAGTCCCTATTGAGCATCTGTGGGGCATCCTCAAACGGAACATGGAGGAGTGCAAGGTCTCTAACATCCACCAGCTCCGTGATATCATCATGGAGGAGTGGAAGAGGACTCCAGTGGCAACCTGTGAAGCTCTGGTGAACTCCATGCCCAAGAGGGTTAAGGCAGTTCTGGAAAATAATGGTGGCCACACAAAATATTGACACCTTGGGCCCAATGTGGACATTTCAGTTAGGGGTGTACTCACTTTTGTTGCCAGCGGTTTAGACATGAATAGTTGTGTGTTGAGTTATTTTGAGGGGACAGCAAATTTACACTATTATACAAGCTGTACACTCACTATTTTACATTGTAGCAAAGTGTAATTTCTTCAGTGTTG